>NC_087164.1:9972422-10054922 GCF_035594125.1 Scylla paramamosain
ACATGTAAACACACACACACACACACACACACACACACACACACACACACACACACACACACACACACACACACACACACACACACACACACACACACACACACACACACACACACACACACACACACACACACACACACACACACACACACACACACACACACACACACACACACACACACACACACACACACACACACACACACACACACACACACAATGTAATGGTCTGCACGGGAACTTTAAAAACCCTCTAAATCATCGCCTTCATTCGCCCTTACACACACACACACACACACACACACACACACACACACACACACACACACACACACACACACACACACACACACACACACACACACACACACACACACACACACACACACACACACACACACACACACTGTAACCATCCTAATTTTCCGTGGCAGATAAAAAGTTAAATATATAGACTAATACCAACCATCTATAAATTATCAAGTCGTTCTTTTCTCATTTAACGCAATGGGCACATCTCTCAGTGACGGGGACAGCGGCTCGTGTCTCGGAGACCAGCCACTTGCCCACCAAATACTCGTAGCTGTGCAGTCGTTCCAAAAGTTATGAGAGCCCAGAACCAAAAGGATGGAACAGTTTGTGGTTTGTGTTTCCGTTCATCCCCAATTCAAGAAATTCAGGATTTGAGTGTGTGTGTGTGTGTGTGTGTGTGTGTCTGTGTGTGTCTGTGTGTGTGTGTGTGTGTGTGTGTGTGTGTGTGTGTGTGTGTGTGTGTGTGTGTGTGTGTGTGTGTGTGTGTGTAAGGGCGAATGAAGGCGATGATTTAGAGTGTTTTTAAAGTTCCCGTGCAGACCATTACCACGCAGGAAACAACTCCTAGTCAGGGTGTTGTCAGAGTCACTCAACAGGAGCGGCGTGGTGTGCCATCATGGGGAAGCCCGCCACTGAATAAAGAACTGGAAGGCACTCACAGAACGCATACCTCACCAGCCTCTGAGGCAAACTTCTGCCGGAGGAAAATTGGAGGGAAGCGAACCTCCAATGGGAGAGAGAGAACGAAAAAAAAAAAAAAAAAAAAGAATCACGTCCGTAAAAAATAAAAAGATTAACCTGAAAAATTTAATCATTTGTTTCTTGGCCCAATGTCAGCCCTGAGATCCGTAGATAATAGTTTGAGATTTCTTCCTGACACACAAACAAACAGACACATACATATATACATACAGAGAGGCAAGCAAGCAGATAGACACTAGTGAGTGAATAAACAGACAAATAAATAAGTAGATGAAAAAGGTAAAATCAAGGAATAAAAGCATTTCTCCCTCTGTTAGTTATACTTATGTACGTACATATTTCATAATTCTGCATAACGATATACTCCGCAGTCTTAAAATCTCAGTCCTCTGTTGTAATACTCGCAAGATAAAAATGTTGCAGTGAAAAGAAGGCAACACTGAATATGTGCATATTTTATGATAATGACGGAACGAGGGAGAGCGGTGGACGTTGAATCTGGGCCCGTCCTCCCCGCAGACTGTGTCCGAGTAAACAGTGTTAGCGTGACGCGCCGTGGAGGGAATGTGCACAAGTTGAGACAGAGATTCCGAAATCCTCTAGATGAATGCTTCTCGTAGGAAAAGTTTTAGACCCACTCCAGAGATGAGGGCGAGGCGGGACCGGCGGCTGTGTGAAAGATGACGCATTGTTTGCTTCGTTAGTGAGGCAGGGAGGAACAAACAATAACTTGCCTGAAGCCTCCTGACGTGTGGCGCTGACAGGGAGGGAACACGCGAGACTCCTGGGCGATGATACCACAGGGGAAGCAGGCAGGTGAGGTGATTCTGATAATGAGAGGAGGGACGTGTGATGCATTTACATCCCAGAAGCAGTTAAATGAAGGGAGATGAATTTAGAAACCGTTAAATGAAGGGATGAATGTAAGAGATAAAGTGTCATGTACTGGGCAGTGATGACACTTAATTGGAAATAAGCAGCTTGGCGAAATGATGATTATGAAGGTAAAGTGTGATTTACTAAGTGATGCTAGATAGGACAAGCAGGTAGACTAACTGGTGGTGACTGTGATGCTAATATGTGACGTGTTACACTAGACAATACCCGGAAGCGAATACATAACCATTATGGTGACAGTGTATGATGTATGTTATTGGACAAAAATACATCAGATGGGAAAAAGGATCTAGACCAAGTATTAGTGATCGTAGTGGTGATGAGAGGAAGAAGAGGGTAAAGCCAGACAGAGAAGAGGAAGCCCATTAACTTCACCTACACGCCTTCAGTCTTACACTCAGTTTAACAGTTTAGCAGTTTATTAACCCTTCTATTGGTATGGCTGGCCGCCGCAAACCTTCCTAGCACTGTAAAAATTGATTGCATGGAGACACAGGAGAGAAAAGAAATAAAACAATGTTATTTCTGTTTTTTTTTTTTTTTTTTTTTTTTTTTTTTTTTTTTTTTTTTTTTTTGACGAGGATCTAGCATAAAAATAGTGTCAAAAAAGCGTAGGTATTAAAGTAGTGAAAGGCTTAAAGAACGTTGGATACAAAAAAGTGTGGCGGTTAGCGATGCAGGGATTGGTAGGGAACATACTGCAGATAAATATATATATATATATATATATATATATATATATATATATATATATATATATATATATATATATATATATATATATATATATATATATATATATATATATATATATATATATATATATATATATATATATATATATATATATATATATATATATATATATATATACAGAAAGAGTACACAGTTCCCTGGTGATCCGGTATGCCTATTTTTGTGTATGTATTTGTTATTGGGGATATTTATTTAATCACACTCAGTCCACCCACCATCACCACCTCCACGGCAGCCGATCTTAGTCCCCAAAGCTCCTCAGCCACTCGGCTTCATTCGTGTGCCATTCCTCGCCTTATTACCGAACATTCGTAACTGACCAGCGGCTTGACATGACCTCTTATAATTGGTCTATCGATTTTTCATTAGCGGCGACCTCATTTCTGCTGATTTCTTGATAGCCCGTCACGACCTCTGCTGCCATTCCCTCCAGCCCACACTCCCCGCCGCCTCCTGCTAAGTATCACGGAGCTTCGCTGGGAAAAATTCTCGAGTCTTCATTAGGTTCGGCGGAGTGAGTCAGTGGCGGAAGATGTCATGGAAAAACACATAAACGGGGAAATTAGTACACACACACACACACACACACACACACACAGAGATAGATTGATACTCTTAGACTGATAGATAGATAGATAGATAGATAGGTAGGTAGGTAGATTGATAAATGGATGGATGAATAAATAGATAGATAGACAGAGAGAGAGAGAGAGAGAGAGAGAGAGAGAGAGAGAGAGAGAGAGAGAGAGAGAGAGAGAGAGAGAGAGAAATATTCAATGTAGCTTTCGGCGTTCAAATTCAGGTCCCTGACTTTTCTAACTTAATAAATACACACACACACACACACACACACACACACACACACACACACACACACACACACACACACACACACACACACACACACACACACACACGAGGCTCCATGCTGCTTTCATCGTGTTGAGTTGCGGCCTGACAGCTTCCTAAAACCTTCCTGAGCTTGGTTCCCGCATCCCGCAGTGTCTGTCTCACACACCCCGTGACCTCGGCGGCTAGGGGAAGGTCCAGGAAACGTCTTGTGGGTTTTCGTGGGATTGTGAAATGTTGCTTGTGTAAAGTGTTAAAAATAAAACTGACCGGGATGGTGTTTGTAAGGAATGTGTGATTTTTGTTTGCTTCGTAGTGTGCAGTTGAGTTTAGTGGTTAGGGAGAATAGTAGTGTTGTGGTTGTCAAAGGGTAGGTTGTATTGCATTGAATAGTATATTATTATTAGTAGTAGTAGTGGTGGTGGTGGTAGGACGAAGAGGAGGAGGAATAGCGATAACGATGTTGTCGATGATTATAACGACAGCAATATTAATAAGTGATAATTTTTTGTGTAGCTTAGAAGCATATACATTATAACATTAAAGAGCAAAAAATAATTGACGGAAAGATAATTGTAATCAGTATAAACATAGCTACAAAAACAATTACAATTACAAAAAATACCAGTATGTACACATCAAAGCATTTTTCAGCTAGGCAGTCTTGATGATCAGCCGCTTCTGCTCTGCTATTTCTGATGCTCCCCCCTCTTGACTAAACACACTGAGACATTCCTTCTTGCTCCACAGCCACCTCCAAGCATTACACTGGCTAGAAATTGCTAAATCTAATCTTTTAATTCCCTTTTTCTCTTTCTTGTCTATGTTTATAAAGATTTCATTGTTCTTAATGGTGGAAAATGCTAAATCTGATCATTGCTGGGAATTACTTAATCTAATCTCATGACTACTAAATCTAATCACTGGGAATTGCTAAACCGAATCATTGTTACTGCTGAAAATTGCTAAATCAAATGTTTTCATTCCCATTTTCCTTTCCTGTCTATCCTTATAAAGATTCCATTCCTCTTACTGCTGGGAATTGTCGTATATCTCATTGGAAAGGGTAAACATTTCGGAACTGCTTCCCGAACCAGGATCCCGAAGCACCAAGAGTCTCATCTGCAGCTGAAGCAGGCCCCGGGGACTTATCTATCATACATGAGTCACGAGTTCGGGTTTCTGAGTGTGTCGCCGGTAGGGTTGGCAGCCTTGACATGAAACACCGCTTGCACACTCGTTACTTGGGTTTTGTATTAATGAGCAGGAAATAATACTGTCATATTTACCATAGTAGAGGCTCCAGAGAGAGAGAGAGAGAGAGAGAGAGGGGAGAGGAGAAGGGAGGGGGGTTTAATTTCTTTCTCTCTCTCTCTCTCTCTCTCTCTCTCTGCAATTATTATATTTTCTCTCCATGAACCAGAAGATATAACGCATCCTAAACAAAACAGACATTCCCTTCCCGTCTTCCCGTCTGAAAATTCCAATATTTTTTTTATTTTTTATTTTTTATTTATTTATTTATTTTTTGGCATCGAGCACAGCAGGCGATGATGTTTGATAAAAGCAACTGTTTGGGATTCGAGATTCTGCTTTTGAACGCGAATGTTTAATAAACCGATCGAAAGTTATTGCATTTGTTTTACCTGCATCTCGCTCCTGTGTGCCTTCATTGCGTAGCTTTTTAACATGTCTGCTCCTTCAGTGTCCCTCTTGTCATCTAAAAAATTACTAAACCCAGAACATTACGTATATTAAGATCGCCACCTTCCCTCCGTTTTCTTCGTCCCTTCATTTTCCTTCTTGTCCTTGTCGTCATCGTCGTCCTTGACCTCCTCCTCCTCCTCCTCCTCCATTTCCTTCTTCACCACCACCACCACCACCACCACCACCACCACCATTACCACCCACATCTCCTTTACAATACCACCAATCCCCTGAACAAACATCACCACCCCTCACGTAAGCCCATAACACAACGCTAACACCTGCCTTCCCTTGGTTCCTGCAGCAGAGGGAGGTGTTCGACGCGCCCTTCTTCACCACCTGGTTCTGCACGGCCTGGACGGGGCTCTTCTTCCCCCTCTACCTCGCCTGCCACTCCTGCTTCCGGAGGGACAAGGACTCACTCAAGGTCTCACTCAAAACCATCGCGCAGAACTTCAGGGACCGCGGCGTCACTTTCAGTAAGTTGAGAGAGAGAGAGAGAGAGAGAGAGAGAGAGAGAGAGAGAGAGAGATTTGTTGTATAACAGTACAGTAATGAAGAAAGGAAGATCAGAAAATAAGGATGTGGGATAAAACATGATTCAGAGAGAGAGAGAGAGAGAGAGAGAGAGAGAGAGAGAGAGAGAGAGAGAGAGACTGAATTAAGGACTTGTTTTCATTTCTGGCTGCGCGTTGTAATCCCACGCTCAGGGCGGCACAACAGTAAGGAGAGGCATGTCCCGAGCCCCGCCTAAGGACAATGTCTCTCTGGGGGATTTCTAGGGATGAGCCGCTCGAGCTGACTGCCGCCTTGTTGTCCTGGGCACTGCTGAGACCGAGGGCAGGGAGGGAGGGAGAGAAGAAGGAAGAAAAGGACTTAGCTTGGAGGAAGAGCTCTGTAGTTGATTAAGGCCACTTGTTTAGGGCTGAGAAGACGGGAAAGGAGGGGAGGGGAAAGGAAGAAGGGAAGAAAGGTCAGGCGTGGAGAGAAGTCTTAGAGGAGGAGGAGTCATATGGGGGAAAAAAGGGACAGTACCGTTTTGGAGTGAAAATCGGGAGAAGGAAGGGAAAAAAAGGGGAGATGAAGAGAAGTGAAAGAAAATGGTGAGGAGGAGGCACGTGGAAGAGGAAAGATGAAGAATGTTGTTTTGGCCCATACAGAGGGAGCAGAAGAGGAGAGAAAGGAGGGATGAGGAGAAGGAGGAGAAAGATGATAATGAGGAGGCAGTGATGGTAGAAACCGGATGAAGACAGTGCTATTTCTCATAACGAAGGGGATGAAGAGAAGGGGAGAAAGGGCAGATGAAGAGGAGGAAGAGAGGAAAAAGAATGAGAACTTATATTCTAGACTACAGAGGGAGAGAAGAAAAGGGAAGAAAGAAGATGAGGGGAAACAAGAAGAGGTATGATGAAGACTGATGTTTTTGGCTTCAAAGAGGGAGAAGAGAAAGGAAAAAGGAGGAGGAGAAGGAAGCACCGGGCATGAAGATAAGACATAAAGGAAAGACGAGGGAGAGAGGAAAGCTTGGGCACTTAATGAGATGGGAATGAAAAGTAAGCTGTAAAATGCTGTCAGGTCACAATGAAGACTTGTTAGTGTTGAGGGGGCACGACAAACTGTACATGAAGTATCGGTTTGTCAAAGGCCGCCTGATGGGAAGATGGGAAGTTTGCGCGGAGCTAATCAGTTTCCTAAGCCGTATAGCGAGGGAACAACGGCCGGTTTTAATTAGTGAGGAAATTAGAGGTGGTGATTTATAGTTTGCTTAATTTACTTATGAACTTTCGTCTATTCCTTGGAGACAACTTCCCACATATGCAGGTAGTATGAAATCTGGTGGAGTATGAACTTCCTCTTATTCCTTGTGTTTTTAGAGAGAGAAAAAAATTAAAAATAAAAATTCCCACATAGAAACGTAGTATCAAATCTAATCTCGAAATATAAACTCTCTTATCCCTTGATTTTTTGATAGAGACAACTTCCCACACATGCACGTGGTATGAAATCTGGTGTCGTAATATTTTCAGGGAACTGTGAGACTTGGCCGTTACGTTTTATCTCTGTAATACTCGCATCTAAAAAAAAAAGTGCCGATTTTTCATGGTAGGTCTTTTTTTTTTTTTTTTTCGCGTTCATTCATACCTGATTTTATGTACATATATATTTTTTTCTTTGCTATCAGTTTGTTTTTATGTTATGTTGATTTAATCTGTGACATTTTTCCACAATTTTTTTAATAGTTTTAACGTGCGGCGCCATGTGAGTCTGTTATTGAGGGGCGTTAAATCGGTTCAGTCAAGTAATCAATTCATGATGATCTGCAGCTCCAACCCATGTAAAAACCACCACCACCACCACCACGACAACAACAACACTCATAGCTAACAGTCTTACACCTCCAGAGCATTACAGTTTTATTATGATGATTATGATGATGAATGTCCAAGCTCTGGATTGTTCTCGTAATATGAGGACAATAACAACAGCTTTAGTGTCTCGTAATAAATTGACCTCACGCTTGAATCCCTAACAGTGCAATCAGATTTCCGTCAACCCTTACACTCTCGCAATGCAAAGAGTTCGATTCTTTTGTCCAAGTTAAAAACTCTACGTGCCCTCATTGTCATTGCTAACTCTAACCATTATATTAAAATCTTGCCAACTCTTCCATCACTATTTGCAGAGATATGTCCTTATGTCCAAGTTTGAAGTGAATCCCTTAATATAAATAGCTGAGTCTTATGCTAAATATGTATTGATTTGATGCTTAAAATCTGTACATTTTAATTTATGATGAAATGCAGCTTCTCTAGAGTCACGTTACTACGCATACGTACTCGCCACCATTCACGTGATGCAAAATGTGACAGTCTAATGCCAAATAGATATTGATTGTCTTGGTGCTTCAAACCTATACAGTTCACTTCAGTTCATGATTATCTACATTTCCTCTGGGCAATACTTCACCCCACGTACTCACCACCACCACTAACACCACCACACCGAACACTGACGCTTCACCTTCGATCCCCAGCCATGGAATATTTACCACATACCCACCGCCTCCCACGCTCCACCAGAATTGCTGCCTTGCTCGCCCGTCTCCTCAAATAATGTCAGCTCCCACCAACTTGCCGAACCCTCACGCCGCCCCTGGGAAGCATCGGCCTGGGGGAAGGTGGGACAGTCAGGAGGAAAAAGCTCTCGACCCACCACCTTCCCTCCAGCTGACGAGTTCCACCTTTTTGCTCCTCTTCAAGGCGCGGGTTTGGGCGTGGCCTTCCCCTCCCTGTAGGCACGCGCTGGCTCATCCCTGCCTCCTCACGCTGGATCAATGGGCGTGTTTTTATTACGACTGCTACTGCTAAAACTAATACTGCTGTTATACTGCTACTGCTATTATTACTACTACTGCTACTGCTACTGCTATTACTATTAGCACTTCTACTTCCGGTGCTTATGTGGCATGAAATGAATAAGTGCTACGAGTGAAAGTTGCCTATTATAGTCATAATATTGTTTCAGCCATGTGTTAAGAAAAGAACTTAAATATGTAAACTTGTAATATGGAGGAAACTGCATTACTATTATTATTTTTTTTTTGTAGTTATTAACATCACCACCACTACCACCACTACCATCACCATCACCTTTATTGTCCATATTACTAATGCAAGAGTTAACCAGTCTCTTTAGCCTTTCGTCCCTTCCACTAGTAAACTGTAACTTTATGCTTGCCTCTGTTTTATCTCTTCGTACAGATAATTGTTTTAATAGGGGGACTGAATTTTATTTATTTATTTGTTGCGAGAGGTCCAAAACGCAATACTTACGGTTACATAGATGTGTGTGTGTGTGTGTGTGTGTGTGTGTGTGTGTGTGTGTGTGTGTGTGTGTGTGGGCACAACACCTAAGGCGGTTATGAGATGAAAGGTGGGCGAGAACTTCACAGTCCAGGATAGATTCCAGCGCCTGATGTGAGAGAATCGGGAATGCGTGACGTCACCTTTAGACATCGCAGCGATCGTGCCTCAGCCATGCAAATGAAGCACCAGTCGAGGATAAAGTTGCCTTGATTTGGCTTGTCAGGTTCTCAGTACGGCAGCACTTGTTATTATTCTAGCGACACATTATGAAATTCCATCCAAGTCAGCTGCCGTTGAAGGATAAATGACAAGAAAGAATATTTTCTTAGCAATAAAAAAATAATAAATGTTAAATCAGAAGGATAGAAGGATAGAAGGACACGAAAGAAAATCTGTAATATATTAATGGTGAAGTATTACGAAAAGACTGAACTAAAATAGCTCTTTTAACAGATGCTAACAGTGCAAAGATGAGAGAGAGAGAGAGAGAGAGAGAGAGAGAGAGAGAGAGAGAGAGAGAGAGAGAGAGAGCTGAGAAACTTTGAAAAATAATTGGGGATTGTTTTACTAGCTTCGGGGCACAACCCACCAGAATAATGGAAACTGATATAAAAAAAAAAAAAAACTGACTTTATTTTTCGAGGACTGAAAGATGAACAAGGATGATTTTTGGTTAGGATTATTGTAGGTAAAAGGAATATTTTCAGTGGGGGAAAGAAAGCAGTACTAGTTTTCTATCTTGAATGTGCGAGGATTATATTGTAGTGTTATATGTTGTTATCATCCAAAGTTTTAATGTGTTAGGTACAGACAGGAAGATCTCACGCGTGGAATCAATAATAATTCAGAGGAAAGGAGGAAAAGCAGCATTAGGAAGGATGAGGTTATGTCAGAGAAACACAGTAAAGAAAAACTGGCGGGGTAACAAGAATGATTGGGTTTTAGAAGATCATGGGTGTTGCCTTCAGGACGAAGGGTCTCGGCTCAGGCTCGATGAACAGGCAAAGACAAAGTTGACTGGAAAAAAATTACGGTGCCAAAAATACGTGTAAATGAGCAAGACAATAGAGAAGTGGAGATAGTACTGATGCAGGACTAATGAACATTAGACACTGTGTTCTTGATGAGCAATGGAAGGTCAGGTCAACAATGTGGAAAAACTATGATGGAAAATATTAGTACAAGTGTGGTTAGAGAACAGTGTTGCAAGAAGTCAAAATATAGAGAAATATGAAAGAACTATTGTATAAAGAAATTTTTTGTTGTAGAAGATCGGGAGCAAAGCTGATGAAAACTGCGTCATCATCATCACCATCATCATCATCATCATCATCATCATCATCATCATCATCATCATCATCACAAAATAAGGATAGCTTCTGAAAATATTAGCGAAAGAATACCACTTGTCGAGAGAGATGGAAATCATGAGAGACGCGCACAGTATTTCTAGTGACTGTAATTTCTGCTTCCCATTCTCGATATTTTTGTCTCACCAGTTCTACGTTTTTTGCGACACGAACATGAAAGACTGGGCGAACGATAAAGTTTCACAAAGCAAAGAACGCTTTCGGCAGAGGCAAGTTAAAGGCAGCAGAGAGTGAGAGGATTCGGGGCCACTTACCTCGGTGCAATGGTTGGCGCTGAGGTGACGCGTGGTATGGTGAGTGCCTCGTATAGATTTTACCTACCTGGTTTACGTTTGAGGAGTGTGTGTGTGTGTGTGTGTGAACGTTAACTCAAATCGGTGCATTTCCTCACGTCGCTTTCACTCTAAAATTTGACATGTTAATAGAGACGTGTCCTTTCATCCCTTGAGGAGTGACGCCCGCCTGCCTCCCGCTCCAGCACGGCAGGTAAAGAAAACGAGTCTGTTCCCCGCCTCCCCTGGGGCACCTGTTGCAGCCCCGCAGGATTACAGACTTGCAGATTAGAAAGTTCTGCATTAATTTTACCGAATCTCGTAATCTCTTGGTAAATAGGAAACGGCGAGCAACAAGCGACCTTTCCTGGTTATTCATCACGATTCGAGATCATGATCTTAAATGTAACTTGTTTATCAATGCACCTTATATTTACATGTGACAGAGTAGTCAGGCGTGGAGGGAAGGGCGCCTGAAGTGTGTGGACAGTGTGAAGACCAGTGCCAAGAAATGCCGGAGTTTTGGAAGCCAGAGAAAATCGGTGATGGTAAACTGTTGACGGTAGAAAATTAATGGAAAACTTTTATGGTGGTAAGAGTCAGATGGAAAATTTTTAAAGGTGGAAAAAATTATGGGAAGTTTCCGTGATGGAAGAAAGATAAAGAGTTTGTCGAGGCTGGTGATTGGCGGCTGGTCAGTGCTGGTGTTTTCACTCCGTGGAGAGAGTTCTGAAAGTTGATAAAATAAAGATACGTATAAAAAAGTATAGAAGAATGAAAGCAGCGTTAGTTAAAGAGTCGAACGTTTTTATCACATCACTGGTTCACTTCAAGCTGAAAAACAAGCAAAGGCAAACAGTTACATCGAAAACAAGCCACCAGCCAGGGACGCTCAGAGGAAACTCGATAATAGCCAATACCTGCCGTGAAATTACCTCGTGTCGCTGCCGCCCTTCACGCCGCCACGCCTCAGGACACAGCATTACGAGCTTATAGTGTAAAAAAAAAAAAAAAAAAAAAAATGCAAATAGGAATCCAAAGGGCTTTCAGATATACAAGTCTACGGACAGTGCTCTGTGATCAAATTTACAGATATGATGGCGAAATTTAAACATACACTAATACTCGCGCGTGTGGACTTGTCATTAGTATATTTGATGAATGAACATTGCAACAACTTTCATAGTTAAACAGTTATTGATAGACCATTGCGAGATTCAGCAGTGCAGTACATACAAGAACGTACCCTACCTTTCACTGGGAACACAGGCAACACACACTCGAGCCATCTTACCTACGCCGCGGGCACGGAGTGAACTGTTACTAACACTGATGGGACAAAAAACAGCAATGTTGCTTTCCTGACAAAGTTTTCTTGGCTTTAGTCGTTTAGTGGACAAACAGAGGAGAGGGAGAGGAGACGCAGAACAAAAGACGAAGGGAGAAAGGCATGGGAAGGGGTGAGGCTGGCTAATGAGGATCATCTTTTGAATAGGTTTTCTCGCCACCAGTTTCTTAATGAAGCCCAGTGGGAAGCTCGGAAAGGACCACACGTAAGAACAGAATGGGAGCAATGAAAGGCAGAGAGGTAGTTATACTGGTTAATGATGATGATCTCTGAATTTCCTTCCTTTCTTCACCAGTTTCTTAATCCTTTCCCTCCAGAGCATCTTCCCCCCCAATTATTTACAACGCTTTGACGCTCATACTTACGCTAGTGTCTTAAATAACTCTGTAGCTTGAAAATACAAAACTTGACCCCTTAGTCCCTTATTTCGTATCTATGTGTCCATGCAGATAGTCTTCCAGTGCTCTGAATGTTAACATTGAGTGGAGCACAGTGAGGGCTTAATGAGACCCACGGGCAAACTCAGCAAGAAGAAACAAAAGAAAAGCAGGAAAGTGGAGAGGCTAATGATGTCGCCCTCTGAGAATTAGTGCCCCCCATTCGTTCCGTGATGAGACCCAGAGGCGAGGTTACCAAAGACTTTCACGGCCAAAGTCAGGAAGGGACACGAGGAGGAAACTAGAGAGGCTAATGATGACTCGCTCTCAGAACCAATCCCTCCTTTGGTTTTATAATTAGATCCTAGAGGCACACACACACACACACACACACACACACACACACACACACACACACACACACACACACACACACACACACACACACACACACACACACACACACACACACACACACACACACACACACACACACACAAGCCCATCATCCTTCTAATTATAGTGACGTCTACAAGCAACAAAACCATGCAGGAACTTTGCTTCTCACTCATGCATGTAAACGAGGAAACTCTCAGCAAAGTGATGGTTATTTGGGATGCTGAAGAAGTAATATGGTTATGAGAAGACTGTTACACGAAGCAGTAAGGGAGGAACTGGTTGAGTAAGTGGTATAGAGAAGGTAGGTAGGTTGGAGATTATATTCATACCAGAAAACGATTTAATTCAATTTAAGGATACACATAGAAGCATGAAGCAGTGTTTTACAATACAGCAATAAAGACACTGTGATGTGAATCATGCACACACACCTGACCGTTTCAGTAGGCTTTCATTAGACACAAAAACAGGTACTCTGGAACAAAGTAAATTAATCGATTTACAACCATAAACAACCATAGAATCCCGTAATAGTACAATACAATGTAAAGGAAACAAACACACACACCTACATACACACCTGGCTGACTTGTGGCTGACTTGGTGGAAGTGGCCGCACGATAGCCCACCAGGGTGTGAAATAACTTCGTTAAGCACTCATTAACAACTCATTACAAATGATAAGTACAGTCATCCCTTGATCATCTTTTACCACAATCACCCCCTTTTGTACAAAATAACATATACTATGATGGTGCAAAACGAATAGGTGGTCGCCTTATGCGATTGAATCGTCTCAGCTCTGTTGGTTCGCCGCTGGTTTCAGAACGTTATGAAGTGGCCGGTGTCCCTTATGAATGAGGCGAAGTTGGCGTTTCCGACTTATGGCAGTCCCCCTCATAAGTAGTAGAGTCAGGCCCACGATTGCTAATATTTGTCGCTTCCTCATGTAGTGGGTCTGCATCCAGCAGCGTCCGAGTGGCCCTCCCGACTTGGAGGTCAGAGTCACCCCCCACTGTCTTCTCTCCTGTCGGGGTATCGAACATGAGCATACTGCGGGTTAGCCTGAATTAATTCCACCTCATCCACCAGTGGATCGCTCTTGCGTGCCCGCACATATCGCCTCAGCAGGACAGGACCTGGGTTACACAACCAGGCAGGTATGGCGGTCCCTGACGATGATCGACGTGTGTAGTTGAATAAACGCTCATGGGGAGTGGCGTTGGTAGCTGTGCATAACAACGAACGGATCGAGTGAAGAGCGTCCGGCAGGACACTTTGCCAGCACCGTTCTGGCAGCCACGTGACCGCAGAGTTGTTACTGCCTTCCAGATGATACCATTGTAGCGCTCGACTTGTCCGTTGCTCTGAGCGTTGTAACTTGTAGTCCTACTGCAGACTATCCCACTGCTTGCCAGATAATCCCACAGTTCTCTGCTCACAAATCATGCGCCATGATCTGTATGGATATAAGCAGTCATACCCAAAACTGAGAAAAGTAGATTCAAACAATTTATGATGGTTCAAGTGTTCATATTGGAACACGGAAACACAAAAAGAAATCGAGAATATTAATCTATGATGTTAAGAAAATATCTGTTTTTGTCATTGCTTCGAAAGGGACCTTTAAAATCCATATTCAGCCGTTCGAACGGCTGAGTGGCTTTAATGAGACTAGCTTTATCTGGATGATGAAACTTTGGCTTACACTCAGCACAGATCTTGCACGTGCTAATAACCTCACGTACGTCTTCTACAGAGAATGGTAGGTTTTTGGAGCGTACAAAGTGACATAAACGGGTAACTCCTGGGTGGCACAGGGCATCATGGAGGTCACACGCGAAGCGCGAAGGTTACGGCTTGTCGCGCCGCACTGTGCTCGCGACAGAGTGTCTGAGGGAATATTGTCCTTCCCGGGTCTATACACTGTATCAAAGTTATACCCCGAAAGTCCCATCCTCCTCCTCATTATTTTGTCGTTCTTTATTTTGTTTTTGTGTTGCTTGCCAAACATATACGACACTAAACGTTGATCCGTCTTGATGGTGAAATGCCTCCCCGATAAATAATGTCTCCAGTGGCGTACTGCTAGAATAATGGCTTGTGCCTCTTTCTCAATAGCGGCGTGACGTCTTTCAGATCCTTGGAGGGTACGAGAAAAAAATACAACGGATCGACCGCCTTGTGTTAGGACCGCAGCTACAGCAATACCGGAGGCATCGGTCTCTACTTCAAACGATACCGAATCATCAATCACTTTCACTACTGTGGATTCAATGTCACGCTTCATTTGGCAAAACTCTTTTTTCCGCTTCTTTTGACACTGGGAATGAAGTGGTAGTACTCAGAGGTTGGATCTTCGTAGCAAAATCAAAGATCCAATGGGAATAGTAGTTAAAGAGGCCCAGATCACGGTGAAGGGGTTTTATATTGCGGGGCACTGGTAGATCACGAAGCGGTTGCAATCTATCTGGGTCTGGTCGAATTTCCCCTTCTTCTACTACGTAGCCTAGAATGCGTTGTTTCTTCGTTGCAAAGATGCACTTTTGGTCATTGTATATTTCTCTCTGCCACCTCAAGAAACTTTTTCAGATTCACGTCATGTTCCTCAGGCGTCTTACCGCAAATACTCGTAGTAACGTCGTCAAGATAAGCGTATGTCCCAACAAGTCCTTCCTCTTTGATAAGAGAGTTCATAATACGCTGGAAGCAAGCGACCCCATTAGTTACTTCTCCGAAAGGTACTCGAGTGAATTGATAGAGTTTTCCACAAGCTACAAATGCGGTTTATGGCTTGTCTTCTTGTTTCGAAGGTACTTGGAGATAGGCACTGCGTAAATCTACGGCACTGAAAACATTGTACTCAGCAACTTCATTCACAAGATCATCGATTCGTGGGAGAGGGTAACTGTCCAGGAGTGTAAACTTGTTTATAGTCTGGGAGTAATCAACTGCTAGTCGCTTCTTACGACCATCACTCCTGACGACCAGCACCTGCGCTCGCCAAGGAGAGTTACTCTCCTCTATGATTCCTTCACTCAGCAGGCTTCGAATTTCAGTTTCGATGAACTTCCTGTGTTCAGCAGAGTAGCGTCGTGATTTTGTTACTATTGGATGTGTGCGAATAAGTTAGGGGGTTCAACACTCATTACACTCATTCCACAGACCATTAACTGAGACAACTCTCCTCTGTACCTCAACATCACACTGTCATGTAATCTTTGGAAATCCTGACCCAGAATCACACTGTTAGTTGCATCTTTTGATAGGTGACCGTTCACTTTCAGATTTACGCTACAACGTCCCATAGTAGGTGTACAGTGTACATGTAGTGGATGCCAGGGTCACGTTACTTTTTGCTGGCTCAACATGCAGCGAGCACTGCGAGACTAAATCAGGATGAATGAAGCTCTCCGAACTTCCAGTGTCAACTAATCCATCGAATTCCGTTTCACCGATAGCAATCTTAACAATGACTTTAGATAAACTATTTGGGATAACCGCACAAAACACAGCTGCCAACATAGTACTATCGCCCGAAGTCATTGATGCACTATTAACAGTACCGCGACACACTGGCAAAATGCCCCTGTTTGCGGCACTTGTGACAAACTGCCTTGCGCGCCGGACACTTTGTACGAGGGTGTCTTACTGACCCACAGAAGAAACACTTTGACACTTTCGTACCGGTCGCTGCCACCACAGGTACTTCGTCGGTAGTTGTCTCATTACCGACATAAGTAGCACCCACAGCACGGGAGGAGTCACCATAATAACATGCAGAATTTTCTTGTGCCGATTCCAAGGCCTTGACCTACTCGAACATTGATGCCAGAGCCAGTGTTTTATTTTCCAACAACTTTTGCCGTATCGAGGGCAAACGTAAACCACTGAAAAAGGAATCCCTAATAGATTCCTCGCAGTGTTGTACAGCCGACACAGCCTTGAAGTTACAGTCTCTGCTCAGCACTCGTAGAGATCTGAGATAATCGTTTAAAATTTCACCGTCTTGTTGACGTCGGGTGGCCAAGAGATATCGCGCAAACACTTCATTACTCACCTTGACGTACTGACTCTTCAAAACACTGATTGCGTCCGTATACTTATTACACTCAGAGATAGTCTCATACACTTTAGGTGATATAAAATTGATGAGAATTCCAAGTTTGTCGAGACCCTCCTCTTGTAATGCTGAAAGGAAATTCTCAAAGGTCTTGAACAAGTGTTTCCACTCTAACGACGCTGACGGCACCCCAGGATCACTGTCAAACCTCTCTAGCCTCAGAAGTCGCTCCATATTTTGTGTCTAATAAAATTTATGTGAATCATGCAAACACACCAGGTCGTTTCAGTAGGCTTTTATTAGACACAAAAACAGGTACTCTGGAACAAAGTAAAGTTATCGATTTATAACCATAAACAACCATGGAATCTCGTAACAGTACAATACAATGTAAAGGCAACAAATACACACACCCACATACACATATACATGGCTTAGACAGCTGACTTGGTGGTAGTGGCCGCACGATAGCCCACCAGGGTGTGAAATCACTTCGTTAAGCACTCATTAACAACTCATTACAAATGATAAGTACAGTCATCCTTTGATCATCTATTACCACACACTGTACTCAGATAAAATACTAATGATGATACATACAATATACTCGATTCACGATAACCTCCAGCATCATTGCATCACATACTATAATTGTTTTTATGGACTTACATAGCTGCACCATGCGTATTCTTGCTTCTGGATATCGTATTACATTACATTACTTGATCCCTTCACTGCTACGATCTTCCTTTGTTAACTTTGAAACCGGTGTAAAAAAAAATGTTTGCATGGATACAGGAGAGAGAGAAGAGAGAGAGAGAGAGAGAGAGAGAGAGAGAGAGAGAGAGAGAGAGAGAGAGAGAGAGAGAGAGAGAGAGAGAGAGAGAGAGAGAGAGAGAGTTCATTAATTTAGCTACAGAACAATTTGAGACTGTAGCACATAAGTGTCTGAAAAAATTATGGTTGGATATGGGAAAATACTTGTCTAGCAGTGAAAGGGTTGATGTCAAGAGTAATGCTAATCTGTCACGTTATGTATAATATCTACTACTCTCTGGAATCCCACTATTAACATCCCTGATTCAGTATAACGTACAGCACCATTACTTACCTACGCATTACGAATACTGTCAGTTTCTTAACCTCTGCATGTTATCGGCTATTACACACCTCACACATGAAGCAAGATAACATGCAGCATAATCACACTATTTACTATCACTGGCGCTTTATCAGTTATCAGCAGCTACTTAACAACACACCACAGAGTACAAAAACTTGAGGAGGGAAGAGAGAGAAAAAAAAAGGAAAGATTACAATTTACTGGAAGGCGGAAGACGAGAATAGAAGCTGAATATACTGAGGGTGTAACTATAAAGGCAAGGAGATAGATGAGAAAGAAGAAAAAGCGTAGACGAAAATGAAAGGTCCCTGCAGGAAGACCAAAGGAAGGGAAACAAGGAAGAAAGGGAAGGGAAAGATGGAAGACAGACCTTTCCGTGCTAAGATATGGTTAACTACGCTGTAAGTTCTTGTAATCTCACGGAACTGTAATTTATCTCTTGCCGGGCCATTCTTTCACACACACACACAGACACACACACACACTCTCTCTCTCTCTCTCTCTCTCTCTCTCTCTCTCTCTCTCTCTCTCTCTCTCTCTCTCTCTCTCTCTCTCTCTCTCTCTCTCTCTCTCTCTCTCTCTCTCTCTATCTATGTATCTATGTATCTCTGTTGTGTGTTGGAGGAGAAGAAGGAAGTGGGAGAAGGGAGAGGAATGTGATGAAGATGAAGCGGAGGAGGAGGAGGAGGAGAAAGGAAAGGAAAATAAAAAAAAAAGGAGAATGGGATGAAGATGAAGAGGAGAATGAGGCGGTAGAGGAGTAGGAGGAGGGTGGGGGTAAAGAAGGAAGAAGAATGTGATGAAGATGGAGAGGAGAAGGAGAGAATGACTGCTGTGATAGACGCTGCATGCGTGATCAAGCCAAGTGTTGTGATTGTGAGCTCTTACCTGCCTCGTGCATCACTGAGGGACGGTTCATGAGATGGACAGGCCCGTGTTATCATCTCCACCTCCTACTGCTGTTCTCGCCCACCACCACCACCATCAGAAAGGTCACACCTGCTACACCTGCATAGTGCGTTTTGATGAATCTTTAACCCACGTTCCCAACACACACAGACATGCCAGTATTCTAAAACTCTTTGCTCTTTCGCCGCGAGTATTTTCCAAGGTCACAGAGATGATTAGCCTGGTTGTCAAAATGTTTCTCTTGTATAGAAATCTTGTTACTCTGTCACTAGAAATGTAAAAAGACCTTTAAAACCCTTGTAACTTTAACTTCAGGCTCTTTGAATGTGGTGAGGATGTGGCGCAGAAGTGTTTCAGAATACGATCCATAGACACAGACACAAACACACAGACACACGCACAGCACAAGCATCACTCCACGGTCCCTTCATACCCGTCACTCCCTTCCATTTGTCACGTGTCGCAGCAGAACGAGGAACATGACCAGCATTCTGAGCCTTCCAGAGAGAGACTCGCTCCCTCTCTCTTCTCAGCGTCCCCTCATCTTTAGTCTGCTTGGCCATGGCCGGCTGGATTTTGGCTGGACAGACTGACACTCCCTTGGCGTCCTGCATCTTCCGATATTTTCCGGTAAAAACACGGTCCTTTTGTTCGGATAACCTCCCTTGAGAGTCGTGATGCTGGGTATTCATCTTGAGTAAGAGGAGAAATGGGACGATGTATCTCTCTCTCTCTCTCTCTCTCTCTCTCTCTCTCTCTCTCTCTCTCTCTCTCTCTCTCTCTCTCTCTCTCTCTCTCTCTCTCTCTCTCTCTCTCTCTCTCTCTCTCCTTTCCCAGCAGCAGTGCGCGTGATAGTTATTCCCTCTTGCTTCCTTCCCTCGTGCCGCTCTCTCCTGTTGTCGCATGGGAAAGGAAGGAAATCAGTGAAATGGGAAACAGGGAGGCTGGGGAAGGAATGCATGACTGAGGGGAAGGAAAAGATGATCCGTAGACGTGTGGGTGAGTCAGTGTAGGAAAGATGGGGTGAGATGAATGAACGAGAGTGGGCGAAACAGAAATAGAAAAAGAAACTGGATGAGAGTATTTTTTGAAAGGCACACGGGAGAGAGAGAGACAGAGAGAGAGAGAGAGAGAGAGAGAGAGAGAGAGAGAGAGAGTATTGAGATCAGTTACTTTAATGTGCTCCAGATAGTTCTAAATTTCGCTAGTGAGACTTTTATCAACTTTCATCGTTTTTTTCTTTCTTTAACGCTAATATTTTAATAAAGTTTGAGAGAGAGAGAGAGAGAGAGAGAGAGAGAGAGAGAGAGAGAGAGAGAGAGAGAGAGAGAGAGAGAGAGAGAGTCTTTGTCCTCGTGTCTCGCAGTGTGGTGGTGGGATGCTGCCGCCTTTCAGCTCCTCTGTGGTGGGTTGTCTTTGTGCTCACGAGACTGAGATGCGGAGGAGAGAGGAAAGCAGATAAGAAAGAGAGAGAAAAATGGTAACAGGGGGAACATGAGCCAGAGAGAGAGAGAGAGAGAGAGAGAGAGAGAGAGAGAGAGAGAGAGAGAGAGAGAGAGAGATAACCGGATATCTGGTGAAATGGGGAAAAAAAAGTTGAAAGTTGGTGTTTGTGTTTTCGTTTAGTGTGTGGATCTTGTTCGCTCTTCCGCTTAATTTTCTCTTTGGTGGTTTTTGTTGTTGTTGTTGTTTTCAAGGCTCGCTCGCCCTCTCGCTCATTCACTCACTCATACTCACTTATATTCAAACGCACGTCAACAGAAAGAAAAAAGAAAAAAAAATTGCCTGAATTGACTATTATAACTCACTAACCACTCTTACTCACCACCCTTACTCTTCTCTCATTCCTCCCCACCACCCAGAAGACCATTCTCAAATAACTAATTCCCTGAAAAAGAAGAAAAATCGTGTTGTAAACATTATCTCTTATTGAGCAGCTCGTCAGGTTGATTATTATTCGTTGAAGATTGTGAATGGAAGTAGATTTTCACATTCTTTGATATTTAGTGTTATTCTTATCTTATTCATTCATTCACTCACTTACTCCTTCACACTCATTCACCCACTCACTCATTCACTCACAAATTCTCCCTCACTCACGGACACACCATCTGGTCTACACTCCAACCCAACTCAATGCTTTAGTTTACAACCTAACTCACTCAAGTACACTCATTTCCACCCTTACCTCTACTTAACCTCTACAGTCTCACTAATCACCACCACCACCACCACCACCACGAGTACCTAGCCCAGCTCACCACTCCCTTTCCTTCTCTCCACCCCAGGCAAGTTCATGACCCGGTGCTGCCTCTTCTGCATGCTGTGGGTGGTGACAAATTACATGTACGTCTACTCGCTTCGGATCCTCGACTGCACTGACGTCATGGCTCTCTACTCCGCCCACGTCTCCTTCGTGTACCTCCTCTCATGGGTGATCCTGCATGACCAGTTTGTCGGCGTCAGGGTGAGTAGACAGACTGGGCCGGTGGGTTTTGATGGGCGTCGCTCTGTGGTCTGTGCTGCTGCTGTGTTGTGTACAGAAATTGTTGGTCTTGATCTTCTCCGTGAGCTGGGGTGACTGTTGTTGGTGTATTATGTTTAGATAACTACTGTTGGTCTTTTTCTTTATGTAGGTGTGACTTTTTGTTTTGTTTTTTAGATCTTGGGTGTTTCTTTTTAGATAACTAAACTGATAATTATAACGTCCCAATGTGTGTGTGTGTGTGTGTGTGTGTGTGTGTGTGTGTGTGTGTGTGTGTGTGTGTGTGTGTGTGTGTTAGTTGTGTAAAAATACTATATTTCCAAATTGTAGGCATTAGGATGAAAAAAAAGTGAGTTTAATTCTTTACCTGAGGTAAGGCTTTTTTTTTCTTTCTTTCTTTAACGTCATTCCATAATCATCCTCTTCTTCAGTATTTTCCAGATACTATCTTTTTTTTTTTTTTTTTTAATTACACGTGTAAGTTTTGAATCAATTAATATTCTCCATGGTTCTCCTTTAATTTCAGTATTTTCCATGTACTTTTATGCATTTTTTTCTTATAGTTTATTCGCTCATTCATTCATTTAGTCATTAGTATGGCGAACTAATTACTCAGTCGAAGATCAGTTACTCAAGTTATTCAGTCAGTCAGTTACTTAGTTATTCAGTCAACCAATCTGTCAGTCAATTAGCCACTAAGTCAGTCATTCAGCCACTCAGTCAGTCAATCAGCCATCAGCCAACCAGTCAATCAGTCCATCATTCAGTCAATCAGCACCGCAGCTCACATTGATTGCCTTGCAAGTAATATTGCCTCTCATTGTCCGTACCTTACCGCCTTTAGCAGCAGCATACAGTTTGTGGACTTCCTTCATTACGGGGACACACCCTTACATGACACACAAGCCCCAGTGACCAGACAACCTTTACCTTCCCTCACCAGGAGTATATTAACCAACAGCAATTACTGACACAAGCCTTACACAACTCTGCACTACTCCCTCACGACAGCCAACCCCAAAATGCGCCTTGTGTGGAGTAATGAGTTAATGAGTTTTGTAGCCACGAGTTGACTTATACTAGTAGAGGTTATTCGTTCGACTATTCTCGCTTCTCCTCAAGGTCAGTGTAATGTGGTTCAAGTTTAAACAGTAATTTCGAAAGGCAACAAAGAGAGTGGTGTAATTTTTCAAGCCTTTTAGTGCCTGTGTTCTTCTATTATTGCGTGTTAAAATCGTCTGGGGTCATTTGAGTGCAAGGACACTCGTCATATTGTTATCAGCTCTCAGAGTCTAGACTGTGGTGTGATCGTGCGTGTGATGTCTGTACTCAAGGAACTGGAGGAACGGGTAGAAGGTTGAGAGAAACATTGATGAGAGTATTGCAAAAGATACATCAAGAAAACTCTATGAAGGTACATACGGGAAACGAGGAAACGCCGACAAAGGAAAAGGTCAGGCAAGGCGACACTCTCCTAACCTGTCCATGATGATATTACAGGAGGCTTTAAAGAATGAAGAATGGAAAGAATTATGATGCATGAAAAATTGCTAAATATTTAAATACCTGAATAACCGTATGATGTCTCGAGGCTCTTGTCATGAATCTCGGAGCGTGTAAACTCAGGGATATTATTCTTAGTTACTGTATAGTGCAACAGAATTCTTTGTGTGTTTATCTCACTCTAAATAAACACCGATAATGTTTATTTTTTGTCATTTGTTAAGTTTGCAGTTGTGCTTAATGATGTTTTACATTTTCCTGCGACTTAAATTATTTCAAGAGAGTGGAATTAAATAATCTCAGGAAATAAGTCGGCAAACTCTTTTCTATTAACTTTTTAGAGAGCAGTTTTTTTTTTTTTTTTTCATGCTTAGGTAATAAATACAATCTAGCTCTTCTATGTACTAAGGTCCGTATTCTCAAACATTTCAACGCTCCGTCTGACTTACATTCATCTGTTTCTAGTGGAAGTTATTATTTTCAAAAGCGTTTCCAATAATGCTAGTATTAATGTAACAAAGACTCCATTATCAACTCATAATTATCAGCGATAATGAGAGAACAAAGCACTCAAGAATACGATAAAATAATATAGTTATCTTGGTGTTGATCTCATGACATTCAGTTATTGCAGTCACTAACCTTTGCTGCCGGTATACAGTCAGTCTCTATATACAATCTCGTTTGACCCTTCTTCCTTCGCGTCCATCGGTGGAGTGGAGTGTCGGCACGGATGTTGCCAATGTTGAGTCGCTGTTCAGTGTTCCCGTCACGTCTTATCCTCGGTTAGGGGGAAACTTTTATCTCAGTGGTGTGGTAGTGGTGATGGATGAGGAGCAGAGAGAGAGAGGGGGGGGTTAGGATAAGATGGAGGGGAGAAGAGGAGATTAAGAGTGAAGGAGGGTGTAAGGAAAAAGAAGGAAAAGGGAAGGGTACGAGATGTGGAAGATATTGAATGTGGCACTGAAGGAAGAGATGAAGAGTCAAGTTAAGATGAAATGAAGAGAAGGACTGTACAGCCTGACATCTTTCATCTCTACTACTGTATTTCATCCTTTCACCCAAACTAGTCTTCATTCTTCTAAACCTTTTATATCACTGCTGTCTATCTCCTTTAGTTAGTTAAGGGTTACAAATTAATAAGAGAATAAGGAGAAAGGGAGAACAAAGAGGAGGAGTAGGAAGAAAAAATACAGAATATGTGAAGACAGGAAGGAAGTTAAAGGAAGTTACACGCTCTTGCCTCTTGATAATTCACATGTATACCCATTTTCTTTGACCTGGTTGCGGAAGAGGAAGAGAAGCACAAAGGAATACTAAGGAAGAGCAAGCATATGTACATACGTTGATCCTCAAGGAGTTGTTTGTATATGAAAAACTACACTACCTGATCCAGAGACGCAGGATAACAAAAGGCGAAGGAGGAGGAGGAGGAGGAGGTGTTAATGGTGATTGTTGTGGTAATGGTGGTGGTGTTAAGAGCGAGAAACTGGAAAACGCAATAATCGTAAAAGAAGAATGAGTAATAAGAAAGACGTGGATAGAGACAAGAAACAAGAGAAGGAGGAGGAAGAAGAAGAAACGGGTTATAAAAAAAGAAGAGGATGACGAGGATAGAGACAAAAAATAACATGAGCAGAAGAGGGAAGGAAAAAGAAACGTAGTATGATGAAGAGGAGGATGACAAAGGTAGAAACGAGAAATAAGAGGAAGAGGATTAGGAAGAAGAAACGGGGTATAAGAAAGAGGAGGATGATAAAGATATAGACAAGAAATAACAAGAGAAAGAAGAACCTTGAAGAATTATGTGTGTTTTGCTGGACACGGCTACTCCTGCAGCAGTGTTTTTTTGTGTGACGGAGAAAGAGGTGGAGAGTGACGGCGGGAAGAAGATAGTGAGGGATTTTTTTCTATTTATTTATTTTTTTTTAGAGCAACACTAGTTTATGTGAGTACCTACGTATTTGTATTGATTTTGCACATGTTGTCGTTGTTGTTATTGCTGCTGCTGCTTATGATGATGATAGTGATAATGATAATGTAATGTACTGTGGGTTTCAGAGGTGGCTTTGCATCTTTTTTTTTTTTTTTTTTTTTTTGGGGGGGGGGGGTCGGGGATGGAATAATGCAAACAGGTCTAGCAAACTGATGAATTGGCATTTACTTTGACAGAGTAGGTCGTGGTGGTGGTGGTAGTGGTGGTGGTGGCGGCAGCAACACTGATGGCCAAGGACAGAAAAAAAAAAGATAGCAAGCTTGATAGTGTGCGTCACCGCTCGATAACTAATCACAAGGAACCCTACTGGAGGACAAGAGGAAGGGAGAGAAGATGAATGAAGGAGAATCGAAGAGAAAGAATGGGAAAGACTGGGAAGGGTTTAGCACTGTACCATAAGAAGACTCAACGCTGACGCCTTTGTTCGATATTGTTCAATCGTTCAGAATGTTGGAGTGAGAAAAAAAAATAAAAAAATAAACGCACGGAAGAAAATAGAGATAAAAGATTAAAGATGAGGCACACTATCTGAGGACTTGTATTATATTTATAGCGATATACTAAAAAAAAAAAAAATCAAAGGATAAAAAAGTACATTCATATGCTTTATGGGTAAACACAACCAACTCCCTTGTATATATATATATATATATATATATATATATATATATATATATATATATATATATATATATATATATATATATATATATATATATATATATATAAAACGCTTAATTGCTGTAAAGAAATTGTAATGAGGAATTTAAATGTATCGCAGAAAGAGAGAGAGAGAGAGAGAGAGAGAGAGAGAGAGAGAGAGAGAGAGAGAGAGAGAGAGAGAGAGAGAGAGAGAGAGAGAGAGAGAGCTACCTATTAACAATAAGCAAAAGTATCAAATTAACATCTTCGGGGTAGGAAAGTGATAATTTCCATGGAGAGTCCCGTACGAGATAAGATTAGAGGGAAGAGTGGCAGCAGATCATGAACCAGCGAATATTGACAAGTGGCATTAATAAACACACGTCTTGCTCTTCTTTTCCCTTCGCTTAATCGTGTTTGGCTCAACACTTGGGTCTTCCTTGGCTGTCTTCCTTTTGTTCCGTAGGTGTCTCTAATTATGAGGAGGGAATTACACGGTACGGCAAAGAATGGTGGAAATAGTAGTAGTAGCAGTAGTAGTAGTAGTAACAGTGATAATAATAATAGTAATAATCTGTCTATATGCCAGGCCGGCATCACACACTCAGACCCTGGTGTAAACGTAATGATAATGATAATAATAATAACAATAATAATAATAATAATAATAATAATAATAATAATAATAAGAGGAAGATGATGAAAAACAATAGTAATGATAATATTAACTTTTTTCATCCAGAAGCTTATATATCTTGTAAAAAACAGTTAACACACATAATAGCTACAAAATATATTAACAATGGTAAAAGAAATCAATGTTATAGTAAAGTACAACTGAATGAAAAAAAAAATACTAGTACTGTTTAATACTAATACGAAAATCAATACTTTCAGAAGCAGAGGTGCATTCGTAATCATCCTCTGAAAATAATTAGAGGTCATTCCTTTGCATTATATAATTACTCCACGTCGTTAATATATATAAGTCAACCAATTATGAACCTCTCTCTCTCTCTCTCTCTCTCTCTCTCTCTCTCTCTCTCTCTCTCTCTCTCTCTCTCTCTCTCTCTCTCTCTCTCTCATGGCGGAGGCTAAAGATAGTCAAGTCTACTGCACAGACATACTTGATCCGCATTTATAAACGTTTTGATGTTTTATTTCTGCTTATTTGACAGTCTCTAATGAAGTTATTGGGGTTTAAAATGGTATTGCCATGATTCTGGTGATAGTTTTAACAAGGAGTGAGAAAATACGTACACAAGCCTAACTAACCATCAATGGGGCTTTGAAAAGTAGTCTTGGTAAGGGATCGAAGCCTTTAACCCTTTAACTGCTATTTGGTACACCTTTCCTTAATTATTAATCACTCTGAGACATCTTTACTTGTTCTACAGCCACCTCCAATCTTTAAACTGAGAAGATATTGTAAAATCTATTCTTTTTAATCCCCTTCTTTCTTGTAGATGCTTTTGAAGATTTCAGGCATTACTTTTGGTGGTGTTAATTGCCATGTATCACAGTGGAAGGGCTCAGAGTCCTGATGAGAGAACGAAGCCTTTAAAATTAAAGGATGCAAACATACATTCATTCAGTCCTGCGTCATGAGTTCCTCCAGGGTAAATTTCATCAAGACTCCGTATTCAAGATTTCACCCAAAAATAATTTCCGTTATAAGTTTCTTTTATTTTTGTATTTTATTCTACTTTATCATTCGTTCATTCATTTATTTATTTATATTTTGCACGGGTGAGATATTCGTGGGGAATCATTTACTCGCGTGGAATTTTCTAAGCAGCCCTCCAGTCGCCAGCTAGCCTTGCCTATCGTGGCCATGTGAAGGCTGCGTGCGTCGAGCCACAAATACCACCAGTGATAAGATGATCCTGAGAGGAGCTGAAATTAGACCTGGCAGGGTAAACACACAGACAGTGGAACTTTCCCTCTCTCCCCTCACTCCTGTGCTCCCCGTCAGCCTTTCCTGTCTCGGAAGATGAGGCATAGTACATCCTTCAAGACCCGTATTCATAAACCCTTTGCTCTCTCGCCACGATTACCTTCAAAGGCCACAGAGATGATTAGCTCCCAAGCCCATGGTCGCGAGGCTGTTTCTGAGAATCGCTGGACTACCTCAGAAATCATGAATCAGTTATAATTGTATTCGTTATAATTATGATTTTAATCTAGATTGTATAATTCGTATTGTTAATTAAGATTAGTTATTGTAACATATCAAAATGACGTAATTAACACACGTACACACATCTAGGATCGCCAGGTCAGGCCAGGATTGCTTTTAGGGCTGGTCAAAGGAGTGATGGGAGTGCTGCTGGTCAGTGTTGGTGTTTTCACTCCACGCAGCGGCTCAGTGGAGAGTTTGGCGCGTAACAAGAATGCATGTGAAAAGTCAGTAGAATAAACATGCATGTGAAAAGAGAACTTGTATAAAATAAAGGTGCATTAGAGTGAAACGTTTCCCATCACGCCACAAGTTCACTTCAGGCTGGAAAAATCGAAAAAGAGGCGCCAGCTCACGGTTATCGTTTTGTTGCAGCTCAGTGAAAACTCGATAGCGGCCGATACCCGCCGGGGAATCATCACCTTGTTGCGCCGCCGCCCGTGACGCCACCACGAAAAGATACTCGTACACAGTGCGATAGACAACACTCGTCTAATCTGGAATGAAGCGGAGAGTGTGACGAGGTGGTCAGCTGTGGCCGCCTTCAACCCATCCGCCTGACTGCTTCTCTTTGTTACCTAGTCATGGGAAAGTAGAGGTGTTCTAGTAAATGCCTCGCACCTGCTCCTCCTAAATGCTTAATCCTTTCACTGTCGGTTATTTTTTTCTTTTAATCATCTGCTACTTTATATAGGCGCTCATTTGTGTACAGTGACTCATCCCCTACAGTTCTTTATTTACTTTATTTTTACTAGTAATAACTGGTGATTGCATGGTGTTCGGAAATTGTTAGTGGTAGTGAATGGTTTGACCGTGAACGCGTAAAGATAATTGTGTGTGTGTGTGAGTGTGTGTGTGTGAGTGCGTGCGTGTGTGCACAGACGGCTCCGTACTTGATGAAGCAGTTTCCCTACCTTTATTTCTAACAAAAGTGCTATCTGTCATCCTTTTTTCATGGCAGCTGTCATTGGCTAGAGCTGCCTCTGACGTGTATCTCAGCTCGCCTTCTTCCTCTCCCCCTCCATATCCCCCTTTCCTTCCCTCTTTCCCACCCCCGTGCTTCTCATTCCTCCTCCACCCCTACCTCTCTCTCTCTCTCTCTCTCTCTCTCTCTCTCTCTCTCTCTCTCTCATTACAATTTTAACGAAGTAATCGTAATAGGTAACAACTTCCCGTCACATATTTAGCGTGGTGGTGTACCACCACCATACCACCACTACCACCAGACACCTGCGCACCACACCACACCACACCACACCACGGTATTCTACCAAGCCCCGCCGAAACCCGCCAAGCTCCTCCGACACCCGCCCCGTCCCGCCGCGGCTAAGGTAACAATTTCCCGTCACATATTTAGCATAATTTTGAGGGTTTTGCAGGTATTTCTAGATGATTTAAAGGCTCGCTGTGTAGGGGTAGGTAGAGGAGGTGGAAGTGGAGGGGAGAGGGGGAGTGTGAGGGGGAGGGGAGAGGAGGAGGTACGGAGAATTGGTGAAAAAAAAAAAATACTTCGGCTCTGTATCAAGATTTTTTTTTTTTTTTCATCAGTGGAGTTTGCTCTATTTTTATATTTAACTTATTGATAGAAAAGTGAAAAAAAGTTATATGTAATAAGATATTGTCCAGCCGTGTTTTTTTTTTTTTTTTTTCTCGTTAAAATAACACTTTCGTCATTTCATAAATTTTCATTTTTCTTATTAGCACGCCTAGGATTGTTTTGGGGTTTGTTTTAAGACTTAAAAATATAACAAACGTATCCCAAGTAACAATATTCAATAGAATCTAGTTTAACTATTTGTATTTTCAAATTTAAAATAAGCATTGCTAGATTTGAAAAAAAAAAAAATCTTTATACGACGAGGAATTCGTGCTTTCTTTGTTTATCCGGAAAGTGTAGATTTTTTTTTTTTTTTTTTTTTTTGCATTCAGAATATGTAATGTAATCTAGTCTGGCTGTGTTTTCCATCTCGATATTATAAGGGTTTTGTAGCCCCGCTCGTAAAATTTACAGATAGTTTCTTAAATTTTTCTTTATTATTATTCGGGCTAGAAATGTTTTTATGTTCCAGATGATTATTAAAGTATTTATCAAGTCAGAATATATAAGGCATTCCAGTCTAGCTCCGTTTTTTCGGGGGATCAATTTAAAAATGGAATAACATACGTATTTTTAAAATGTGAGGTCATCAGTTACGTCATCAATGTACCGAGACCCGGAGCATCCCTCCATTCCAGTCTCTTTACGTCAGTGTTCTTTGTGTTAGTTGAAGTATATGGCAGGTTAGAATATATAAAGTGCAGTCCAGTCCGGGCGTCTTTCTTCTCGCGAGTTTCAAAATGAATTGCCGTACGTAAAAATAAGGGCCGAGACGGACATTTTTCCTGCCTCCCTCCCTGCCTCTACATCAATATCTAGTTAAACCTCCGTGTGTTTCCATACTCAGACGTGAAGGAAAGCCAGAATTAACCACGAAAATAAGGCTTCACTAAAGTGCATGTTGCAGCCCTGTTCAAAGCGCTCACCGTGACAACATCAGGACCCGGACCGACGCTTCAACCTCCTCTGCCCGCGTCTGTTCGTCAATGTTTCCCTCAATTTCCAGCGTTTTCCAGGTATTTCCAGGTGTTCTCCAGAATAAGATGTGCAGACTGTTGTAGTAGTAGTAGGAGGAGGAGGAAGAAATGAGGAATGGAGGGACAGGAGATGGAAGAGGAAGGAGAAGTGGAGGTGGAGGAAGGGTGGAGAGTGGTGGTAATAGTATTAGCTGGAAGAGGAGGGGGTTCTCTCTCTCTCTCTCTCTCTCTCTCTCTCTCTCTCTCTCTCTCTCTCTCTCTCTCTCTCTCTCTCTCTCTCTCTCTCTCCCGCTTAGATGGAAGTGGTAGGGAGGGGGATATGAGAAATGTAGAAACAAGGAGGGAGTGGGGATTGGGAGACGGACATGGAGTGGGGTTGACAAAGGAGGTGTGGCTTAATTTACACGTCACGACTTGTGGCCAATGATATTTACCTGTTAAAATCCCTTGAGTTGACATGTCGCTTTACCTAAAAATAAGGTTAGAAAGGCTGCTTCATCAAGTAGGGAGGCAGCCGTCTGTACCTGATAATGATAAGAACAGTGATGAAAAACTACGCCTCATATTGATGTTCATTTAAAGAATATTGCAACAGACAAAATACAACCAACATGAGCAAAGATACCACGCAACTGACTACGATATATAAATCATGAATTTCGCCAAATTGAGGGGAAGCCAACGAGTCAGCGGTGGTGCAGATTGTTTCCTCACTGTATAGCAGTCAGCCTCAGCCCACTGCGCCACACATTGATAAGAAGAGGGGCCTCACAGAGAACTGCAGCTCAGTAATGTGACAGTAGAATTTGAATACGTTATATAGCATAGCATTATAGTGCAATAGAGTTATGTTACATATGGGTACGAAATATCTAGATAAATAAATATATATGTTGCCCTTCCTGAAATTAATCGAAAATGCCTCACTGATGAAAAATAAATAAATAAAAATAGTAGGATAGATGAGGTGCCTCGTTTCATTGGTAACCGTGTTCCTGTCGTGCTCACAGCTGGGAATGGGTTATGGGTTATGAATACTGTATCAAGTATTCGTTTATACATAAATAACGAGGTCAATTGCGTATTTTTATTATAGTATTAAAAGTTGCACCAAATGATTGAGCCACGGTCTTTTTACGAATATATCAGTAATTTTTCACTGTTTTCAGACTGTCAGACAGAGCAGTGTAGAGTTAAATTTCCAAGCTTTTCACATATTTCTTCATTAGCTGCTGCTGGCGTGACAGGACGACAGCATCAGGCCGCGGTGTTCAAGGCCGCCGGTGACTCCGGTCCAGAGGGTGAAGAGGCGCCTGGGCCTCTTTATCGCACAGGATTTCCACACTACATTTTTTAGCTATCAGCTCGCAGTAACTGCACAACTAGATCAGCCACGTGTGTCACAGTTATCTCTTTGGTCTCCCTTTTTCAGGATTAATTCGTGCAGAAACAACCTCTTAGGCATGGCTGACTTTGTCGACTTAATTTTAATATTCCTATAGGCTTTTCATCAACCATTCACTTTCGGTGGCAAAGTTTCGACTAAGCAGTCATTGTATTCAACACACTGGCATCCGAAAACCATCGCCGTGATTTTTTAGCATAAACAGATCCTGACACCCTGACTCCTGCTTGTTGGGACAGTCTGTTGCTCGGGTAATAGACCAGGCTCTGGAGTAATCTCTCTCTCTCTCTCTCTCTCTCTCTCAAACAAAAAAAAACAAAAAATTATTGAAATTTCTGAGCAAGTCCCTGGATGGTGTGTTCGAGAACATAAAGATAAATTAAATTCCTCTTACGACAAACTTTGTTATCGTGATGTAAATTACTGGAAAAAAAATCTCTGAAATAGTTTTAACACGAAAGCAGTTTATTACTATCAGCTATTCATAATATATACGATTCTACAGGAGAAATTTTTTGCTTACTTTCTCTACTTTTTTTTTTTTTTTTTTTTGTCAGCTGCACGTTTATCCCAGAATCTAGGTCACTTCAGCACTTCCTGCCTTATCTCTCCATCTAGTTTTCCTCCCTTCTCGTCGTCTTATTTATTGACAACAAACATCTTTAACTGGTAACTTTACGCCTTGTCAGACAAACTTCGCAGTGAGGTAATCCTGCATCCTGGAAGAAAGACACACTGTGGCTTTAAAGACCGTCATATATAACAAAACTTCAGTTAATTATTTATGTAGTACATTAATTCCTCACTTCGTTCCCCCTTTCCTTCCTGTGTTCCAGTATCAGCCTCCCCCTCAGCAGGAGGTCGACTTGAGAGCACGCTGACGTAAGAGAGATAAATATTTGACCTTGAAAATCACCATCCAAGGAGTCTGATAGCGAGGTGGTGAAGAGGTAGTGTTTGATAGCCGCCTTGCTTCCCTCACTTGTCTTGCTTCTTCACTATTGTATATTATACTGAGGTTTGGTTCCATCTTAAGGGTGTGTAGTATCTCTATGCATAGCTCAGCGTCTTGTTTTCCTTGTAGTGTTTGTGTGTGGTGGGGGGAGGGGGGCAGACGAATAGAGACAGAAAATAGTGTATCGGTAACATATACATTGATGGTCAAAAGTAAAAAAAAAAAACATTGCTTACTTTCAGTGTTGAACGTTGAACTCAATCTGAATTCCTCTGATCTTCTGACAGTCTCCATGCAAAACCAGAGCAATGATACTGTCGGGGAATCAGAGGGCTTTGGAGTGAAGAAAACGGGGAGTAGAGGGGGGATCACATTCCGCCCCGTGGCCGCTCCGAGAAGAGCCGGCACACGCGTCTTGACTCTTTGGAGGTCAAGGGATGTGTCAAGAGTCCTTTCCTCTGCACACACACACACACACACACACACACACACACACACACACACACACACACACACACACACACACACACACACACACACACACACACACACACACACACACACACACACACACACACACACACACACACACACACAACACCTTCAAAAAGAGTGGAGTCTGCTTATTCTTACGCTGTTCTATTTACCTCACTATAATAAGAATATGAAGTATTATGTCTTCTGCCCTTCACTGGAAAACTGCGTAGAGCTCCTTTATTCTTTTTTTTTTTTCATACTTTGCCTTTAATTCACACAGGGGGAAAGTATCTGAACCTGACCTGGGCTTACCCCTTTAACTCTTTCATTGCCAAACACATTTTCCCCTCTGTACCTACAAATTATTAAACATTTTTTGTGCTAACCTCTCATGAATATTTTTGTAGTGTAAAAAAACACAATTAACCATCTCCCCTTTCCTTTTTCTCTTCTGTGTTTCTACGCAAATAATTTTTACATTGCTAGGAAAGTTAGCGAAGGACGACTACGGCAGATAAAGGGTTGTGGGCTTCTTTTTTTTTTTTTCATTAGGAAGCTTTTTTTGGATGAGAGATTTTTCTTTTTATTCGATTTTTTTTTTTACTCTGGTGCAGATTCATTATTAAAAAAAAATAAAAATTCCTCATAGTCTGCTGTTATATACTTCTGAGAAATAATGACGATCTATTTATCTTCACTTCGGTTGAATAAATAAATAAAACTAGTATTTTTTTTTTTATCTTGTGGAAAAAGAATAATAATTGATCCCTTTGAAATAATTGCTCCACAAAGCCTTTCCTTGTGGCGTCATAATTCATGATAATTAATCCACCAACCTCACTTTGGGCTAAATTACAAACACGTCCTTCATTACGCTTTATTAGGTCAGGGGCCCCGCTTCCACCACCACCATCACCACCACTACCACCATCACCACCATCACTGCTACTGCCACTGCTAACAACGACATCATCATAACAACAACCACAGCATAACACCAGCTACAACAACAGCAAAACCAAGAATAACAACAGTAACAACAACGACAACAACAGATCATCAGCCGTAACGATAACAACGATATTAACTGTAACTGTTAAAATTATGAAGATGATGACGATAATGAGAAGAAAAGGAGAAAAGGGAAGAGGACATAGAGGACGAGGAGGAGAAGGAGGAGGAGGAGAACAAGAAGAGCAACAGCAACAACCTCCATTACAACCATGAAAAACAGCAGCAATAAAGCAACACTATACTGATAAATTTACTCCTAATACTCTGTTTTATAATATTGAGACGAAGTAAACTAATACGGTGACCAGCACGTTTAGCCCCTTTCATAAAACACACTCACAAATTTTCCACCTCCTCTCATTCCTACTCCTCTTCACACCACCCAACCCTGCACGACATCTCGGCTCCTTTCTTCCTTACCATTCATCCTTCCCGTATCTTTTGGCTGGAGGTAGATTTCCCTTGCTCTTATTACTCGTCTCGCTCATCCGATTAATTATTCATTACGAAGATCAGGAATCAGGAGAGCGAGGAGGGAGCAGCGGCCTTGACAAGCCTCTGAGGTCGGTGTTATCAGTGTGTGTGTGTGTGTGTGTGTGTGTGTGTGAGAATTTCACAAACTGAGATGAGGACGCAGGTGCGGCTCTGGTGTGGGTGGGGCAGAGGTTGGGTGAGGGCTGGGGGAGACGTGCCACACCCATCCATCACTGCCACGTTTTGCTCACCTCGGCCCAGCGACGGTGAAAGAAGGATGGGATGGAGGGACGGACAGACAGCGCAGGTTGACATTTAGGACAGTGTCTGCAAATCTAATATGAAGACTTGCTTTGTTTTAGTCTTTGATTCGAATTGTTTTGTGCGTGTGTGATATTATTGGCTTATGTAATATATGTTTAATAATGGATGTGTCAAGCTCCAATTTATTTTACTTAGTTTTATTACTTTTTTTCCATGACGCAGCAACAGCAGTACGAAAGAGCAGCTCAGCTTGACAAGGAACCTTTCACCTACCTCATCAGCCGGACACTGTTTGCTCATCGATTTTCGTTGCTTTTTCTCGTTGTTGTTCATATCACGGTCTTTAATACTTTCCCGCTCCGCTGCAGTTGGCCCATCGCCCGTGTGTCCCTCTCAGCTCCCCTTTAAGTGTTTAGCATACTTCGTGCCTCCTCACCTGTCTGCCACCTTACCACCTCGCCACCACCACCACCACCACCACCACTGTCCCTCACTGGTACAAAACTTGCCTTTGATGTATTGCCTCTTCTTATGTAAAATTGTGTGTGTGTGTGTGTGTGTGTGTGTGATGAGAGTTTATAGCGTGTCCAGGGGCAGATATGACGGTGTGATTCCTGCTCATGTCATACAATTTACCCCTAGATTTTAGTGTATTAATTAAGTTACGGTACCGGTGCACTTATCTTATATGGCGTTGGCTAAGATTATTTTTCTTGTTGCCCTTTTTTCTACGGTCAGGGCATAAAAAAATTATAGGAAAGCCTGTTAGGTTGCAGCTCCAAGGTTTCAACTCGGCGGCCACTTAGTTCCTCACACTCCTTGGTAACCTTCTCTTGCAGTAGTTCGTCATAGGAAGAGGGGAAGTGGAAACAGCCAGGGTTGCAGAGTTTACCTGTGACAGCCATGACAGCGGAGTGAAGGAGTGAAAATATTAGTTAACTTTTGTATTAGTGACATGGAGAGAGTAAGGATCACAATAAGAAGAAAGTCTTATGCAGAGAGGGATGGGGGAGGCATATACAATAAAGAAAGAAGAGTAGCAACCACATAAATAGTCAAGGAAGGCAGTAAGAGATGCAATATTCTGGCGGAGTGTGAGTTTGTAGACAGTTGAAGGAGGGGAGTTGATGAGGGGAAAACTTCCGACTCCACCTTGCATAGTACATAAGACTGCATGAATGAAGTCCCTACACAGGACTCGTACTCTATACAAGGACGGATAAGACCCTGAATAGAGTTAACATTGATGAGGAGGAAAAAATCAGTGGAGACAGCAAAATATCTAACTTCATTAACTAAAACACAATGTGAAATTTCTAGTTGAGATCATTGACTTTATGTACAGTGCATGGGAGGAGTATAGTTGAGTGTCACTGAAGAGTTGATACGTAGTTGTTTGGAAGGTTGTGTTGCTTAGACAGATTGAGTTTTGGGACAATGAACAACATAAAGTTTGCCTTGCTCCATTCACAAATTAAAGAAAGTTGGGCGCCTTGTGGCTTCTGTGAGTAAGTTGTTTTCTGGTGAGTTGGACGTGTACAAATAAAAGTTGTGGAACATCACAGTTAATAGGTTCAGGAGAACAATGGTCGTCTAGAAGTGCACCAGTATTGGCAGAGAGGAAACTTGAGGTGAAAGTGCCGTGAAATAAACAGAAATCACACGGAGGAAAATTAGAGATATTTAAATCAAATTGTTAAAACCCTTTGTACTGCCTCTAAGGTAAAGGTTTCACCGAAACCCCTAAGAGATTATAAACAAGACTTAGTAAGAGAAGCTAGATCACAGTGAATCGTCCTTTACGGAATCCATGCTGGTGATCAAAGAAAAGATTGTGAACATATAGGTCATCAGAATCTTCTTGTTGACGATAGACTTTAAAGCTTTAGGAAGACAAAGTCAGAGCAATACGTCTTCAGTTCTAAGGATTTGAATGGTCATCCTACTTGTCTCATCCAAATGGCAAATAAATCAAAATTCAAGAGTGTCGGCACGAGAGTAAGGTATATCACTTCGCACGTCGACACAACAGCCAGCTTGGATTTTAAAATGTGGATATGGAACGCAGGAGAGAATAGAAAAAGTGTCAGTGGCCTCAGAAAGCCGAGCCCAAGTGAGAAGGTGTTATTTGAAAGAGGTAAGGTGATGTTCAACAGACTGATTGGCTCTTATGCCCGGAATGTAACAGAACTTAATGTGTGAAGACCAGTAGCTAGGAATGCCAGGGTTTTGGAAATTGAAGAAAATCACGCATGGAAGAATTATTTTTTTTGGTAATTGAAAAATTATGAGTTGTTAATGGAAATATTATGGAATTCTTTTATGATGAGTACAGGAAATTTTGAAATGTGGAAGAATGGCGGGAAACATTTTGATAGTGGAAGAACAATGTCGGGTCATGTGGCGCCGTGAGCTTGTCCTGTGCAGCACATGAGGGTGTGTTACTCCTGCTGCTTCTCCTCATTTTGACGCCCCTCCCTCATCACCCTATGGTCTTCCTGGCATACCTATAGAAGCACAACACTTCTTCAACAAATCTATATCCTACCCTTGATCTAACCTTTGCCTTATAACCTTCAATATTCCTACTCATAATCATAATTTGACATTCTTCTGGGTTTGGCAAGTTGAACGCTCTCTCTCTCTCTCTCTCTCTCTCTCTCTCTCTCTCTCTCTCTCTCTCTCTCTCTCTCTCTCTCTCCTTGACACTTTACAGGTATATTCCTCACTTACAACTGTACCACTTCTATTGACGTATCCACTTACTCTTTCTAGATCGTGGCGGTGATCCTGTGCAACACGGGCACCGCGCTGCTGGCTTACATGGACGGTATCACGCGCACCAAGACCCTGGGCGGCGTGGTGCTGGCCGCCGCCTCCGCTGCTGGCTCGGCCGTCTATAAGGTGACCGACCCGACACAGCTCACTCACTCACCACGTCTTTGTGGAATATCTGTTGTCTTCGACACTTTGAGTGACTACAACACTAGTAGACTTAAATTCTCGTACCAAGCTAAATTGTAACTACAAATACTTAAAGTTTAAAAGCTCTTGTTCGCTTTTTTTTTTATTATTTTTATTTATTTATTTATTTATTTATTTTATTATTATTATTTTTTTTTTTTTTTTTAATATTAGAGAAGCCGTGGCAGTTGCAGGAGTTGATATCATTGTTCTTTGCTGCTAACGTGAATATCGCCCCAGGTGCTGTTCAAGAAGGTGATAGGAGAGGCGAGCTTCGGGCAGGTGAGCCTCATCTTCACGGTGATAGCGCTTCTCAACACCATCCTGCTGAGCCCTTTCGTGGCGGCCTTATACTTCAGCGGCTACGAGGTGGTGGTGTGGAGTCACTTACAGTGGCCTAACCTGCTTATTGCTGCCGCTCTCTCTCTAGGTGAGTGAAGCTGGGCATCGTCATCCGAGGAGGCCGCTATTGTGGTAGTTGTTAGAAAGAATATTGATCTGATCACAGACTTCCTCATTCATCCCATGGGTTTTGAAGATTACGTCATTACTGGGTGCCGATACTTGGTTATATGATGATTCTATTCTATTTTTTTTTTTTTACACACAATGTACACAAAAATAACAAGTACAAAAGACTCTTAAATACTTGAAATACATCGTGGGACCGGTAACAAGTCTGCCACAATGGGGGAACACGTTATCTGGCGCCGCTCCTGGTGCTACTTATGATGATGAGCTACAGTCCCATCATTTGGAGATTTTATAACATATTCGTACACACTGTGGAAGGCCAATGCTATAAAATTTTGATAAACACGTAAAGGACACTAACATTTGTTTTAAAAGTTGTGCTTAAGGGAATTAATTACTTAACTACAGTCATTAAAGAATGTAAGACACAAGCCTTCTGTTGCTTACATCATGAGTATTACTTTATCAAAATCTTAATTGTTTCTTTGCCTCACAGCTGCCAACCTGCTGGGTAACTTTGGGGTTGCCTTCACATTTGAAATCTTCATCACCCTGGGTCTGGTGCTGGCCATCCCTGTATCAGCCGGTGGGTGCTTCCTCCTGTCTCCTAAAGAAAAACTACAACAAGAACTCTAGATAAAGAAAAATTGCATGAATGTATCAATAGTACCGGAAAAAAATTATTTTTCACAGACCACATGGAATTGACTATGATAATGTCCATTTTGATTTAGAGATTAAATAGTTTACAATGAAAAATAAAGTAAACCATGAAGTTATTATATGTTTATACAATAGCATTGATAGTTTCTCTTAGAACAAAAAATTATGACATTACTCATCTCGCTTACCACTGTTCATTTATCATAACTCAAAACCTAATCCTTCTTGTAGCTCTGGACATCAAGTGGTACCATGTCAAATTTGAAGGCATGAAGCTGGCTGGGGTGGTGCTCATTGTGTGTGGCTTCTTCCTGGTGCTCTTCCCTGCCAACTGGCCCGAGTACATCACCAAGGTCCTCCGGTGGGTGTTTGGGGGAGTGGCTCGCTGCCTCTGGCACTGCTGCCTCAAGAGGGCTAAGTGAATGTTGCTGTTCTTGGTGTGGCCTTGAGTTGCTATCATATTTGTTGGGCTGCAATTTGTTTCAAGGCATGAGTCCCATCATATGTTGTTACAAGAGTGTACTTTATTTATGTTCACTTTTTTTATAGTTTTCTTGCAGTTCTAAATATATACAAGATGAATGTTTATTATTATGTGGCCATTATCATTTTTGTGTTATCATTTTGCTTCTCCTACCCTTTGTTTTATTAATACTGTCACCATGCTATGCCTCTTCTTACATGTTGCAGTTCTGGCCTTTTCACTTACAGGTGTAAAGTACATTTAAGGTAAGGTGAGGGAAAAGAGAAATCATGATCACGTAAATGAGAGTAGGAACTGACTTTCCAGGTCTTAGGACTGCTCCTTGAAGTCATTTCAGTAATTCAGTATCTGGTGTCTAACAGGAAAACACTTGTAGATTCTCTGCTTGTTTTGCTGGTTCAGATACATGAGTGAATTTTGACATGTATATTTCTAACAATGATTTCGTTGATATCCATCATACGTGAATATGATTATCAAACAGGATTTTCATAATTTTATGTTCATTAATTAAAATTTTAATGTGATAGATTTCTGGATTGATTACATGTGTGCAACATGTCAAGACAGAGCTGATGAGAAAGTTCAATACAGTTAACTCTTCCATTAGATCCCAGCTGAGATATTGATGACAGGGACCAGATAGTTTTCCTCGAGCAGACATACGTAAGGGAGCATGAACCTCATAAAGATGTGAATGATGAGCATGTTGCTGTGGGTGAGGTATTCTGTAAGTTTGTTGCTTCCCACTGAGGATATAAATGACTACTGCCTTGTTTATATGCAATGCAGTTAAATGTATGCACATATCATTTCTTTTAACTGTACATGAAAGTTGTTTTTATATTTTTTGTACTATAAAAATCTTTGGCTGTTGTGTCTTGATTTGTTGATTGCATGTGCCAGGTAGCAATATATATTTTTTTTCATTCTTGAAATTATCTGCACAGCATTCTTATGTGTCCTCTCTTTCCTCCTTTTTTTTTTTTTTCAGGTTCCATAAAGTTTTTTGTAGCAGAAGCACCACAAGCTAGGCACCCACTTCATAGGTGTTATTATGAATCAGTTGATTTGTTGATGTCTTATCTTTTAAGTGGATGCTTCTGATGAGAAAAGCATGTCAAGTGTTGACCTTATGAGTGGTGTGATTTCCAAATAACTTCATTCTATTTATATATATTATGTAACTCTTCATATGTATGTTTCTTTCCACATTCATCCAAGTTAAGTAGTTCATCAATACCTCACAAGTTTTATTCATTCCACTAATGTATTTAGTATTCCCCAAAGTGAGGAGGGAAAAGGCACCATGAGGAACTGTCTTGACTTGTGTAGGGGAGGCTCCAGTAACCACTGCCACACTATTGATAAAAGATTACAACTAATTCATTTCCATTTAAAAAGAAGAATACCTTATCCACAGGTGGTGGTGCCTTTCTTATTTGTACAGTCTCTCTCTCTCTCTCTCTCTCTCTCTCTCTCTCTCTCTCTCTCTCTCTCTCTCTCTCTCTCTCTCTCTCTCTCTCTCTCTCTCTCTCTCTCTCTCTCTCTCTCTCTCTCTCTCTCTCTCTCTCTCTCTCTCTCTCTCTCTCTCTCTCTCTCTCTCTCTCTCTCTCTCTCTCTCTCTCTCTCTCTCTCTCTCTCTCTCTCTCTCTCTCTCTCTCTCTCTCTCTCTCTCTCTCTCTCTCTCTCTCTCTCTCTCTCTCTCTCTCTCTCTCTCTCTCTCTCTCTCTCTCTCTCTCTCTCTCTCTCTCTCTCTCTCTCTCTCTCTCTCTCTCTCTCTCTCTCTCTCTCTCTCTCTCTCTCTCGGGCAGTCTCCTTCCCACATAGAAAACAAATGGGAAGACAGTGGAACTCTGATCGTGGCTGTAAACATTTAAATCCACAGGCACACACACACACACACACACACACACACACACACACACACACACACACACACACACACACACACACACACACACACACACACACACACACACACACACACACACACACACACACACACACACACACACACACACACACACACACACACACACACACACACACACACACACACACACACACACACACACACACACACACACACTTATCCCTTATTCATCATCATACAAAGAACATGCCTGTCTCTCCAGTTGGTGATAAGCAACCTCATAGTTATTTTTGCTTTTGTAAATGAAAGTATTCATGTTGTAGTATGGTAGAGATGAGTGTTCCATGAAGCTCTTTACTTATTGCAGTATTAGTTTTGTTGTGCAGTATCAGAAAGGATTAGGTTGTTTTGTAATGTAAAGCAGAATGTTTCACATCCTCCATTCAGAGACATTGATGGTTGACCCAGTAATGTGCTTTCTTCTTGACAATTAGTACTTTGTGGTTTCATCAAGTAGCTAACCAATTGTCTTGAAGTTGTATTGTGGGGGAAGGTTATGATTTTTTATGTTATTCATTTATGTATTTATTTTATTATTATTATTTATTTTGTTTCTTTTTATCATAAATATACTTCAATATGATATTATAGATTATGAACCTATCAAGTAAATTAAACCAACTACTAGGATGCTCTCTCTCTCTCTCTCTCTCTCTCTCTCTCTCTCTCTCTCTCTCTCTCTCTCTCTCTCTCTCTCTCTCTCTCTCTCTCTCTCTCTCTCTCTCTCTCTCTCTCTCTCTCTCTCTCTCTCTCTCTCTCTCTCTCTCTCTCTCTCTCTCTCTCTCTCTCTCTCTCTCTCTCTCTCTCTCTCTCTCTCTCTCTCTCTCTCTCTCTCTCTCTCTCTCTCTCTCTCTCTCTCTCTCTCTCTCTCTCTCTCTCTCTCTCTTGTTACCTCTGGCAGATGAAAATTGCTTCTCAGAGTACATAAGACATGGACCTAATATGACTTATGTAAAATAGAAAATAATAAAAATTGATATTATTTTTGGAAACAAGTAATGACAGGGAATTCAGTACAGTTGCCAGTGATCACTGCAAGCATCTGAATAAAAACTCATAAATGATTGTTTTCTTTTTTGTTAAGATTTGTTTTTTGTAAACTTGGTCATATAACAGATCATTCTCATTGGCACCACATGGGTTACTGAATGCTATGCTCTGTAGTGTTCATGGACATGTATATTTGATAACCTTCATTACCATCATGCACATAGATAGAACATGAAGGCTGCCAGCATAACCTGCTAACGCATGTCTCCTCTCCCAGCTGGGGCCGGCACAGAAAGCGAAACCAGCCCCGCCAGCAGCCAGAACCCATAGATTACCGCACCGGTCTCATCTCCCGCTCTCACCTCCGCTCCCCCTCGGGACTCATACGATAATCTGATTCTCTAAAAATGCAACTTTCCTTCATCAACTTAATGATATATATATACTGTATGTATGTATTATTTGCATGGTTCCATACATATTATATAAAACATGTACTACCATCCTACATTTTTGTGACTTGTTACCTACCTGTCTTTAGTTGTCGTTATCTCGCAGTCAACACTGTCGTGACATAGGAGCTAGTCTACTCGTTGCGAAGTAAAACAAGTATTCCTTATTGATGATCTAGTGTCTTGCAGTGTTTTATACCAGATTACAAAAATAAAAAAATAATACATGTACAGAATGTTAACAGCCAAGGTTTTTAATAAGATATGTTTCATACATGTTTTATAATCTCATTTCATATTTCCAACTTGTTCAGATAAAGTATATTTTAGTGACCTTAAACACTTGTAGTCATGAAGAAGTCATGTAGAAGACTAAAGGTGATCAGTGTGATGCATGTTGCAGGGTGAGGATTAGAAAGGAAAGGGATTTATAGTTTGTGTGGTTCAGTTATTGTTAGTTTAGTTGCATGGGCACTTACTTTGTGTATCACCTGCCTAGCTCCTCTTAGTATCCAGCTGTGTGATCTTCATTTCAAGAATACAAGTGCAGAAATTGAAGGGACTGATTAGAAGATGAAAGTTATTATGTGTTTTATATTTGTATTATAAGCTAAATTTGTGGATATTAAGCATTTTCTTCTGATAAGAAATTAATTTTGAGAGGTTTGGCTAATTTAATCAAATTGTAAGTCTTATAACTCATTATGTACACTACTTTTACATCAGAAAATTATGAATGTAAAAAAAATAAATAAATAAATAATACAGGCATTAGTGACATTCAAAACTCTTGATTTGGGGAGCTGTGACTGGAGTCTAGACTGATGAAAGAGCAAGTCCAAGTATCTGTAATATAGTGGGAGTGTGGATAGGACTGGTAGTGTACTAGATAGCCGAGAGGAGTCCAACAAAATATTTGGTAGGAACGATTCATGTAGTTCTTTGATTAGTGTGTACTTTATTTCTTATTTTTCCAATGATGAATGACTAAATACTCTTCCATAAAGATTTAAGACAACAGGGATGACACATCTAGTCCACCCCTTTGATGTCTTTCTTATAAGTTTCAGGATAAGTTAACTAACAATTCAAATAGTATGATAAGTAGTCCAGTCTTCTTACAGGAGACTAATAATGTAATGTTTTTGGTTAATAATGATAGTGTCCTAAGGGTCTTCATCATACAACCATCATTTCCAAGTTCAGATGATGTAGAACTTCCACGTCTTCCAAAATTGTTATGACATCTTGTGTTTACCTACCTAATTGTTGAAGAACATGATTGTTTCACCTGAACAGCTTATTAAACTTTATTTTGAAACAAACTGTGGAGCCTTAAGGAAGAACTTCACACAAGTTACATGTCTGGAACTAAAGTTATTTAGAAAAAATTGTAGTAACTGAAGGAACTTCATGTGTTGTGACTCTCAGAAGGGTGGAGACACATTGGCCGTGCATGCTAACTAGGGTTTTTCAAGTACAAAAGTTGAATAATATTTGAAATGTTACTAAGAATAGAGAAGGACTCAGGAAAGACACTAAGGGAGATTTAGCATTGGTGTGCCCTCAAGTGAGTAGGGTAGCTACTTCAATTCTGTGGATTTTAATATTTGAGTGAATTTAAAATATTACAATGTGGCTCGGAATATCATAGGCAGGATGGCACGTGAGGCCTTGCCAGGGTGCTGCCTGTCATGGGTCTGTGCCACCAGCAATGTGAATCATGATACTTGTACTAATTAGAATTTATCATAGTAATGAAAAATAAAATTGTTATTTAAAGTTGAGGAAAGTTGGATTGCTGATATCTAATGTAGCTCCATGCCAAGGCACACCAAGATATACTGTAATTTGTATCGTGTAGTCTGTGTCAGTGCTAATACATCAATACAACACCCTTTTATGCGCATGATGTTTGTGGGAGAACCGAGACATTATGGGAGTAGACAAGTAGAACACAGGTGTGTATACCTCTTCTTTTAGATAAAACAGTTATGTTTACCAGTGGGCCAAAGTTATGCTAAGTTTACCCAAACAGATGTAACATACAACTTTGACTCTAGCTTTGTGATTGTAGATTTTTTGTGTGTGTGTGTGTGTGTGTGTGTGTGTGTGTGTGTGTGTGTGTGTGTGTGTGTGTGTGTGTGTGTGTGTGTGTGTGTGCGTGCGTGCGTGTGTGCGCGTGCACATGCGCATATGTGCATGCATGCATGCATGTGTGTGTGTGTGTGTGTGTTGCTAATGATGTAGAAGTGTGTATATGTGGCATGTATTCCAGATCAGTTTTACAGTATGTTTACAAACCATACCTGTGTGATTAAGCAATAAGATTGACTGTTTTTATCAGCTTGTTATAATCTCCTCACAGGAAAAAAGATGCATTGGTTGAAGTGTTTCAAACATGACTGTTATTATGATGACATTTTACTTGGTGTATATATATGTATATATATATATATATATATATATATATATATATATATATATATATATATATATATATATATATATATATATATATATATATATATATATATATATATATATATATATATATATATATATATATATATATATATATAATTTTATTTATTTATATTCAGTTATTTATCTATGTATAGTTTTTCATCTTTATATTTTACCAAAATCTATTTCTCAGATGGCTAGTAATATATACATAGATCAGTTTTGTTTTGTTGCAAATATTTATTTATTTTATTTATTTTTTTTTTTCATTTGTTTATTTCCTATAATATGTAATTAACAGATGACCCATTTCATTTCAGGATTAATATTGTTCATGGTTTCCATTCAGAAAAGATGAAGGTTAATTTTCTAAACATACAAAGATCAGTGATAAGAGATATATTACATTTTGTAAGCTGAATGGTGATGTCATTTGATATATGCAGTTGCTCATTATGTAACCCAAAGAAATGGAGATGATTTCCCACTATGTCTTGTAGCTTTTGAAAAGAACTAATCGTCAAAGATATTTGTATGATAATCCTTCTGAATGTTTACCAAACAGTCGAGGCAGGCTGGACATAGCCTGCTGTCTAGCAAGCCAAACATTAAAATACAATACAGAAAATCTTAACCACATAAAATACCACTGTAAATCTACTTCTTTACTATGATATCTATATTGCAACATGATCATTTTAAAGAAAAGTAAAACTTTGAAATGAAGGAATCAATATTCCACAATGATGAATTTGTAGGCAGCCAACTCTGAAAGTTGACTAAAATTTCTTGAATAACAAACACTATCTCCATGGAAAGGAAATGTATTGTTTCATAAATTTAAAAAAATTACAAATATCATTGTAAATTATATTATAATGATAGTACTAATTAACACGCAACCAGAATTAGATGTTAAGTACAGCATATGAACATTGGTAATAAGATAAGGTCTCAGGTATCCATTGCAACATTTGCAGCATGAAAGACTAACTCAGAATTCACCATCTGGGAAGAAGCAATATTAACATAGATAATACAGACAGATGGTACCTTAGTTGAGGGATTCTCAGCCAGGGTAGTGCCCCACCACCTGCTGCTGCCCCAGGTATTCACACCCACATGCAGGATGATGACCACACACAAGAAGAGTCTTGTTGGTCAAGAAGGAAGCTGTAAAGTTGTGTTGCTTCATTCCATCCAAAATACTGAAAACTAGGTTTTGTACTGAAAAATTATATTTGATTTGTACTTAATAGCATAATTTATTGAAAGTTATAATATGAGAATATTCTGTTCTGAAATAAATGTACTTCATTTTTTCTCTCACATGTTTGAAAGTCACTTATATAACTATATGACACACACACACACACACACACACACACATGAGAGCTTCACAATAGGTTTGGTATGTGCAACAGCATCCCTCGCTGCCTATTAACTGAGTTTCGCAATTCATTGTGGAGTGATGTAAATGGAGATTTACATAGCACAGGATAAATATGGGCTGTGCTGAAGGATGGTGAATCTGCCAAGTTGTGTCATTTTAGGGAATAGAGAAGAGCTGGAAGATTGTTGAGAAATCTAGCACAGAAGTGAGACTTAGGACATCATACTTTAACGTAGAGCTGGGAAGTGTCTCTTGAAAGTGAAACTGACTTGAAGAAGAAAGAAAAAGAATACAATTAACAATTCTGATACTCCTCTTGCTTATGAGGCGCAGCTGATGAAGACGCTGCAGTGTAGGTAGATAACACAAGACATTGATTACATATTTGATGAGAGTTATACATCGTGTTATACTTAGGACCACGAGAATTAGTGCTATTTTCTAGTATCTCTGAATGTGGATATAGGTGGATGGATTACTTATTCTATAATATTTAACTTTATTGATTTACTGATCTGCTTGTTTACCTATTTTTTATTTGGTTGTTTAGTTATTAATGTTATTTTTTTTTATCTCATCATATATTGTGTAATAATATGGCCATTCTTCAGCTTTCTTCTATGTTAATGTACACAGTGGATAGCCCAAAATATTTTTCATATGCCATCCTGTACAAAATAGATTAATATTGTAGTCATTTGACGAAATGCCAAAACTGCTATCATATTCTTGCTTGACTGAAGCATTGCATTTTTCATCAAATGTAGACAGTTTCAGTAAAATATTCCAGTTACTTAAAAGTATCATTTAATCTCACCGAGAGGTTCACCAGAAAGTGCTGGTGTGGGTGATGATCCTCAGATAGCACTCGCTGTGGTTATATGTTTGGGGGCCGTGACTCTCGTAATGATTTGCCCCTATACCTGAATTACAATCTGCTGCTTTGTGTGTGTGTGTGTGTGTGTGTTGATGGATAGAAACAGAGACTGGCTACCTTGAGAGAGTCATACTTAATTCAGCCGCCGTTCACCGGCGCTTGTTTACCAAGCAGCCGGCACCGGCGGCCAGAATTACCCCTTTGGAGGGGACGACAGGGTAGCGGGCTAAAGCCAGCACTACTCACGCCTACCGTCTTCAACGGCACAGGCGATGCGAAACCTACCTGCCGAGGTCGCCCCCGACAGGATTCTGGTTCTGAGGACGCCACCCTCAGCCAGACGGTTGGCTACCTGAGCTACTAGGCCCACCGCAGCATGACAAACCGTTCGCAGACTACGAGCTCTGCTAGGACGCTCTGGGTCCGAGAGGACGTGCACGGAGGCTCTATGCACGCCCCTCGGACCCGAGGGGGACTGGGACCGCATCCACCCCGTGTACCCCATTTCAAAGCCATGAACCCGCTGGCCCTTGGGGGCAGGAAGAGCGCTACCCCCCAAACCAGCGGGCCGTCATCCCGGAAACGCCAGAGTGACTACTGCTGTCGAGGGTTAGTGGGTTTAGCCCACCGACTCGGCAAATCACCCTGACGGCCCACCAACCAACGAGGTAGAGAACTCGAAGGAGCAGAAAGGACTCCGGACCAGTGAAGCTGTTCTGGGCTCCGAAGCCTGGCGGAGCCCCATTACTCTATGAACATTTATTGAGAAGGGAGGATGGAATATTTGTCCAACTCCCCGCCCCACATTCATCTCGCGGGGTAAGCACTTTAGCCGTAGGCTTGTGCCTACGTTACCAGCGGGCGCCACTAGGAGGCAGGCTTCCCCAGTAACTAAGTCTCAAGGAGGTTTTTCACGTCACTCGGGGAGTCACGGCATGACACCATCCCTGGACCTCCAGGAGTCATAGTTACTCCCGCCAAAGTATGCCTCGCGCGGGAATTTTAATCGATTTTATGAGTACACATTGATATTTAATTGATTTTAAGGCTCGGGGAAAAATGTGCCGGATACTTGAAGCTACCGGATACTCAAATGCCGGATGAGAGGGATTTTACTGTACCAAGAGATGTATAACCTGGCGTTGGTTCCACTCCACGTCTGGAATGATTTTTACTCTCCATGTCTAGAATGATTTTTAAACAATTTTTGAGGGAAGATATTTTGAAAAATGTTCTTCAGCGACGGCAATAGATTTTTTAATAGTAGACTGTGTTGCCTTTATAGCAGACAGAGCGCGCATACTGATGTAGACATATTAGGCACGCGCATGCAGCAAAATATTCTGAAACACTTCTATGCCTTACCTCCACTAATCTCAAAAGGCTTAAGTTGAAGTTAAACTGTTTTTTCAATGTTTTTATGGTTCTAGTGACAGATTAACAAAATTTCTACCTTATTACAGGAGAAACAGTCTTGAGAACTCGGCTAATAATCTCTGTGGCCTTTGAAAATAGTCCTAGTGAGAGCAGAGCATTTTAGAATACAGGTTCCATTTTCTGAAACACCGCCGCACCTCAGCTACATGCAAAAGGCTTTACCTGAAGTAACACAGGTTTTCAAAGGTGTTTTTACTGTTCTAGTGAAAGGTTAACAAGACTTCTATGTTACAAACTGGAGAAACACTCTTTAGAACCCGGCTAGTCATCTCTGTGTCCTTGGAAAATAGTCGCGGTGAGAGAGCAGAGCGTTTATGCCCACGCTGGTGGAAAGTAATCACGTTGACAATTCTGCTTTATATTTGCAATAAGTATACCACTGTCTAGGCCTGTAGTGTGGAACGCTTTGAGTTCTCACGAGTCTTTTTTTTTTTTTTTTTTTTTTTTTTAGGCCGTGGTTTCACGTTTTATACTTTTTTTTTTCTTATTGATGACAGAACATTCTTTTTAATTAAACTATCAACACAATCGTGAAATCACTCAACAACCTGTACTAGAGCCTGATACAAGCAGTCCGGGATGATGCGCCGAAACCTTTGTATTGAGATCTAAAAGTAATTGGATGTGTTTAGATGGTGCATCAACCGAGGGTTGAAGAGATGTCTGTATAGTTTGTCTGCCTGCCTGCCTGTTCGTCTATTTCGTAATTCTCTCTCTCTCTCTCTCTCTCTCTCTCTCTCTCTCTCTCTCTCTCTCTCTCTCTCTCTCTCTCTCTCTCTCTCTCTCTCGCGATGACACTTTCATGATGACGTGTCTTGCCATTCCTTTTTACTTTACTTTATTTAGGAGTTAGGTGAGTGAAAAAGAACATGTTTGAGAGGAAAAGAAAAGTGAGAAACATGAAAGAAAGCAGAAGATTAAAGTTTGTGGGCGGGCCACAATGCTATTATCTTGCCACTCCCCATCTAACTACGTGCTATTTTTACTCACTGGCAACTCTCAGATCGATGCCATGTAGACTTTGTTACCCGTCAGCCTCTGCTGAAGACTATTAGCATCCCTGGCACTCACAATTGGCAGAGCGGTTGCTAGGCGCGTGTATAAACATCCTGCAGCCTCGTCACTTTGTGTCTCTGTGAGTAGCAAGCTTCCTTCCGTGTGGATATTCGTGGTTGTGACAGATGTTTGTTCCTTAATCAAGGCTTTCATTTCATAATAATGCAAGCATGTTCATATTGACTCCAATTCTTACGCAACAGGTGTACTCTTTGTGGAGGAGAACAGGTTCCTAAGTCATCATTTTATCTTCAGTGTTTGTAATTGCTTCCTCACTTAATTATAATCTGACATTCCCCTCTCTTCCCAATACACAATATTGTTCTGGGTCAGTGGAGTCACTACTCGTCATTTGCAATTAGTACAAAGCCCAGCCTGATTCATTTCTATTTTTTTTTTTTTACTTTTTTTTATTCTTTCAAATTTGAACTATATCTTAGTTTCGTTAAGTGTTACTTTTTATTTTAACAGTAATTTTATGCAATTTTATAATTTGGCGCTATATGACAGTTGTTGCAGCGCCACGCATGAATTCTTTTTTTAATCACTTCACACACACACACACACACACACACACACACACACACACACCCTTATGTAAGTAGATTCGACACGTTATCTGTCTCATCATATCGACTGTGTCCTTCAGCCCACGTGTATATCGCACAGCCTGTCGGTCTATCCTTTCATTTAATTGTGTATACAAATTAATATTTTGCACTCTTTGGCACCTTTAGTGTGTTTGAGGCAGGCCCTGTTGTCTAACTCTGCAATACAATGTTAGCAGCAGTGAGTGCAAGATTAGTCAATGTTTACCTTTTCCGATAGATCGTACTAATGGAACACTACTCTCACGGGGTGCCATTAATTCATTCAACCTTCACACTGATTCTCTCTCTCTCTCTCTCTCTCTCTCTCTCTCTCTCTCTCTCTCTCTCTCTCTCTCTCTCTCTCTCTCTCTCTCTCTCTCGTATAAGTATAATAAGAATTTTCTCAATAAACCTAATAAGGCTGTCCTGTCTTTATAAATACAAGACATCTGTCCTGAGCTCCTATTCTGAAACACTTTGTGGTCATCAGGGATGATTTCAAAAGTCGCAATGATGAGTCAGGTTGTCATAGGATTTCCCCTTTTGTTGCTGCAGAACCCTTATCACTCACACTATCACTGCAATCATGAAAACACCCATGAAAACCCCAATCATCTTCACTAGAGCTACCAAGGCGACACAAGACGCCGAAACGTTTAGAAATTCAATCCCTATTTAAACAGACAGGCCGCAAGAGTGTGTGGCCGTGCAGAAGAAGTGGTGTAGCTGATGTATTGTGTATTCCAGCGGCGCAGTGGTGATGTTCAGTCTCCGAGGGGTGACGCTGGCCAAGGCCGCCACGAATCATGTACGCCTCCTGGCGAGGCCCTTCACGATCAACATCCCCAAGCCCTACACTGTGCCGGAGGGGGCCTGGGGTGGCAATAAGTGAGTGTTCTTAACTAGCTTGTTCGTGAATTACCATTGCAGTTGTTGTTGTTGTTGTTGTTGTTGTTGTTGTTGTTGTTGTTGTTGTTGTTTTAACGAGGGATTTCCTTCCAGAGAGAGGAGAAGAATTAAGTGCAATAACCCTCATCACCATTCCTCACTCCAAAAATAAATGAAATATATAGAATAACAGACACAGTACGTACTCCTAAAAGTCATGAAATTATCCGAAATTGGTTACCATGTACTCTCTCTCTCTCTCTCTCTCTCTCTCTCTCTCTCTCTCTCTCTCTCTCTCTCTCTCTCTCTCTCTCTCTCTCTCTCGTTATATTTAATTGGTTGCAGTGAATGATATAATGCTTACAATAAACTACCCATCTTTTCTCTCAAAAAAAAAAAAAAAGTATAGACTTATCATTTGGGTAAATTTTGTGCAAATACTGTCTGTCACATTAACAATAATACCGTTTCCCTGAGGCTGCCGGAACTGTAAACCAGACACTTGTTTTAATGCGTCGCCGTTAATGGAGAGTAAATGATTAATTTAAGGCAAATTTTGTAAAAGGTAAAATCCATCTACGTTGTCATCGGGCTTCTGAGTGTAATTGACGTCAACTAAAAGTTATCGAGTTCTAAAATTCTTTCTAACGCTTCATATTAACAAAGTAACCTGTTACTTCGGGCGAAAATACTCACTCCTGTAGGGTAGGGACTTAGTTTCACTCATTCCTGGGAATTATATGTATCACTTGGATCTCTAAGATCACTATCTCCATATCCTGTCGACGCCACCATTTACTGTCCTCACGCTACGCCACATCCACTTTATCTCCACCACTATTAGTGCTTCACCATCACCGGTCATCGCTAGTGATAGGGTTATTGTACTTGCTTCACTTGCAGTCCACTGTTATGCAGCTAAATACTGTGCTGCTCGGAATACGACCATCTTATACTTGGGACAGTTTTCATGTCTGGCTTGCGCTCTCCAGACCTCTCCAGAATAATACCATTTACATGTTATTTGCTACTTCAGATTATATCTAATAAACGTCTGACTTTCCACCAATCGGAGTTGTACTCTAAATTCAATACTTTTTGTTAGATTTTGCTGAAAGCCTTCTCCAGGCAAGTGCCATTAGGAGCTATTATGGCCAGAGAAGAGTTTAGAGGCAAGGCTCAGCTGAACAATAAGTGCATAAGCTGTAATGAGTAGAGTGATGTGGTGTTGGCGGTCCTCAGGGCGGCGCGGATGGAACTGGCGGCGGCGTACCGAGGGCTGGACCTGCTGGGCCTGAACGAAGGCGTGTGCAACCACCTGAGCATAATGGCACCGCGCGCCGATGGAGAAGGCCAGATCATGCTTGTGAACGCCTATGGCCTGCACTGGAGTGAGGTGAGGTGCAGATGAGTGTGCTGTACATCCAAGGTAGTCTGACGAAGGTTCTCCTAGCCACTGTAGGAGCGAAGGAGGTCCCTGCCAGCTGTCTGATCACCCGCCATGTTGCCCTGATACATTCCTACGACAAATAATCCTTCATATAGCTCCTGGAAATACCTTAACTTTTGGTTTCCGTTTACGGGGATTCTTAATGATGGCTCTTAACCGCTGATCAATTTACGAGCATATGACAGGCTACACCATAACTGACTCTTCCTTCTTTCCCACATAAGACTGGATCAGATAACGGTACCAGAGACCATATTCTGAAACATTTCTGTGCCGCTCCTCCACTATTTTCAATAGGCTCTAGTTGAAGTGACGCGGGTTATTAAGGGTGTTTTTACGGTTCTAGTGTCAAATTAACAAGATTTTTACGTTATTAATAGGAGAAACATTCTTGAGAACCCTATTAATAACTTCTGTAACCATTGAAAAGAGTCGTGGTGAGAGAGCAAAAACTTTCAGAATATGGGCCCAGATGCGAAGGTGGATGCTATCGAGATCGTGTACTGCACTATGATATGTACTCAGGTCCAACATGCACAACCATCTTTCCCTGCTTCATCCCTCTTGCATCTAACGCCCTTCTCACATTGCCCATCCATTCTATTCACGGTCTTCTTAACCTCAAACCTCTCATGTCCTATCCACGTATCTTCAGTCGCTCCTTTTTAATCTCCTCTGCGTGTCAAAGTAATCGCAACATTATCTACTCTGTTCAGTCAGTAATTTCTTTCAACACCGACTCCCCTCCGCCCTTCCTATTTCTCACTCAGTCTGTTCATGTTATTTAAGACGGTACTCCTTTCACACCTCACCACCATGACTTCCAGTCCTCTCTGCTCTTCTGCTCCCACGTTCCATGTTTCAGCTCCATGCAGTTTTGTCACTACCACCACACCCTCATACAGTCCATGCAACCTAACTGAACTCTTCGTTGATTCCTCCTCTTTTTTTTCTTTTCTTTTTTTTTTTTTTTTTTTACCTCCTTCATTTTCAACTTGACCTCTACACATATTCCTCTATTCACAGCAACATTTGATCTTATGTACAGTCGCTGTCATAAGCTGTGCCCTGCTTCGTCGCAACGATGAATCATAATCAGCTCAGGGTTCGAAGGTTTGAACAACGGTGCGTCGTGAGGAGAGGAGTGCGAGGGGGTGGAGCTTGGGCTGGTTACGATTCGTCATGGCAACGAAGCAAAATATAACTTGTGACTGGGACTGTCCTCAAACAACTTTGTATTATTCAAAGCTACATTCATCTTCCTATCATCTAGCATCTTCATGCATTTCAAAACTTTAATCTTCTTACTAGTATTCACCCTCAATTTCCTTTTTTCAATTACTTTAATAAATTTATCAACCAACTCCCTGAATCTCTCCTTTGAATCAACGGTGTCATTTTGCTGATTCCCTTTCCTAGACTCAAACTTCTGTCTGACATTCCTGCATTCGCTTCCTTTATTCCACCATTCACTAAACTTTTTTTTCGCGCTTATCCACTCCATCTTAGTCTGCTATATTAAAAAAAAAAATTACTCGTGGCGTTAGTATGAAATTAACCAGTAATATCTCTTCATTTTATAATTTCAAAGGTATCAGTGGAGAATGTGCAGCAGTGATGACTTCGCTTTCCTAACAGGTGACTGCGAGCAACCTGGTGGGACTGAACGAACGTGCCGAGATGGTGGAGGGAAAGGGCATAGTGGACATCGCCGCCTCCTGCATCCATCTGGGTATCCGCCAGATTCGCCCAGACGCCAAAGTCCTGATGCACACCCACCAGCCTTACGCCACTGCCCTAGGTGTGTGTGTGTGTGTGTGTGTGTGTGTAACGCGTATGCTTGCGAATATCATAGTTTTAAGTAATATTATTAAATAAGTTCTCTGCAAGTAAGCTCGCTGCAAATAACATCACCCAATAACCGTAGCTTCAACTTCACACCTTAGAGGTTTCGATGACAAACCTGGGAAATAACAGTTTTGCACTTTTAGCATATTTCTCTTTCCTCCATCCCTCACAGAAACTTTTGCTTACTATTGCTTGCTTGTCACCACACATTCAACCTCCGTATGCAAGCAAAACTCAAGGAAATGTACAAAACAGCTCTTCCATTTTTTTCAGCGTGCATGAAGGACCCAGAACTTCTGATGGTGCACCAAAACTCAGCAAGGTTCTACAAAAAGGTTGCTTACGACAACAAATATAGCGGCCTCGCCGAGGCCATCGACGAGGGAAAGAGATTGGGAGAGGCCCTGGGTGAGTTAGTAGGAAGACAGTCTTCGGTAGGGTCTTCTCTAGTGTTGTGTGGAGCTTTTGTGTTCTCATAACTTTCATTACTTCAGATTTATGGGAAGGGTTACTTCTAAACTGCTGCAATCTCGGCAGAAAGTGTTACCAGTATGAATTACCAATACCTAAATAACATTCCATTCTCCTTTGACCAATGGGCGTAGATATAAAAAGCTCAGCAAGTACAGTCGCTATTGTAGAATTCCATATAAGACCGAAATGTTGAATGTTATGAGGAAGAGAGGATAGTTGTCTGGGGATGTGTATCTAATTAAAAGCTTCACCAATTGTGATTTAAAGGCTTTGCAAAACCATCAAGTTGGCCATTTAAAGACATTATAAAGATTGCATCAGAGACCAAGCGCTACGCAGCGGCGTTTTGAAAGATATATTGTTCCTGCTGAATAGTAAGTGGTGACAGATGAGTCTGTCACCACTGCTTGTAATTCAATGAATCTCCAAAGACTGAACCTTCTACAAAACGAGAAACACCAAGAACTTAATATATGAAATAGTCGAAATTTTGAACACAGCAGCACTGGATGGGAGATGTATAATGTCACGATTTCGGTTATTTTCCAAGAAAGTGGACGTTACACTGATCCCAGAAAGTTTTAAAGGTCTGGATTTTTAAAGGCCACAAACCTACCCGACCTATCCGAAATCGCCAGCTATTAAATCCTCTCACAAAACCCTTACCTTGGCACGGCACGCCAGGAATCACCTCAATACCAGATCAATGATGGGGTAGAAAACACAATTATTCTATATAATAATAGAATATAGTAATAATAATGTTAATTTACAAACAAACTGAGGTAGTACACATTAAAGGAAATTAGGGAACAAATTTCTTCCCTAGAGCAACACAGGATTATTCTCACATTCAATCACAATAGATTCCCCCTTTCATTCAGGCTCTTATATCGCCTCCTTTATTGCTCAAAGGTTATACACATCAATATATGACATTCCCGTCACTTTACAAAGCACTAAAACCCTTTTACTCCTTCATAGGCCGCTGAAATATTTTCCCCAGCTGCGGGAATTTCCCTAGATGCCGTCACCGCGTCACCAAATAACAATTCTCGTATTTTACCTCCTCAAACCTCACAAAACATCACCACCATCACCATACATCACCTATAACACCATTACACCACCCCCAAAGACACCAATAACACCACAACACCACCACAGCCCCCAACCACAAAATGGCTGCCTCTCTGCCCCAACGCTGCCCCTCAGCGTTATGTCACCGACACAACTCACCGACCGAATTTCAGTGGACAAGAGCTCTTGGCACCACAAAATACTCACCAACCTGATCCTGGATATCAGGGTTATACCACCACATCACTAATACCTCCACGCACCCACTCAATCACCACACCACATCCAAATTTATCCCGTGAGAACGCCACCCCGTTCCCTCAGGGCCTTCTTGCGCTCTGAAATTCTACTGACTCAGATCCAAAAGCCAAACATGTATCACCTCTCGCCTCCACACATTCCATCTCAAATACACCTTTTCCCTTACATATATATAAATATATATATACATATAAAGAACTTAAATTATAAAGAGAATAATGCTACATGATATAAAATGAGTAAATAAGCCTTATACTAACTTAAAACTAAGAATAAAGATATGCACAGGAGGAAAACGGAACACGGGGGACACTAAGAAAATGTGTTCCTTTTCAGGGTAATTTCGGCCAGTAACATGACAATAACACGTATTGTGTTAAGTCTCTGAACGGTGAAATGTTCTTAAATTTAGTGCTGTGATCAAGAGAGCGCTGAGGTGCCCTACTGTCGCTTCACAGTAGGGGCAGTCCTTGTATTTTTCCCAGCAAAGGAACGTTTATCTTGGATGCTGAGGGATTGTTCTAATAATCAACAACTGATGCAACGGCGATGCTCACCCTGTTCCTCTCTGCCTTAATAATATTCATATGATTAACTGCAACAGCAACAGCAACATACGTGAACGGCATGCCCTTTCATTGTAAATAGAAAAGTAAAAAAAATCGGGGGGTGTGAATCATATGAGTAAAAGCTATTATAAAAAAAGAAATACCCTGCTGTTTGATGTGCAAAGTCATTTTCTTGTGCTCTCCAACACAATGCTGTTCATGGTTGCACCATCAACCTGTACATTTCCACAGGCGACAAGGACATCTTATTCATGGGTCACCACGGCGTACTCAGCGTCGGAGCAGAGGTCTCCATTGCCTTCGACAACCTTTATTACCTGGAGAGAGCTGCCCAACTACAGGTGGGTGACAGAATGTTCAGACCATTTTGCCTCAATACCAACACATGGCACTCAGCTCCTCACAGTAGAAGTAAACTCATGATTGTTGGTGGTAAAGTAGCAGACTGAGGGAAGAATGAAAGTTGGCGACCATTTACTTTGATCTAAAGGCTCTGAAAGCATGCTTGTGTCCGTGGTTAGAGGTCAACAAGTTGAGACCAACGGGAACATTTTATGTAAAAAAAAAAAAACTTTGAAATGCCAAATATTGTTAATTTAATTTTTATAGACATAAGTTGTAGGGACTTGATTTAGGACTGACAGATATCGCCACTGTAAGCCAGCAGTCCACTTAAAAATTGCAACCAAAATAGTTAATTAAGGAAAGCCACACAGGCACAAGAAAACAGACAGTTGAGCAGTGCTGGAGGGACAAGAGAGCTACAGACGTACTAAGTATTATGTTATGTCATAACTGGCATGAAGAGTTGCTTTACCGAGACTGAGTGACTTTTCATGCCCTGCTTTCCTCTCCTCACCAGGTACAATGTATGTCAATGCGCAAGGAAGTGGATCTTATCCCCGAAGAGGATTGCAAAAAGACCTGTGACTCGTTTTGGAAGAATATCAAAGGTTATAGTGAAGCACATTTCTTCTCCATGTACCGCAGACTTCGCAAAACTCAACCAGAATTCGAACAGTAACCAGGAAATGACTGCTGAGAAAATTCAATAAAGAAAATATAAAAATATTTATTCTCGCACATGGAACATTTTATTCCACACTGTGTCTTTCCTTTAAGAGAGTGTTTTCTTCGACGATCCCCACACCCTGTGATGATCCCCACACCCTGTGATATATATATATATATATATATATATATATATATATATATATATATATATATATATATATATATATATATATATATATATATATATATATATATATATATATATATATATATACCCATCATGGTTGTTCTTTGTTTTATAACCTGGATCGTCGCAAGGAATATATAAGAAAATAAGGGTTTCTTAATATATTCATATATATATATATATATATATATATATATATATATATATATATATATATATATATATATATATATATATATATATATATATATATATATATATATATATAATCATACATCGATACGTTATGCATTCAGAAACCAAGTAGGTATGCAGAATTATACTGACTTTTGCATATGAAGGTCTAGACTTGGCAATACAAATAAGAGACGGTGTGAAGATGTACTTGAGAAACGTATACAAAGTAGTTAAATGCATTCCTAGTTCATATGACGCTGTCTGGTGGTCCAGGCCTGCCTCGAGATGTGGAGCGTCATCTGTTATTACTCACACTCCAAACAGACTTCGGAATGTTTCAGGAAATAAGTTATAAGACAGTAATCATTCGAATGAGTGTAGTATTCTTGTCCACCACAGTGACCAGGAAGCAAAAAATAGGCAACTTTGGTGATAACAATCTCAACCACTGCTTCATGCTCCTTGTTTTAGTTCATGAAATGAAATTCCAGTGCAACGAACCTGGACAAGAGAGGTAAGTGATGCGTGACTATAAACACTGGTTGTTGTTAGTTGAAAAAAAAAAAGACAAGAAAACAACGAACCAAACTCGTGGAACCACATACACGCTGACATGATAGTATTATCTCAAGGCTAAGGTGGGTGCGCGTTAGTCGGTGCGTCCATCCTGACTCTCACTCCTGTGTCAGTGTGGATTGGCAGAAGAGCAGTGTGAAGCCGAACGCCACGGGGCTGACAGATTACTAGTGTCAAGGTGTGACAGGTAAGTTCTCTGGTTGACATGAAGGCCAGTAATATAATGAAGGCAAATTTGTGTCATAATATAGGTATCTGGAAACTTAAATTAGTGTTATACAACGTCACTGTCACTGTCACCACCACTACTGCTAATATTACAATCTCTCTCTCTCTCTCTCTCTCTCTCTCTCTCTCTCTCTCTCTCTCTCTCTCTCTCTCTCTCTCTCTCTCTCTCTCTCTCTCTCATATGGTCTTACTAATTATCAGTAATTCTTTCAATTGATGTGTGTGTGTGTGTGTGTGTGTGTGTGTGTGTGTGTGTGTTTGGCAGAAGTTGGTGGTTTAATGGGAGGCTGACGTTTATTTCTGGATCCACACTCTTATTATTCAAAACATGTTTATGATTATAATGTATGGTTTACGGGACACGTTTAGAGACAGGCAACAGCATTAAAAAGCCACGGAGGCGGGCGTCGTTTCTCCGGGGTTGCCGTAAAGTGATAAAGTGATAAAGGGGGTGGGGGTTTTGTACGATCCGGATCTGAAAAAAAATGTTTTTTTTTTTCTTTTCTTTTATAATTTTCTGCATTTTTTCCGCTTCTTTTGATATATGTAACGTTTTGATAAAAAAAAAAAAAATTCTTCTCCTTTTGTAATGAGGTCTTCCGTCATGAAATTCCACGATTTCGCCCGCTGCGAGACGTGTTTGATAAATTTTGTCTTTTTTTTCCTATTTTTTCCCATATTTTTCTGGTATTTCCGTTTTACTTTAGCTCCCTTTTAAAATCTACGGATCTCTCACTGCGTAAATTAGAGAGCACGAAATTTTAGGATTATTTTTCTCAGATTTATACACGAAAAATAAAATTATATATATATATATATATATATATATATATATATATATATATATATATATATATATATATATATATATATATATATATATATATATATATATATATATATATATATATATATATATATATTTTTTTTTTTTTTTTTTTTTTTTTTTTCGTAAATCTAGCAAATAATCAATGTATCTGCATCATATATCTTTAGCATTAATATTTCATTTATTTTAAAAATTTTTTACTTAGAAATATGGCGAAATATAACATTGTTTTCCACCCCTTCCCCCCATCCCCACGGTAATTAAGCGTGAAATCATGAATCGCTTTAAGCCTGTGTACAAAAGCAATGGGAGTAACTAAATGAAACTAAGTCTGCTTCTCCAACATTCTGATATATATATATATATATATATATATATATATATATATATATATATATATATATATATATATATATATATATATATATATATATATATATATATATATATATATATATATATATATATATATATATATATATATATATATATATATATATATATATATATATATATATATATATATATATATATATATATATATATATATATATATATATATATATATATATATATATATATGTGTGTGTGTGTGTGTGTGTGTGTGTGTGTGTGTGTGTGTGTGTGTGTGTGTGTGTGTGTGTGAATTTCAAGTTCTTATCTGCTATAGGTGAATTATAGTCACCCCTTAAACTTTATGCCACGATATCTCAAAATGGCGGATTTTGACACATAAAAATTATCTCCGTTGTTATTGCTGTTACACATGCATGGGCTATTGCAGCTTATCGAACTATGAGAGGCGAACTAAGTCTGCTATCGAAATTTTTGTTTGGAGTTGATTTTGATTTTTGACAAATATTTGAAAATCAATTTTTTTTTTTACTTTTCATCGAATAAAGAAAATATTTTTTCATTATCGTACAAGAAAAACGATAGCAGCCATTGTTCTCCTGTCCTTCCTGATTGAAATGCTTTTTAAATTAAAGAAATTGGTCAATAAATAAGGGAGGAGATACGAGTTGAACATAGGGAATTTAACATGGGATTAGGGATTTTACAACCCCTCTCCCATAAACCAGTTTTCTATCACTTGTTTCACCGCGCAAAGCTCACATAACTGGGCGATTTGGCAACATTTGTATCATTATCCACGCCCTACAGTTTCCCTCCCTCCCTCGGCTGTTTTAGGTCTTGTTTTGGTGTTCTCTAATAGGGAGATGGGACTCGGTGTGTTTCCCCGTGCTCGGGACTGAGACAAGTACAATAAGACATTTCCAAATTTCTTCTCCCTCCCCTCTTGAAGACATTGCCCAGGCTTTAGTAAGTGACATGACATTTCCAACTACCTTCACTTTGTCTTTGTTTGATAGGGATCTTGCAGAAGGTAAATCACCACACTTGCGAGAGAGAGAGAGAGAGAGAGAGAGAGAGAGAGAGAGAGAGAGAGAGAGAGAGAGAGAGAGAGAGAGAGAGAGAGAGAGAGAGAAGCTCTGAAAAAATAAATAAATAAATAAATAAATAAATAAATAAATAAATGCACTTCACTCGCGGAGGTCATTGATATATCACTTCTTGGGAAGGGTTTTATATTAACTTAGGCTATTTGATGTACATGATTTCTAACATGTTAAAAACTCTTTAATTTTCCAAAATTTTTGTATGACATTTTAATGCGGGTGTTCGTGTTCCCTTGTCAATTGTGAGGGACCCGTGCTAGTTTTTATGTATTCTATTTTCTTTATTTCTTATTATTTATCTATCCATAGTAGTGTGTAAATAGTAAATGTACGGGTGATACTGCAGTGAAATACAGATTTCCAAAATTCTGGAAAAGTTCTCTATATTTCTGGAATATCGGTATATTTAAGGAATTTTCTTATTTGAAGGAGGCCATATTTCACATTTTTCGTTTCCCTGCCCAAAAAATTTGGCTTTCCTACCAACTGCTGATGACGAATTGTACGTACAATACCTTTCAAGAGCATGACGGTGATGCTAGGCCTCCGAGGGGTGACATTGGCCAAGGCAGTGACGAGATATGGACGCCTCTTGACGAGAGCCTTCACATCGAGCTACCCAAAGCCCTATACCGTCCCTGAGGGTCCCTGGGGCACAAATAGGTAAGTAACCACATCAAACGCATCTTGATAAAGAAACGTAAGGAGACACGCTCGTTTCTTTTATTGAACCAGATTTTTTTTCTCCCTATTTACATGCGATACTCTTCTTTAAAGTTTCTGATTGGCGCCCTCTTTTGCGTAAATAGTTAACCTGCAGTAACATTTTCAAACGTTCTTGCTTGATGCCTCATTTCTCTCTCTCTCTCTCTCTCTCTCTCTCTCTCTCTCTCTCTCTCTCTCTCTCTCTCTCTCTCTCTCTCTCTCTCTCTCTCTCTCTCTCTCTCTCTCTCTCTTCTTTTCTAAGATATAACTAGCTCGACCTTTGAACTTTATCTTAATTGCTACAATAAATGTTAATGATAGTTTAAAATTTTATCTTCCTCCTTTATATGAGGAGATATTATTCTGATTTTCCTTGGAATGACTACTGCTTCCGTGTCAGAGACCCGTCTCTTTGTGCTGAGCGCATACCAGGGGTGATAGTGTCTGGCATGGAGGCATACATTCCTCATTCTCGCTGTCCCTATTCTGCCTATCTCTCTAATGCAAGAGTTAACCATTATTCTTAATCAGTTATTCCCTTTTTCCGATAGACTCTAGAACTCTCTGCCTGCTTCTGTATTATCTCCTTCCTATAACCTGAACTCTTTCAGGAAGAAGGTTTCAAGACACTTCCAACTTTCGATTATTCTTTTTGATCTTGAGGACTTGAGGATTGGCATTCAAGTGGGCCTCTTTTTTCGAACATTTTGTTTCCCTTTGCCAGGGCCACTCTTACATGAAAAGAAAAAAAAAATGTTGAACAGAGTTTTATTACTCGCCATCTGACATCTTATGATGCAAACCTTTGCAAAAACGAAACAGCATGCCTGTAAGTATAGATATCGTTTGGACATCTCAACCAGGAGAAATGTGGCGTTGGTCATAGTAAACATACCGCCCAATGCGAGTTTTTAATTATCATATTGGGCTGCAAAAGTCTTGTTTAAAAAAAAAATATATATTGATGACTAATATTAAGACAAGTATTGAGATAAGTATGTAGTTGATGCTACGAAGAAAGCATAGACCAAGGATTGCTACTGCGGAAATAGTCTATCCGTGAGCACCAATGCGAGCCTTGCACTGTGAACAAAGTGAATAAAGAGCACGTGAACGAACACGCAAACAATTAAGTTTGCTAGTCCGACTTACTGTCACCTTCGGAAAGATGCCGATCATATAGTGACTCACAGTGTGTTTGGGTCATTCCAGGGCAGCCAGACTCGAATTGGCAGCGGCGTACAGAGGCCTTGATCACTTGGGAATGAACGAAGGCGTCGTCAACCACCTGAGCGTGATGGCGCCGCGTGCTGACGGGGGAGACGGGAAGGTGATGCTTGTATTCCCGCAAGGGATACATTGGCAGGAGGTGAGGCCCAGCATGTTAGACGGCGGTCTCTCCATAAAGCTTGTTCACATCAGGAAACAGCGTATGGAAACTGTTTGCAAACACTTCGGAAACTGCAAATTGTTTCCGACAAAATGTTTGCAAACTCTGGAAACCGTTTCCAAACAGTCTGCAAACTTTGTTTCTAGGCAATGTCTTCTGATGTGGACAGGCCTAACATAAGCACAGGCCCTATTTATGTAATGTATGTAATGTATGTATGTATGCATGTATAATGCATGTACTCGTATGTATGTATGTATTCATGTATGTGTAAAGGCATTCATGTGTATGTATATATGTATGTATGTGGAAGGTAACAGCGAGCAATCTGGTGGGCATAGACAGCGAGGCCAAGACGGTGGAGGGAGAAGGGTCACCTGAAACCACCGCCTCGTGCATCCACCTCTCCATCCACAAGATGCGGGCCGGCACGAAGGTCGTAATGCACTGCCACCCGCCCTACACCACGGCCTTAGGTGAGCCTGGCAGACTTGTTGGTCTGACGACAAGACGAGAACGCTTACATTTTTATCTCTACACAACTGTTTCTTTTGTTTTGCAGCGAGCTTGGAGGACTTTGAGCTTCGTATGGTGTCTCAAAACTCCCTCAGGTATTGGAATAGGGTGGCGTATGACCGTTGTTATCAGGGGGTGGCTTACGCCTTCGAGGAGGGTGAGAGGATGGCCCGCATCCTGGGTGAGTGATCAAAAAAGGCTTTCTTTTCTAAGTTTCTGAGTTGGGATTTCATAAAATTATATATCTGCCGTTGAGAAACTGAAAACAGGATAATTCGTTGCATGAGATTTAAGTTTGTGAAATGCAAACTTTGCCATCATCACTTTAAAAGAGAGAGAGAGAGAGAGAGAGAGAGAGAGAGAGAGAGAGAGAGAGAGAGAGAGAGAGAGAGAGAGAGAGAGAGAGAGAGAGAGAGAGAGAGAGAGAGAGAGAGAGAGAGAGAGAGAAACTGAAAACAGGATAATTCGTTGCATGAGATTTAAGTTTGTGAAATGCAAACTTTGCCATCATCACTTTAAGAGAGAGAGAGAGAGAGAGAGAGAGAGAGAGAGAGAGAGAGAGAGAGAGAGAGAGAGAGAGAGAGAGCTAAATTATCCACATCAGTTGATGCAAGTGTTGTCTTTACAGGAGATAAGGACATTCTGATGCTGGCCAACCACGGCGCCATCACCGTGGCGTCCACCGTCTCCGCAGCCTTCCATAACCTGTACTTCCTGGAACGAGCCGCCATGGTGCAGGTGAGGCTCACTGAAACTCCTAGCATGTGGTTCCAAATTTTTTTGATCGCAAGCCTAAATGCAACCCTATCCTGATCCAGCGACGTTAAATGCATGTACAGACGGCTCCCTACTTGATGAAGCAGTTTCCCTACCTATATTTCTAACAGAAGTGCCATCTGTCATCCTATTTTTTTATGGCAGCTGTCATTGGCTAGAGCTGCCTCTGACGTGTACCTTAGCTCGCCTTATTCCTCTCCCTCCTCCTTTTTAGTGACGTTATCAAGGTACCAAGACCTGGAACATCCCTCCATTCCAGTCTCTCTCCGTCAATGTTCAGTGTGTTAGTTGAAGTATATGGCAGGTCAGAATATATAGTGTTGACGCGAGTTTCAAAATTAATTGCCGTATCTGAAAACAATGGTCAAGGTGGACATTTTTCCTGTCTCCCTCCCTGCCTCTCTACCAATATTTAGTTAAATCTCCGTGTGTTTCCGGAGTTAGATGTGAAAGAAAACCAGAATTAAACACGAAAATAAACAAATATACCACAAAATGCCCCAAATAAGGCTTAAATAAAGTTGAGGCCTATTTCAGAGCGCTCACCGACATCTTCCTTCCCTCACTCCTCCTCGCCCATGTCTGTTCGTCAATATTTCCCTCAAAATTCAGCGTTTTTCAGGTATTCCCAGGTGTTCTCCAAATTAAAATATGAAGACTGTTGTAGTAGTAGGAGTATGAGGAGAAGGAAGAAATGAGGAATGGAGGGAGAGAAGATGGAGGAGGAAGGAGGATGGGTGGAGAGTGGTGGTTATAGTAGTAGGAGGAGGAATAAATGAGAAATGGAGGGGAAAGAGGAGGAGGAGGAGGAGGGGAAAGGAAGGAGGAATGGATGAGGAGGGGTTTTTCTCTCTCTCTCTTTCTCTCTCTCTCTCTCTCTCTCTCTCTCTCTCTCTCTCTCTCTCTCTCTCTCTCTCTCTCTCTCTCTCTCTCTCTTAGATGGAAGTGGTAGGGAGGGGGATATGAGAAATGTAGAAACAAGGAGGGAGTGGAGATGGGGAGGCGGATATGGATTTGGGTTGAGAAAGAAGGTATGGCGTAATGTACACGTCACGACTTGTATTTATTATGTATTATTGTATTATTTATATTTACCTATTAAAATTCCTTGAGCTAACATGTTGCTTTAGCTAAAAAATAAGATTAGGAAGGATGCTTCATCAAGTAGGAAGCCGTCTGTGCATGTATTATCAATTACCAGCCATATTCACATCTTATTTATAATTTATTTACGATTTCTCAAACTGTCCAGCGAGCCTCAAAAACACCCTCGCAACCGTGTGTTTGGAAACCACTTATGTAAAGGATAGTGCTTTTCGTTTACTGTAGAAAAATATGTTTTGAATGCGTTGTTGAATACAGCACTATCCTGTAATGGGAATACACGTATATCCCGGAGTGATAAACCTGGATGAATACGAGGATAAACTTCCAAGTGTACGAGAATCATCTTTTAAATGTTTTGTCGCAGATGCTGGGTATGGCAACGGGAAACAAGATGGTTGAAGTGCCTGAGGAGGTGAAACGCTCCATGAGTACACCGTACTTGAAGAAGGAACAAACCTATGCTGACGACTTCTTCTATTCCATTTATAGGTTAATGCAGAAATATCAACCAGATTTCGAGAACTAAACAAAGGAGACTTTTAAAGCGCCCGTCTGCCAATCTGACGCATATGAATATGTTTACGTTGAGCCTTGCGGTTATAGCCATTACCTCTTTCTTTATGTGATACTTTGAAAACTGTTCATTTCATTTACATATGATTTATACCAGGGATTCTCAACATTATTTCCATTATTTACCCTCTTGGTCTTATGTATATCTTTATTTATTTATTAATTTTTTTATGTAGGAAGGGCACTGGCCAAGGGCAACAAAAATCTAATAAAAAAAAAATGCCCACTGAAATGCCAGTCCCATAAAAGGGTCAAAGCAGTGGTCAAAAACTGATGAATAAGTGTCTTGAAACCTCCCTCTTGAAGTCATAGGAAGGTGGAAATAAAGAAGCAGGCAGGGAGTTCCAGAGTTTACCAGAGAAAGGGATGAATGATTGAGAATACTGGTTAACTCTTGCGTTAGAGAGGTGGACAGAATAGGGGTGAGAGAAAGAAGAAAGTCTTGTGCAGCGAGGCCGCGGAAGGAGGGGAGGCATGCAGTTAGCAAGATCAGAAGAGCAGTTAGCATGAAAATAGCGGTAGAAGACAGCTAGATATGCAACATTGCGGCGGTGAGAGAGAGGCTGAAGACAGTCAGTTAGAGGAGAGGAGTTGATGAGACGAAAAGCTTTTGATTCCACCCTGTCTAGAAGAGCAGTATGAGTGGAACCCCCCTCCAGACATGTGAAGCATACTCCATACATGGACGGATAAGGCTCTTGTACAGAGTTAGCAGCTGGGGGGGTGAGAAAACTGGCGGAGACGTCTCAGAACACCTAACTTCATAGAAGCTGTTTTAGCTAGAGATGAGATGTGAAGTTTCCAGTTCAGATTATAAATAAAGGACAGACCGAGGATGTTCAGTATAGAAGAGGGGGACAGTTGGGTGTCATTGAAGAAGAGGGGATAGTTGTCTGGAAGGTTGTGTCGAGTTGATAGATAGAGGAATTGAGTTTTTGAGGCATTGAACAATACCAAGTTTGCTCTGCCCCAATCAGAAATTTTAGAAAGATCAGAAGTCAGGCGTTCTGTGGCTTCCCTGCGTGATATGTTTACCTCCTGAAGGGTTGGACGTCTATGAAAAGACGTGGAAAAGTGCAGGGTGGTATCATCAGCGTAGGAGTGGATAGGACAAGAAGTTTGGTTTAGAAGATCATTAATGAATAATAAGAAGAGAGTGGGTGACAGGACAGAACCCTGAGGAACACCACTGTTAATAGATTTAGGAGAAGAACAGTGACCGTCTACCACAGCAGCGATAGAACGGTCAGAAAGGAAACTTGAGATGAAGTTACAGAGAGAAGGATAGAAACCGTAGGAGGGTAGTTTGGAAATCAAAGCTTTGTGCCAGACTCTATCAAAAGCTTTTGATATGTCCAAGGCAACAGCAAAAGTTTCACCAAAATCTCTAAAAGATTTACTCCGTAATCCCGTCTCCCTCTCCTTAGAAAAAAAAAAAAAAAAAAAGCCATCATACAGGCGAGATTTGTCCATTCACATACCATACCAGTGTGAGCGGAAATGTTGATTACCAGTTTTATTTATACCATTTCAACTGGGGTATCGCGTGTGACTACAAAGTAAGAAAGCCGCTCCGGCTTCAAAAAGTTTTGATCACGGGCGGGATTTTTCTGGGACGACTGTCTGCTTCTAGATTCACCCCGGCTTTGAAATGGGTATTGGTCAGTTAAGGCTGGGAACATGAAGGCAGCGGAGAAAGGAACCAGCCCAAGGAAGCTTAAGACACAAGACTTAAACTTCCTTGAACTAAATAACCACTCAACTCCATACATATGGTGAGGTCCGGGGAGGATGACTTGCACTCTGAGCCAACACTACACTCACTTTTGATTATGGCACCTATTAATGCTCAATATTGCTAAAAAGGAGAGGATGAGCATTGATTGGAAGCGAAAGGATTATGGATAATCACCTTAGCTTTCTCAAGTTTGCAGTTACAGTCTATAGTTTATTTAAAGTACGTAATATTGGAGTTACAGGAAATGACAGGGGAGATATATATCCATAACTGTGTGAATGGGAAACCTATAAGAGAAGATGTACTACTGTGTCTATGTGTACCACTGTGTCTGTTGAATTATTCCGTTATCAGGAGCGGTCTGTATTTTTTTTTTTCAGTGGGGCAAATTTATTTCTGGTTAAGAATCACATAAATATATAGTAGAAATGTATAATAGAAATGTATATTCACCTTAACATTATTTATGCCATGCAACCTATTAATAAAATACCTTAGTTACCTGAGGAAAAAAATGTTCATCTGAGCTATACAATATGATCTGTATAAGAACACTTTCTATATTCAGCTCTGACATCATTCATAATTTGGTGAGGAAAAACGCTCCCAGTACCTCCTTTTATACGCGCGTAATATCCCATCTGGCAACATTCCCATTAGTGATATAAAACGCTTTAGCCTACCCTGAAATAAGAAAACTTTGTGCAGCATAACTTTAGAAAACCGAGCTTCGGTTTTATCACAATGTAATTTATTTGAGATCGATAGCAGTCATTATCCTTAATGCGACCCATATCAATCATTTAGGGATAGCAGGCCCCGACACCACCACCACCACCACCACAGGTACCACTACATCTGCGGGATCCAGCAGAGCGGCACGGCGTGACGTCACACACAGGTACACACGAAGCTGCTGCTGTTACCTGTCAGGGCCTCTACTGGGGAATGTCCGGCCATAAGGTAAGTGATTTTTGTGGACTCCTTTATTTGTGGCCATTAGGGAACACATGAGCTGGATGAAAAGTATTGGGTGTGGTAGTGGAAGCATCGATAGGAAGCAGTTAGGTGGAGGGAAGGCAAGATTGAGGGAAAACAAGGCGGGACCGTGACATCCTCCACCAGATTGCTTCCCTTTGAGTGGATATTACTGCTGATTGGTTCTGATATCATTGCATTCAGGCTGATATGTGTTTTAGGATGAATGTCAATAGTAATGTTTGTGTTGACTTTTGATTGTTTCCCTCTGAACCGGTGTTGATGTTTACGATTGTGATATTACAGTATTCTGGTTATGTGCATTTTAATGTTTTTCTTTTGTAAGAGCGGCACTGGCCAAGGGCAACAAAAACTGCGAAAAAAAAAGTCCACAGAGGTGCCAATCTTAAAGAAAAAAGTAAAAAAGGTAATTCAAAATTGGAATATAGTCTTGAAACCTCCCTCTTGAAAGAGTCCAAGTCATAGGAAGGAGGAAATACAGAATCAGGTAGGGAGTTCCAGAGTTTACTTGAAAAGCAATGAATAATTGAGAATACTGGTTAATTCTTGCATTAGAGAGATGGACAGTGAAAGTAGTTGTGCAGCAAGGCCGCAAAATCAGAAGGGCGGTTAGCATGAACACTGGTAGAAGATAGCAAGAGATGCAGCATTGAGACGATGAGAGAGAGAGAGGCTGAAGACAGTCAATTAGAGGAGAGGAGAGGAGTTCGTAAGATGAAATGGTTTTAATACAACCCTGTCTAGAAGAGCAGTGTGAAGTGAAGGGTGAACATATATTAAGTGTGAAGGAAGAGTTGTCTTTAGCAAGACTGTGACTGCTCCATTGTGTTGTGAGACACAGTGAGGTCACAGATGGATCATTGATAAGTTCACAGCACCCATGATTCAGTCTTAAGACCAGTTCAGTGCTTAAGACCTCACTGAGAGCAATTATTGTTTTTGGCAGTCATCTACTGCCTCTCCCTAAGGAATTTTATTAGTATTGTTTGTGTTGCCTTGTGATTGCTTCTCTCTGAACTGGTGTTGCTGTTTTCTGATTCTGATATTACTGTATTCTACTTATATGTGTGTGGAATCATGAAGTAATTTTAGCCTACTAATTTACTGACATTGAGTGCTTATTGGCAAAATATGGTGTGATCTACACAATGAAAGGATCAACAGTGAAACTAATAAACTGAATTGATGTTCGTAATCCAACACTCAGATGAAAATGCTGTTGTTTCAATATTATCTGAATGTTAATAGTAATGTTTCTGTTGACTCAAATGTGTATTATTACTTGTTATTTTCTCAGTGCATAATAGTATCATCTTGCCACATTATTCCCTCAGTTGCTGGGTGTACTCATCCCTTCACTTACTACTACTACACATTTACTACCAAGACTCTTGTTATTGATACATCTCAAAAAGTAAATTGGTGTCTCTTTTGGTTCTATTAATATGTTATCACAAAATATTTATGTAAACTTGTCTGGGTACTGAGATGTATTTCTCTCTCTCTCTCTCTCTCTCTCTCTCTCTCTCTCTCTCTCTCTCTCTCTCTCTCTCTCTCTCTCTCTCTCTCTCTCTCTCTCTCTCTCTCTCTCTCTCTCTCTCTCTCTCTCTCTCTCTCTCTCTCTCTCTCTCTCTCTCTCTCTCTCTCTCTCTCTCTCTCTCTCTCTCTCTCTCTCTCTCTCTCTCTCTCTCTCTCTCTCTCTCTCTCTCTCTCTCTCTCTCTCTGTCTGTCTGTCTGTCTGTCTGTCTGTCTGTCTGTCTGTCTGTCTCTGTCTGTGAAGGCACATTGACTATTACAGAATAGTGGAAATGACTAATGATAGTCTCAAAACTGAAATGTGAATCAGTTACACTACAGATTATTACATTAGATCAGATCCAAGTGGTCTCAAGAAACCCATTCAGTTTGCTTTTATAGCTATTCAGATTCACTGAAGAGGAAGAAAAAACATTCATTGTAAATGCATCCCAGAGTTTAGAGCATGAGGTGAAAAGTATCTTCCAGACTGGCATGTTCTGATACTAAAGACCAGATACCAAAGGAATTAAGTGAGGATGAACATCATGTAGATCAAGAACAAACTACTGATATAGAACAGCATGTTGAGTAGTGTGTGACATATTACCATGAATATACCATCCCACCATGTGCCTCCAAGTGACTCCATGACATGCTTGTCACTGTGATGATACACATATAACCTCTTGGTTCAAGAAACTTTGCCCTTGTCACTGTGATAGTGCACATATTAACTCTTGGTTCAAGAAACTCTGCCTTTCTGTCCGTCAGTCCCCAGCCCCTTATCAGACTTCCTGGCAGCAGATGGTGGTATCACTTGAGCCTCTTGAGTAGCCTGCTGCTATCTGCTGGTGCTCCTTGGGACTTGTTAGCAGAGATAATATGATGCTGTTATGATTGTCAATAATAACAATAATAAAAACAACAATAACTGGTAATAATAGTAGTAGTAGCAGTAGTAATATTAATCATAATGATAACATTATTATTATTTATTATTACATACCAGTATATGAATTATTAAATATTTTGTAACTACTACTACTACTACTACTACTACTAGTACTCACTGGAGTGTTAGCACAGGATATGAAAATAAGATTGTGGGCAGAGATAGTGAGAGATCAGAGGTGTTGTTATTATTGTTGATATCGTTGTTGTTGGTGGTGATGATGACATTATCTTACCTATTGCACAAGCCACTTTTTTTTTTTTTTTTTTTTTTTTATTCCTTGAAGCAGACCTAATCTTGTGATATCTTGTGCCAAGAACACCCTGGCACCGTCGCAGCTGCCTTAATGATTTTCTCTGCTCAGTAATCAAGTGTTGCTTTTGGCAGTTCAGGTCACTTAGCTTGTCTGTGTCATGTAATTGCAGTCTGCTCTTAAAATGAAATTTATTTCAAAGTGTTCATTTGATTTATCATTGCATTTTTTACTTATTTATTTATTTTTTTATAATGAGAATAATACATCTTTAAATATGTCATTGTTCTTCTGTCTTACATTCTTCATGACTACTTTTTTTTCTCCTTCATTTTGTGTAGGAAAAAATAAACCTTCAACTCTATATGTTAACATGCCTGCTATTATTATTATTATGAGTGTAAACCAACATTGCTAGTTTTTTTTTTTTTAAGTACATGTATACCTATTTTCCATACATTACATTTATTTCAGTGTATTCATATGTGTTATTATTGCTTTGTTTTCACATCTAGGTAACAATAGGCCCTAGATAATAAAAGAACACTACAATTGATATATTATTAGTTTGTAATATGGCAGTAGCTAGGATTCGGAATTGGTGGGAGAGCTTCAGGGAGTTACCATAATCCCTTGGTAACAGAAAGAAACAGAAAATAGGTAGACCAGAGAAGACTTGGTGCAAAATAGAGATCATGATAAACAGCCTCCATAAACTTGTACTGTATGTTGAGATGTCATAAAACATATCAAGGCTAACTCAGGTAAACATGCAATTTTCCTTCCACAATTGAAACAAAGTGACACATTGTAGAAGATGCATCAGTGACAAGGAGTGAATTTTTTCTTTTCCTTGGCTTTGTGTAGGAAGCACCTGTAATAAGCTGACCATTCATGGGCTCAGTAGGTGATGATTGTTACTCATATACATGTGTTTAGATTAGTTTCAAGGTCAGGGTCTCCTGAGTCAAGGGTTTACAGAAAATTCAGATGATAATATGGGAAGCTTACATAAATTCATAAGGTTATGAACAGAACAGCCTTGACCTTCAGCCCTGAGACTGGCATCATAGGGAACAGAATAGATGATAGTCTTAAAACTCTTATCTCTTATCAGCCAAGTTTTTCCACTTTTCTTTTGAGACTCATTTTTTATTTGGTATATTAATTGGTGGTATATTAATTGGTGCTTTCCCACCATGCTGATGCAAGTAACAGAATTGTGTAATATCACTCACATGTTGAGTAATATATGTACACAAGCAAAACTCCTGGAGAGTAGATTGTGAGATAAGGGAAATATTTGTTATTTAAAACATCCAAGTGAATGAACCACATGTGGCAGCTGTTTGTGCTCATCTAGGTTTATTTGCATTCAGTAGTAGCCTTGACTGATTTCATTTCTTGTTGTGCGTTGACTTCATTCAAGCCATTCAGGAACTGCTATTGCACTGTTCCTTCCACAGACACCTGCCTGCTGGCTCTCTACACTCTTGAGATGATAATCAGACTGATTGTTTTTCATCATTGAGAAAATTGCCTGAGTTTTATTAGTGTGTTAAGAAGACAAAGATTAATATGTGCATTTGGAAGATAGAGAAGATTCACAATACATGTACTACAGCATAACTAGCCTGAGGCAAGAAATTGCACAACAGTAGGAAAGGCAGGTTAGCAGGGTGAGCAAGAAGCTGGTGTTTATAATTATTATAAGAGTGTGTACAATGGAAAGGAGGAACTTGCCATCACAACCTTGCTCTTCATCTGTAGAACATATGAACATCAGAAAATGAGGGGAGCTGCAAGAAGCTGTTAGGCCTACATGTGGCAGTCCCTGCATGAAACATTCCTATCTGCTTCCACCCATCATCCTCATCCATAAATTTGTGTAATCTTCTTTTAAATATCCTAAGTGATTCTGTACTAACACCCTGACTACTAAGTCCATTCCATTTATCTACCACTCTATTTGATAACCTATTCCTTCCTATATCAAGTTTCGACCTATTATATCTTGTCCTATCCTAATTACTGATCCTGAGAGTTTTGCTTTGTCACTCTTGTTATATTGCCTATACCACTTAAAGACCTCCATCAGATACCGTAACTTGTGCCTCTGTAAAGAATGTAAATCCATCATCTATCCTGTGCACCATAACCAGCATTGCTCAAGACCCTTTGGTGGGGTACCTTGTCAAATGCCTCCTTAAAGTCCAGGTACAATTTTGTAACACTCCACATTATCTTTTTGAAGCCATGCTGTGAATCCCTTATCAACTTATGCTTCTCCAAATCACTGTGAATGTTCCTTTCAATTTTACATTGTTATTTTACACATAATTGAAGTTTGACTGACTAGGTGTAAATAGATGATAAAAAGAGAGAATATTTGTTGTAGATTTTCACCATTTATCTAGATTGTGATGAAAACTTGATCATTTAGAATGTAACCATGAAAATTGCCATAGGTGAAAGAGAATGAATGTTTTAATAGCACTCTCTCTCTCTCTCTCTCTCTCTCTCTCTCTCTCTCTCTCTCTCTCTCTCTCTCTCTCTCTCTCTCTCTCTCTCTCTCTCTCTCTCTCTCTCTCTCTCTCTCTCTCTCTCTCTCTCTCTCTCTCTCTCTCTCTCTCTCTCTCTCTCTCTCTCTCTCTCTCTCTCTCTCTCTCTCTCTCTCTCTCTCTCTCTCTCCTTTAATCATTCAAATTTTGCAAACATGAAGTGTTCTTTGTGAATTATCTGTTAAGTGAGGAAAAATGCTGAGGCGCAGTTCTCCTAGTCTTATCTAGTCACCACCAAGGAGATGAGATACGTCCTCATCCTCTGGGCATACACTAGACACTGGATTGATGAGAAAATTTTGGGTGTGTGTGTTTGTATTTGTGTGTATGTGTGTGTGTGTGTTTGTGTGTAATCACTTTTGTAAAATAATAATCATCAAGACTTTGCACTTTTCTTATCTGTTCTGTTTTGCATATTAAGAGCAGGACTTAATATTTGCATATCAAGTCCTGCTCTTGTTGAGGAGTGGACCTGTTCAAGAAATTGTATTCTGCATAACCTTTGATAAGCTGCATTCTGCATAGCCTTGGGCTTGAGGAGATTGAGGCACCTGTCTAGGGAGGGAAATGATAATGACGAGTGGCAGGTTTTGTAAGTGCGTAGTGAGGTGCAGGTTCAGATCGTGGAGAGTCTGTAATATACCCTTCTTATTGTTTCTTGTGGTGGGTGCAAGAATATGCTAGCTTTATGTTCATGTCTATTGATCTCGTCATTCTTTTCTTATGTACGAGACTGACCAAGGAGTAACCTCAGAAAACATGTTTAAGTATAATTTTCTGAAAAGTATGTTGTATAAGGTTTATTTGTAAATGTCTCATTTTGATACTTTGCTCTTTGGAAAGTTTATTGGTAAATGGTTGAAAACAAAAACAAGAACTCTAATTTAGAACTTAGCAAGGAAAGGTTGCTGTAGATGAACGGAATAGAGGTGGAAGTAAGTTATGGAATGTTTTGTGGAGCAGGGCTGGTAATGGGAAAGAGATCATGAGCACTTCAATGAATCAGTCAAGCGCTCATGGTCATCGTGGAAGGTAAAATAAGGAACCAGCTCTTTATGTATGATTATGCTGTGGTGGTCATTCCCTTGAGCCTTTAGTCTGTAGAATACTCTAGATAACCCTTTATCTGCTTATAGGTAGGGGTGAAGGAACCCAACAAGATTATATTCCACATGCTCCTAGATTATACTCTATACTTCTTTATCTGATACAGTAATAGGTAAGGATTAAGGAACTCAATATCATGTTTATGTCACATGAAATTCTATGTTAAATGATAGTGAATGATGGATTAGCAAGGTATGCTTTCAGACCACTGTAGGAAGATATATAGTCAGCCTCCATAGGTACCTTCATGGACAGATGAGGTATGGCATTGAGATGCATCATCACCCTCCATAGGTACCTTCATGGACAGATGAGATATGGCATTATAATGAAGTGAGATGAGAAGTGCTTGCAGAGCCTCTGTGGCAAAGTAATGAATGTTTAGGAATGTTTTACTTATTGACATGCATGGCCCAGGGTATCATTGTGAATCATAGGATCTTGAAGGTATCTTTTATGGAGATTTGATAAAGTTGAGGAGACATCAGTTTTTTGTGGTGACAGGAGGTGAGATAGAGCTTTGTGGCAAGGTGGGAGGGTTTACTCGTACATGGTACATGGATCTTTATCATTAGAGGCCTCAGTGAGTCCATTGTAGGACAAAGGCTCACACTAACATTATCCATGCATGTGTGTTAATAGTGTCTCTGTTTTCATATCATCTCTATGCCTGATTCTGTATCTGCCCTGCCTTCTTTTTCTCTTCTGCTAGATTGTCATTGTTACTTTCTCTTCACCTGCATTCTGTTTAGCTCAGACATGTTATGTACATTCTTGTTTATTTACATATGTATGTTTGTACCTTCCATGTGCTTTTAAATTCTATTCTTATCGTCGCTTATCAGGTATTGATCACTGATACGGTATCTGCTTTCTGAAGTGTAGGAAAGAACAGGGATAATCAGCAAGTGCTCTCTCTCTCTCTCTCTCTCTCTCTCTCTCTCTCTCTCTCTCTCTCTCTCTCTCTCTCTCTCTCTCTCTCTCTCTCTCTCTCTCTCTCTCTCTCTCTCTCTCTCTCTCTCTCTCTCTCTCTATATATATATATATATATATATATTTCTCTCTATTTCTCTCTATTTCTCTCTCTCTATTTCTCTCTCTCTCTCTCTCTCTCTCTCTCTCTCTCTCTCTCTCTCTCTCTCTCTCTCTCTCTCTCTCTCTCTCTCTCTCTCTCTCTCTCTCTCTCTCTCTCTCTCTCTCTCTCTCTCTCTCTCTCTCTCTCTCTCTCTCTCTCTCTCTCTCTCTCTCTCTCTCTCTCTCTCTCTCTCTCTCTCTCTCTCTCTCTCTCTCTCTCTCTCTCTCTCTCTCTCTCTCTCTCAAACAAAGGCAAGGTGAGGGTAATAGGAAATATCATGTCACTTAGTGAAGGCTAGGCAGTGTCTTCAGGTGGGGAGGGAGCAGAAATTAAGAAATTTCTTATGGTTTGTTTTGTCTGGGGTGGTACAAAGATAAGTTGCTATAATGTATTCAGTGAATTGGTGTCAGTTTTGAAAGTGAGTTGTTTATTTACATATTTACATATTTCTTTATTTATTAATATTTTTGTAAGGAACAATAAAGTATGATGTATAATAGTAATAATAATAATAATAATAATAATAATATTATTAATTATTATTATTATTATTATTATTATTATTATTATTATTATTATTATTATTATTATTATTATTATTATTATTTTTATTTTTATTATTTAAGTATGTTGTTTTTCACTTAATATTTAAGGCCTAGTAATATACAGGGGGGTAACACGAATTCCTGCGGATATTGCCAAAGGTGAAAGTAAAGGTTTATCCAAGTCTGAAGTGTTCTGTGCACTTATGCATTGTAAGGGGTTGTTTAGCCGTGGTGTGAAATTCAAGTGTGGCCTGGCGACAGACTTCAATTCTTCTATGAATAAGGTCCTTAACGTGTAGTACAGGGTCGTCAGCAAGCTCTTCTGCTAAGAAGATCGCTGTGGGCTGCCATTTTTGTTAGCTCCAGCTTATCGATTGTTCCTAATGGGGATGTGGTTTTACGTAAGCTTACGTAAACCTCTTTGGAACGCGCCCCAGGACGGTGGCTATTTGCCACTGCAGCGAAAGAATGACCAGAAAGGAAACGAGATAGGGGCAGAGAAATAGTCTTTTTCTTCTTCCTCTTCTTTTCCTTTGTTTTCCTCACATTCTCGTTCTTGTTCGTTGATCTTGTCTTTTCCTTTTTAACTTGTTTTTCTCACATTCTCGTTCTTGTTCGTTGATCTTGTTTACAACGACACAATATTCATGATGTAAAAAAAGATAAGAGCAAACTTGTAAATGTATGTAAAGAAAACCCGGGTAATATTATTTGTATAATTATATATATATATATATATATATATATATATATATATATATATATATATATATATATATATATATATATATATATATATATATATATATATATATATATATATATATATATATATATATATATATATATATATATATATATATATATATATATATATATATATATATATATATATATATATATATATATATATATATATATATATATATATATATATATATATATATATATATATATATATCGTGTGTGTGTATGTGTGTGATAAATAACTCGAAGAAAAGCCAAAGCAGGTAGTGTTTTAAATATACTTAGCCTTCGACATCGACCTTCGTTCCTACAGTCAGCAGCGGGAGGAGCACGTTGGAGTCACATTTCTAATTTTTCAATTCCGCTGGCGTGTTCGCTGTTCGTTTGCTCCCAGCGCGCATCCAGAAGCAGCTGTATCAAGGACATTATACTGTGCTTATCACGACACAAAAGCACTCCATTTCCTCTGGGAAAAAAAAAAAAGTAATGGATAAAACTTGAAACTGCACCATCTTTGATTCACATTAAAGGTAAAAGTCGTGAATTAATAACGGAATATATGCCTATAATTATGGAGTGAAAAAAAATCTAACGTATAAAAACGTATAATCAGCACCACTTTTGACGCGTGCGCTGAGTAGATAATCGTCTCTTGAACGCGCCGGCTGATGATCAAGGCTAATTATCTCAAAATTAAGATACTCGATAAGACACATATGATAACTCAGTAATTACAAAAAAAAAAAAAAAAAAGAGGTGAAAAACAAGACGGGAAAACATATAGGGCTGCTTGTAGGTGACTGCCATGACACGAAGAACGAAAAGAAAAAGGGTGACAATAGGACAGAGAGAGAGAGAGAGAGAGAGAGAGAGAGAGAGAGAGAGAGAGAGAGACCTATTTTCACGTACTACGAGAGCCTAGAGAACCAACAGCGAGTGGAAAGTTTTTAAAAATTCTGGAAAGAGCACACTGAAAGATGTTACCTCCCTTGTGTCAGTGCAATATTGAGGAGTTAAAAAAAAAATAAATAAATAACGAGGTAAAATAGAAATGGTGAAGTATTTACGTAGATTCGTGTTAAATGAAGATTAGTAGAGAAAATAACGAAAGTAAAGCAGTTAATTGTGAGTGAGTAAGCGTGAAGACAACACTTGACGCCGAACTCAAGAAAAGATCTTCACACACACACACACACACACACACACACACACACACACAGGAAAGTATGTAATAAATTTGTGAGTACAAGGTTAGACCGATACACACATGCACACACACACACACACAAACACGTGACCATTTTTATTATTGATATACATATCATGTCCTTTGTCATGATTACGATGGTGATAATAATAATAATAATAATAATAATAATAATAATAATAATAATAATAATAATAATGAAAAAATAATTAATGCTGTTATTATTGTCGTTGTTTTTCATTACCCCACCGAGAGACGACGTGGCGTTACTCTTTCTACTCATGAGAGGCGACTGAGCATAACGGACTGGGAACCTTTCCTTATGAACGAACCTTTTTCTTATATGTAGTTGTGACTAGAAAGGCTCGGAATACTGTTTGCATTTGTCTCATGTATTTTTGTTCGTCTCGTTTGCATCTTGTACGCGTGAAAAGTCCAGTTAATTGTTATTGTTGTTTTGTTATCTTCATTATTACGGGTCATCTTTCATGGCTTGGTTGCCGATGCTGTGGTGGTGGTGGTGATGGTGGTGGTGGTGGAGCCTTGGAGAATGTTTGTCATAATGAATTGGTGTGGTGAAGAAGGTTGTGTGGTGGTGGTGGTGATAATGTATTGGTGTGATGATGATAATATATTGGTGTGTGGTAATGGTGCTGTTGTGTTGGGGGTGGTAGTGGTGTTGTCAGTGGTGGTGGTTTGTTTCGCTTAATTATTATTATTATTATTATTATTATTATTATTATTATTATTATTATTATTATTATTATTATTATTATTTTATTGTTATTATTATTATTATATTTTATTTATTTATCTATTCATTTATTTTATTTATTTATTTGTTTATTTATTTATTTATTTATTTATTTATTTATTTATTTATTTTATTTATTTATTTTATTTTTTATTTTTTTGTCTTGTACAGACAGCTTCCTACTTGATGAAAGAGTTTTCCTACCTACATTTTTAACAAAAGTGCCATCTGTCATCCTTTTTTCATGGCAGCTGTCATTGGCTAGAGCTGCCTCTGTATCTTAGCTCGCCTCCTTCCTCTTCCCCTCCATATTCCCCTTCCCGTCCGTCTTCCCCACCCCCCATGCTTCTAATTCCTTTTTCATCCCCACCCATCTCTCTCTCTCTCTCTCTCTCTCTCTCTCTCTCTCTCTCTCTCTCTCTCTCTCTCTCTCTCTCTCTCTCTCTCTCTCTCTCTCTCTCTCTCTCTCTCTCTCTCTCTCTCTCTCTCTCTCTCTCTCTCTCTCTCTCTCTCTCTCATTACAATTTTAACAAAGCAATCGTAAATATCGCCCGGGCTAATATATATATATATATATATATATATATATATATATATATATATATATATATATATATATATATATATATTTAGTGTAATTTCGAGGGTTTTGCAGATGTTTCCAGGCGATTTATTGGCTCGTTGCGTAGGTGGAGGAGGTGGAGGTTGAGGGGAGAGAAGGAGAGTAAGGGAGAGGGGAGAGAAGGAGGTACGGAAGATTGGTGAAAGAAACTACCTCGGCTCTATATTACGATTTTTTTCTTTTTTTATTAGTGAAGTTTGCATTGCTTTGATATTTAATTTATTGATAGAAAAGTAAAGCAAGTTATGATATGTAATAAGATCTTGTCCTGCCTTGTTTTTGTTTCTCATTAAAACAACACTTCCGTTATTTTATAAATTTTCATTTTTTTTTTTTTTTATTAGCACGCCCAGGATTGTTTTGGTGTTTGATTTAAGACTTAGAAATATAAGAAACATATCACAAGTAATAATATTCAGTAAAGTCTAGTCTAACTATTCTTATTTTCAAATTCAAGTTGCTAGTTTTGAAAAATTATTTTCTTTATATGACGAGAAATTTGTTTTCTTTATTTATCCGAAAAGTATAGATTTTTTGCATTCAAAGTATGTAATATAATCTAGTCTGACTATGTTTTCCATCTCTGTTTTGTGCCCCCGTTCGTAAAATTTACATATCGTTTCTTGAATTTTTCTTTATTATTATTCAGGCTGGAAATGTTATGTTCGAGATATTTATTAAAGTATTTATCAAGTCAGAATATATAAGGCATTCCAGTCTAGCGCTGTTTTTTCGAGAGGTCGATTTCAAAATGGATTAACGTACGTATTTTAAAGCGTGATGTCATCAGTGACGTCATCAAGATACCGAGACCCGGAACATCCCGCCATTCCAGTCTCTCTACGTCAATGTTCAGTTGAAGTACATGGCAGGTCAGAATATACAGTGCTGTCCAGTCTGGGCGTCTTCTCGCGAGTTTCAAAATGAACTGCCGTACGTAAAAAATAAAGGCCGAGACGGACATTTTTCCTGCCTCCCTCCCTGCCTCTACATCAGTATTTAGTTAAACTTCCGTGTGTATCCTTCAGACGTGAAGGAAAGCTAGAATCAATCACGGAAATAGACAGATATACCCTAAAATGCCTCAAATAAGGCTTCAATAAATTGCATGCTGCAGCCTCGTTCAGAGCGCTCACTGTGACATCAGGACCCGGACCGACACCTTCCCCCTCTCTGCCCGCGTTTGTTCCTCAATGTTTCCCTCAAATTCCAGCGTTTTTTTTCAGATATTTCCAGGTGTTCTCCAGAATAAGATGTGTAGACTGTTGTAGTAGTAGTAGGAGGAGGAGGAAGAAGTGAGGGAGGGAGGGAGAGGAGATGGAGGAGGAAGGAGAAATGGAGGTGAAGGAAGGGTGGAGAAATGGTGGAGGAAGGGTGGAGAGTGGTGGCAAAAGTAGCAGCAGAAGGAGGAGAAAAATGAGGAATGGATGAGGAGGGGGTCTCTCTCTCTCTCTCTCTCTCTCTCTCTCTCTCTCTCTCTCTCTCTCTCTCTCTCTCTCTCTCTCTCTCTCTCTCTCTCTCTCTCTCTCTCTCTCTCTCTCTCTCTCTCTCTCTCTCTCTCAGATGGAGGTGATAGGTAGGGGAATATGACAGATGTAGAAACAAGGAGGGAG
>NC_087164.1:10059922-10067422 GCF_035594125.1 Scylla paramamosain
AATGTAATGCAGAAAAGGTTAAAAAAGATTTGGGTGCACTGTGAGAAGTTTTGTGACAGATAGTGCAGCCAATATAGCAAAAATGAGAAAGGAGTTAGGAAAAGATGAAGAAATCATAACCTATGGCTGTTCTGCACATCTTTTAAACCTGTTCTTACAAGATATGCAAATTAGAAACATAAAAGAGAATATCACAGAAATAATCAAATACTTCAAGAATCATCATATCCCTGGATCACTGTATAAAGCAGCAGGAGGGACAATGCTGGTATTGCCTGTTGAAACTCGCTGGAACACAATAGCTGACTCAGTTGAATCTTACCTAAAGAACTGGGAGATCCTGGTGAAAGTGTGTAAGGACAACAGTGAAGAAGTTGATGAAGAGATCATCAAGAAGGTTAATAACAAGATCTTGAAAAGGAAAACAGAAGACTATCTGGAGCGAATGAAGCCTATTACTGTGGCTTTGGACCATGTCCAGAGAGAAACTACACTGATCAGTGATGCTGTTGAAATCTGGTTGAAACTGAAAGATGACATGAAGGAGTATCTAACAGATAAGACAGATATGGATAATTTTGAAAAGAGAATTAGTGTAGCATTGACACCAGCCCACTTTCTTGCAAATATGATAGACCCAAGGTATGAAGGCAGACGGTTGACTCCAGAGCAAAGATATGTCGCAAAAAAGTATGTGTGTGAATGCTTTCCAGAGTTTCTACCAACATTAATGTCTTTTGTTGGTAAAAGTAAACCCTTTGATGATTTTTATTTTGGCAAAGGTGTTTTAGAAACTCTCTCACCATTAGCATGGTGGGATTTTTTCTCCAGTGACTTCAAAGTAAATGTAATGAATGTTCCTAGGCAATTATTTACAGCAGTTTCATCATCAGCAGGAGTTGAGAGAGTTTTTTCAACATTTGGATATGTACATTCGACTATGATAAATTGCCTCGGAAAAGAGAAGGCTTCCAAACTAGTTACAATTCATAAGTATTACAACAGATGAATATATCTGGTTAATAGCTATAACTTTTTGTGTAAATTTAATACTTTTAAGAATTTCTAAGAATTTGTTGCAACAGAGGTCTTATCAAATTGTCATTGTACTGTATTTTAAAATCATGTTACTGTATATTAATATGTATGTGTGTCTGATTGCAGCTCCTCTTCCATTTCTTTGTATATATGTACTAGTTAGTTTAATGTATCAGATTTGATTAAACTGTTAGTACTACTTAGGATTTTTATGTGAAAAACTCACCTTAGGTAATGTTTACTAAGCCATGGTTTCATGTAACATTGGCCAAGTTTAATACAAGAAAATGGTCTCATAAGACTGCAATAAATAATAATTGGAAACAAACAGGGACTAGTAAAAAAAATAAATAAATAAATGAAATAAAAAATATTTATAAAAAGATCCAATATATATATATATATATATATATATATATATATATATATATATATATATATATATATATATATATATATATATATATATATGTGATTTTTTTCAAACCCTGCCCATAAGCGAGAGGAAGGACCTTCTCAGGGAATTATTAAGACCAAGACTAAAAACTTGTGAAACAAAAAAAATATAGTCCCATGACATCCTTCCCTCCAAAAAAAAAAAAAAAAAAGAAAAGTTTCAATCATAATCATACATTCTTATCTGAGTGTACCATCTGACTGCAGAAATCTCCTCTGCACCCTCCCTCTCCTGCCTTCACTCCCCCCCCCTCTCTCTCTCTCTCTCTCTCTCTCTCTCTCTCTCTCTCTCTCTCTCTCTCTCTCTCTCTCTCTCTCTCTCTCTCTCTCTCTCTCTCTCTCTCTCTCTCTCTCTCTCTCTCTCTCTCTCTCTCTCTCTCTCCTTCCTACGACTTGAGCTGTTCCAAAAGAGGAGTATCAAGACATCCCAAACTGAATTGGTCGCCAACTTTTCGACTCTTCTGCAGTTTCAGTTTAGAAGTGATATTATTAACGTTTTAATCATTTTTTTTTTTTATGTAATTTTTATGCCCTTGCCAGAGTCTAACACATACAAAATAGGAAGTAAGAAAAAGAATCTCAAACTGATGGTAGAAAGACTGGTTTAAAAATCATGCATAACTCGTACTGAACCATGAAAACTGAATTGTGAAGATGGGAATACCCTGCTCGGGAGATAAATGATAAGAGTCTTGCTGAGGTTACGTGTGTTTGAGGGAGGTGTGGCTTAGTAACTACCGGGAATCATCATAACACGCCGCCAGGAAGGTATTCTGTAGAGTAACAGATGCCTTCATCCCTGCAATGCTGTGGTTACCCTTCGTAAACCTTCAGAACACTGTTAAGTACGGTTTGCATGGACACGGAAAGAAGAAAATGTGAGGCTAGTTCTTTTCAAGGCTACTCAACTGTTTAAGAGACTAATATAAAGTAATGTCTAATAAAATCGTGGGTGATCAGGTTTAACAGCCAGAGTTAATTTTAATGTTTGGTCTTGGTCTATGTTCCTGTTAATTATGTCTAGCTAGTAATGTTTATGAGCGCACTACAAGCCAAACGTTAGTGATGAAGGGCTTGTAGCTTTTATTTCTATGCCCAGAATAGAGTCATGATAATTTCTGAGTTGAAAGATATCAAGGCCTCCATCTCTAAACCTACCTAGCGAGATTAGTTTGATTATTAGAGCTGTAAGATGAAAAATAAGTATCGGAGGTTGAGAAAATGGTGCAGTAATGAAAGGGTGAAGGAAATGAGGCACCGAAAAAAAAATATAACTTCTTAATCGCTCCTTATTTTGTGAGTGGTGTACTTTGAAATTATCCTATAAACTCGCTCCAGATTATTTTCTTAAACTTGAGAAGCCATGCAGTCAAGATCTTAACTTTTGTAGCTAAGTAAGACTGAGGAGAATCTGTAGCACTTGGGTTGCTATCACATGCCAGATTATTTTATTAAGATTGAAGGGAAACCATAGCACTCAAAGACTTAACCTTTCACACACACACACACACACACACACACACACACACACACACACACACACACACACACACACACACACACACACACACACACACACACACATTCTAATAAACAGACTGATTAATTATAAAAAAAAAACTTGCGTAAAAACACAAATAAGCAAACAGATTATAAATGAATGTTTACATAAATAAATATATAAAACAACAATACATTAATAAAACACATTAAATTGATCAGGAAGGAAAACTGAAATTACACTTATTGTTTATTGACACGAGTCGTGGTGGCGCTTGTGGCACTCCCACTGTAAGGGAACCCTGTCACTAGCACGAATCTGAATGGAACATTTAAGAAGAGAAACACTATCATATCATAACTCTGGCACATGTTCTCAATCCCTATGATGATGGAGTCTTATTTCCTCCACAACACCTCGTTATTGTGGAATCTGAAGCTTAACTCCGCTGTGGCTTTCCCTTAAAGTTAATATAATGGTTTGGCATAGTATGGGAAGAGGAAACAAGAAGGAATTGTTCAAGTTCATACGTAATAGTGTCTCTTCTTATTTTTTTGCTCAGTAAATAACAAGAGGAAATGAAAAGAGGTGTCTTAACTGGCAAGGTGTGAATTAGTTTATCAGTTAGTCATAGCTGTCGTCTCGTATCTTCCTCATCTTATATTTTCTTTCTTGTTTATCTTTTTGTACTTTCACCGCTGTGGATCCATTTCTCCTCTCGTACGTTCACCGCTATCCATCTTCCTCTTCCACTGCTATCCATCCCCCAACTCTTGTATGTCCACTGCTATCTAGTTTCCATTTCCATCTCATACATTTACCGCTATTCATCCTCCAACTCTTCCTCGTGTACATTCGCCACTATCTACCTTCCTTATCCTCCTTGCATACGTTCATTGTTATTCATCCTCCAACTTCTCCTTGCATACGTTCGCCGTTATCTAGCCTTCTCTTCTTCCTCGGGTATCATCATCTCGTTCTCTTTCCTCCTGTGCGGTGAAGGCTTAGATCAGGGTTGTCAAACTCATTTACCCCAGTGGGCCACATTTCATCAGAGTATACAGTACGCGGGCCAGATAATTATGAGCAGATCGATATCACTTATTTAAGGAGTTTTATACTCTATTCATCATACTTCGAAGCATGAGTACTTGCGTAATGCCTGCGAATGTTACATTCCTTCGCCACAGCTACATTTTGGTTACAAATTAAACAGGTTGGTTTTCCATTCACTGCAGCAAAAATAAAAAAAAAATCCACTTTTCCTGCACTACACGATGTTCTTCATTAACTATTCTTTTCTTTGAAAATATGAAGGCTGAAGCAAGAGCCTGCCGCGTCACGTTCACGTTTAATACCTGTACAGTAAGGAGTTGACGCGTCGAAATGGACATTTTTTCAGACATGATAAATGTCTGACGTACAAAGACAGATCCGATTTATTACTATAAGTGATAACCTTAAAAGACGAAAGACTGGATTAATTAATCATATAAACATAAAGAAGGCCAACTAGAAGACTGGAGCAGGAGATGTGCCGCGGGCCGCTTTAAGGAGTGTGACAGGCCGTATGTGGCCCGCGGGCCGCGTGTTTGTCACCTCTGGCCTAGATGATAAGGAAAGGCTGGATAGGCAGGTCACGTGCGTCACGACTTGTTTGTACACGTGAGACAAAATAATACACAGGAAATACAGGAAATGATTAGCACCTATCAGTACTTGATCCGAAAACTTGATGGAGTGGAAACACGTCAAGTGAAGTGCTACCTAATGAGTGTGGCAAGCCCTCAGTGCTGAAGACATTGGTGGCTGCTGCTAGGACACATGGGAAGGTCACGGCCGAATACTGGTGTGTACATGGGAAAAAAAAAAAATGAAGTAAAATTGATTCCTTAGGAGAAAATAAGTAGATATATATATATTTTTTCTCTGATTTATTGAGTGTAAGAATAACTTACTATATTGTTCAGTGTGCTTCCCCTGCCGGTGTGTCGGTGTGCACTGTCTCGAAGCCGTAGGCGTGGCAGACTGCCACTGCTTATTTTTCTCCTTCCACTGCTGCTTTTTCTTCTGCTGCTGCTGCTTCTTCTGCCACTAAGTCTTGATCTTATTCTGCTGCTGCTGCTGCTGCTGCCGCTTTTGCTGTTTTTTTTTTTCCTTCCTTTTCTTCTTTTCTTGCAACTTTTTTTTTCTTGTCCCGCTTCCTTTTCTTCTGGTGATGCTTCATCAGTTCAGTAAACAAATTATTGCTATCGATTTTGCTGTGACCATCCATTCTCACAGCGATAATTAGATAAAATTAAACGTTGGGGACTGTTATGTCACTAGCAGTCATGGAGTCCAAAATAGTAGGAGGAGAGATTATATCATTTTAGATTGGTCGGCATGTGTTGGGTCTGAAGCCACCCTGTATTGTGTAGTGACTGGCACATTCTGCAGCATTAGAAGAACTCGCTCAGAGACGTACGGATTGCTTTAGTCTTAATTCACTTCGAGTCTCAACATAGAAATCAAATTAGTACAAGGACGTTGAAAACCAAACAACACTGTCCCAATTCAAGGCGACCAACACTTGTGGGCTGATCAGTAGTCAAGTAATCGTCCTCCTTCACCACCTGTTTTAAGCGAGTTTTTTCAATCTGAAGCCCTGCCTCTGGTCTATTAAGAGTATATCTGTGGTGAATTTTCGTCAGATTGTCAGTAGATGAGAAAATTTGAGATGGAAGGAAACAGTAAATACAATGGGACATTTATGTGATACGTTAATACATTTTTGTCTCTGACTGTACCTCATGTCCTGTGCAGCATAAATTTATGGTGACTACTTGGCCCCCTTGACCGTGTGGCACTATGTTGGTCGAGTGCCCTTTGTAGTTTTGTGGGACCTGTTTGAACGGTGCCTTTCTCGGTGCCGGGGAGGAGACGGAACTTTCTGTTTCTGTGGTGCCAGAAGACTAGGAGTGATGCAACTTAGAGCCTTGAACTTGGTGATGGATGGTTGTTGTACAAGACATGAAGGTGACTTAATGATGCGAGAGAGAGAGAGAGAGAGAGAGAGAGAGAGAGAGAGAGAGAGAGAGAGAGAGAGAGAGAGAGAGAGAGAGAGAGTCTCCTCCCGAGGATATGAAGCACTTGGAATATCTTTTGGGCGAAGGCTAACAATAGTAAAGTGCACTTCGCTTTTAAAATATTTTCAGTTTGCAGCTTAACAATATTTTCATTTCTTATTTTAATATTTGCTTTGATCTCTTAGCTATGATGAATGCGACACCACGTGACTTTGTTCTGCCTTCCTGGTGTCAATCCTCTTTCTGGTGATCATTGCTATTCATTTGATCTTGTGTCCAGTACTCAGTAGCCAGCAGAATTTCGAGAAGCGATTCCATGGGAGTGTTGGGGGCGAGTTGTGTGGTGGTTGCGTATAGGTAATGATGGTAGTCGTTGTGGATTTTGCTAATGAGACTTTCACAGGGATGATGAAACACTGCTTCCATCCTCTCTCTCTCTCTCTCTCTCTCTCTCTCTCTCTCTCTCTCTCTCTCTCTCTCTCTCTCTCTCTCTCTCTCTCTCTCTCTCTCTCTCGTTAAAATTATGCGATGAAACAGCGTTGTTAATCAGATAAGTGCTCTAATACGGAGGAAAATTCATCGATATTCACCCTTATCTTGAATACTCGTACATTCCCAGAACAGAAGTTGTTGCCACATGCCAAGCTGCAAAAAAAGAAGGAAAAGAAAAGAGAGAGAAAAAGAAAACAGAAAAATCGTCAGCTTGTTTGTCCCTGAAACCGTGGATGCTGCATAGGCATTATCTCTCTCTCTCTCTCTCTCTCTCTCTCTCTCTCTCTCTCTCTCTCTCTCTCTCTCTCTCTCTCTCTCTCTCTCTCTCTCTCTAGTCAAAATCTTAGCACTGATAACCGATAGGCGGGAAATTTCATTTGATGTCAACAGTTGCTCCATTTTTGAAGTGCGTACAAAGAACCCTTGTACCCACTTGAAGAATACGGAACTTCTTTACATCATAAGGCATTTCCCACCTCTTGTTTACTGGACCAAGATGAGACCACTAAATTTGCGGTGTGAGATATTGAAAGTTTTGTGTTGTGTGGGTTACAATCTTGGGTTAGATGTTACAATGATTATAATTTTTTTTCCTGAGTGTATGAGTCTCTCTGTACGAGTCATATATATATATATATATATATATATATATATATATATATATATATATATATATATATATATATATATATATATATATATATATATATATATTACTGCAGTCAGAGCCCCCCTTGATTAATGCAGTGCGGTTTTTCGTGCTTGCCGCGCCATATAAAGGACGTAGGAATATTAGAAGCTGTCCAAAAGATCCTATTTAATATATCATATTAGTTGTGACCGGCATGACTAATCTCTCTCTCTCTCTCTCTCTCTCTCTCTCTCTCTCTCTCTCTCTCTCTCTCTCTCTCTCTCTCTCTCTCTCTCTCTCTCTCTCTCTCTCTC
>NC_087164.1:10072422-10109922 GCF_035594125.1 Scylla paramamosain
TTATCTTTTATCTTGTTTATCTGTGGTATGGATGTCTGCAGCTGATTCGCATCAGAAACTATGAAGTTTCTTTTATCTGACTTTGGCTTGACATTGGGCGCCGTTGGGATACTAGTGGTCTCTCATTGTTACATAAAGTATTTAATGATACTTTTCATTCATTCTCCTCACACGTTTTTACCAAGGTTTTATCACCCAGTCGGAATTACTAAGGGTTGTGCTGCTTTGAATTATGTGGAGTGTTAAACTGATGAATTCTTTATATCTCAGTTTTTCAGATTTTTCTTCAGCTTTCTGGAATGTTTGGAATAGTGTGCCATCGGGGTCCGTAACTTTCTCGACTACTAATAAAAAAAAAAAAAAATTGAATGCGGTAACCTAATTTTATTCTTTTATTATTATTTTTTTCTCTTTTACTAACTGTGTCTTAACAGTATAGATAACTCCCGGTGGTATGATTTAGAATTTTTTCAATGTGTCTCTTTATATGATATTTTTATGATAATAATAATAATAATGATAATAATAATAATAATAATAATAATAATAATAATAATAATAATAACAATAGCAATAACAATAATACATTAAGCGAGTCTCGATTAATTTTGACTTATCGCTGTTATCACCAACTGAGTCCACCAGAGTAAATGAGAGTTTAATGGCGTGTCTGGATGCATATATTCTCAGAATTACCAGCTTTATCTTTTATTTATTAATTAATTAATTTATTTATTTTTATTTTTTTATTTATTTATTTATTTATTTTATTTATTTATTTTATTTATTTTTTATTTTTTCCTGGGGGCGTAACTCGAATTGACTCGATTCTTCAGGTATACAGTCAAAGACAAAAGTCCGATAGTGGGTTAACCTTACGGTGCTGCTTGCCGTGTGTCGTTGAAACAGTTGGTAGCACTGCCATCGGGGCTTTGATACTCACCACACTTCATACTTCATAATAGTTTGTATCGAGTGTGGTTTTCTTTGATACATTCGATATCTTTTCGAGCCACTCATGTTTTGAAACACACATGATGTTCAGTATTAGGTATGTGTAAATCACTGCTTCACAGAGTATACTACGCATTCCACATCGGATATGAAGCCGACGCAGTAAATCTTTGGAACCTTTCAAATCTCCTTGATTTGGTTTAGTCATTATCTCATCAGCGGCAGATTCGAAGCTCTGAACCCTTATCTGAACATTAGCTTTAGAGATTCAGCCTTGCAAATCACTAACATGTGACTGCCTTCTGATTTTCGTGATGTTTCACGAGTAACATTTCATAGTCGGACAAAGACTTGACACGACTTTTGTCTTGGACTGTACACGGTATTTTCAAAGATCCACACAAACTAATGTTGAATTGTGGTGGCAATGATGACACGCCGCGAATCACCTTGACGCGACCCGACTTGCTTGATGTAAACGCAACTTAATGACACACGTTTGTTCTCGTTGTTTGTTGTTTTTGTTGTTCTGTTGTCGTCGGTTGCTGATGAAAGTGATGGTTATGTGTATATAAGTGGCGGTAGTGGTGGAGGTGGTGGTGGGAGTGGCAGGGTGTGTTTTTTCGATCCACATTTCATGTCTTTTCTTTTCCTACGGTCCATCACTGTGAAGTTACGCGTATACAGAGAAAGCTAAACAAGTATTGAGCTATGAAACATTTGTAACATATATGGACGTATTTGAAAAACAACCAAAATAAATATCCCTTGGCCAAGCAGCAAGTAAACACATTAAAGTTTTCCTTGATCACCACGAACGTTGAGCCACACACCCCGGAAGGGAGTGCTTGGGTGACGCAGTAGAAATATGTGTATGTAATTAAATTAAGAAATCATAACCATCGTACAGTGTTTTCTACGAGTTTTCAAGCTCTACATAGTTATTTTTTTGTGTAAAGTGAACAAACTTAGCCGCTCGGAGTGTTAAATTTCCTTTGTCTTTTGTGAACGCTAGAGGGATCAAAATAAAAGGTAAAGTGAGGAGAGGCAGTGAAAGCTTTTAAGGAAGTATTGATAAGAGAGAGAAATAATATTGATAATGATGAAGTACACGGCTCAGCAAGAGGGAAATAAGAAATGGATTGGGTTATGGCGCCACAGCAACAACAACGGCACAAGGAAGACCCACAAACTCATGTAGATGAACGGAGACTCAAGAAGCGAGAAATGGAGTATATACAGAGAAATCTTAGGAACTGAATGTTATTGGATGAAGATGTGCTAAGAGTTAAGATCACCAGTGGAAAGGATACGTGGTTATCATACACCAGAAATGACAGATAAATATGCAAAATTAGATTTGTAACAGCTATGAGAAAATAAAGATTACCGATATTACTTCGATAAATCAAGGAACGTCGGGGAAGTTGAGAAATATGATGAATATATATGATAAATATGATGAATAGTGATGGTTAAAAAAACGTTTGTGTGTGTGTGTGTGTGTGTGTGTGTGTGTGTATGTGTGTGTGTTTTATGTTCGAGTGGAGATAAATGGTGATGCAGGGTTAATGTGAATGGTAAAATGAAGTAAGGTATTCATTTGGATATATAAAAGGAAAGAAAGGAAGAAAAAGAAAGACAGCCAACATACAACTATCATGTACAGTTGAAAGAGATGTGGCTGTGGCGGGATTGTTTGAGGAAGTGAAGAAGAGGCACTGATAGGAGTGTGTGACCGACAAAATATCTAAACATTAGCAAAATCAGCAAAGTGGGTAACTATTGCAGAAGGAAGTAAATGACATACGAAGAAGCAAAAGCGCAGGTGTCAGTTGGTTTTAGGCAATGTTAATGAGATCGACTAAAGTTATTGGAATGATCGATTATATTTTGGCGCCACAGCAACGAAGTCAAATTGTGACACGAAAGACCTGTCAGTCCACCTTACCATATGCCACATGCGCGAGGGAAGTGAGTGAGAGGGCAGCAGTTTGTCTGTTCGTAGTTAAGTGTGTGAGCATTGTTTCTTATGTCATCAACTCTGTCACGCTAATTTTGCCACCTAAAGACATGGTAATATTGTCACTGGATCATATTCTTAAAGACTTCTCGGCATCTTCACTACTCTCTAGTTGTAGTTACACGGACTTCAATGGTATTTTTACAGTTCTGGTGATCGATTAACAAGATTACTGCATTATTAACAGGAGAAACACTTGCAAACCCAGGTTTGCACGTGTTTCTGTGGTCTTTTACCTTTTCTCTGATAACAGATACCTTTTCTCTGATAACAGATCACTAGGATAAGTAAAGAAAATACGTAAGTAAATAAAAAAAACATCGCAATAATGGTGTCTTTAGTGGCATTAGGTCGTGAAAACACTGAATTAAAGGCATTACGGCATAATCTTATCGTATGTGCCTACATGTGCTGTGATCTACGTGTACCCTCGTGCTGTGGTTGATGGGATGTCAGCATATCAAACAAAAGCTCCTGGTATAAGCCCCTGGTCTGTGGGATTAACCTGTCCACCCCACCACCTAAATTGCCTCCTGGACGCCACCTCCGCGATAAGAGCATTTCATCATCATGATCTTTATTTTGTTTTATTTTCATTTTTTTTTTTTTCGTGGTAGCGACGTCGGGACGCTGAGATAAGGCTCCGTCTTGACCACCACGCTCCCTTAATTAACACATGTTCTACGTCCCCCTCACATTTACATCCGCGCCGCCACACTGAACACACCAGACGCTACCGACGCTCCGCCAACGCGCTTCCTCACCATTTCTCTTCTTACGCTAAACTCTGATATTATTTGGACTACTGGCACGGCGCTTGAGTTAAGAGCGAGGGGCGAACCATGCCGCCTAACACGGAGGAGCAGCAGGAGGCGGTTGGGTCGGCTGACAGCGGGGTGTCGGAAACTCAGGTGGTGGCCCAGCCTAGAGGTAAATGTGTGTGTGTGTGTGTGTGTGTGTGTGTGTGTGTGTGTGTGTGTGTGTGTGTGTGTGTGTGTGTGTGTGTGTGTTTTCTTACCTTATTGTTCTTACGTATACATTTTTTTTTTCTTTATATACATAGAACCAGGTCAAGCTCGCTATATATGCTCCGTCTTTCATTACTGTTTTCTGTAATTCGCTTTGAGAACTGCGAGGAAAGAGGAAGGGTGGTGAAGTGAATGTAAAGGAAAATGCATTTTTTCTTTTCTTATGCATTATGAAGGAAGACATTACGTAATGCATGGTATGGTAATTATTGTATGTGTGTGTGTGTGTGTGTGTGTGTGTGTGTGTGTGTGTGTGTGTGTGTGTGTGTGTGTGTGTGTATGTTTCGTGGCGAAAATACGGAAGTCAAGTTTCTTTTAGGATTGTTTTATTGTATTATGAAAGTTAAGCCCTCAGTGATGATGATGATGTTTCACTATTACTATTGTTTTAGATATCGAAACTCGAAATAAGGATGCGAAAGTTTGTACATCATAATTATATATTAACTGCAAAACATAATAAGTATGTCGAAAGTGGATCTACCCAACTTGAAAAATTAAGAAGAAAAAAAACAGAGGCTCAGAATGGAAACTCTCTCTCTCTCTCTCTCTCTCTCTCTCTCTCTCTCTCTCTCTCTCTCTCTCTCTCTCTCTCTCTCTCTCTCTCTCTCTCTCTCTCTCTCTCTCTCTCTCTCTCTCTCTCTCTCTCTCTCTCTCTCTCTCTCTCACAGACACACAAGAAAAGAAATCAAACACAGAACACTTGCATCTAAAAATTCATGATCACTAGTGCGAGAAAAGAAATATACCCACTGTTGTCTTGAAAATAGTTAATATCATTGCCAACGTATGCAGAGAGAGGAATGAAATGATATGCGAAATTATTTCAGTGTTGTTCTTTGTATCGTAGGGATTTAGTCGTGGGAGTAGAGGAAGGGGAAGATGACTGACACAAGTTGATGGATTTAGTGCCAGCGCGACGCCCGCCACTCAGACCTTGCGATCAAGTCTCTTAGTGTGTCCCAGCGCCAGCCATTCACGAGTCCAGAAGCACTTTCTTTTCTGTTCTTTCTTCTTCTTCATCATGTACCTCAAGGAAATCAACCATCCATTGGATCCATTGTTTTGCTTCTGAGCTAATATTTCCCATAATCCAATGGTGTTCTGTATGAACAAACTCTGGAAAAGTTGTCGGCAAAAAAAATCAGTGGGATATCAAGAGTATAAACTGCACAGCTATGGTTAAATTTAAATAATAAATGCAATATTTGAACTCTCCCTTATTCTTCCTTGAAATAAAGTGAACACTAGAAACGTGTCTAAACACTTACTCAAAATTAATATCTACAACAAAATGCAAGCGACAGAAAATGAGTTAATGTAAGATGAATTATAATGAAGCACGACAGCCAGCGATACACGGGCGGAACTGTGCAGGCATCGGGCTTGACGTATTGTGAATGATGGATGGGAGGATTGTCACGAGGAGTGTTAAGCAATAGTGAAGTCATGTGACGCTGCTCTACTTCTGTACTGTGCTGCTTTGTATTGTAACATCTTCCCAGAAAAAAAAAAGAGAGAAATCGGCAGTAATATTCAAAGTAATGTATACATTTAAGTATATTACATCCATTCAGCTAGTACTTAGGTGTTTATTATGCACTTTATGACTTCCACTATATGATATTCCTTTTATGATGCTTCTTTTTATTTAGCTTACGAGAAGACGCGGTAAGCGTAATAGTTGTAAGCGTCCTGTCACCCTGATAAGATAACTGGGATCACTTGTGTTTTTTCAGGTGAATTTATGTGTATTAATTAAAGATAACAGTGCCGGTGTGGCGTAAAGATGCTCCTATCTCCCGAACCACGAAAGCGGACCACTCAGTTGGCTATCGGTGGAGTGTTTAAAGGAAATAATTGTGTAAGTGAGAAATTGTAATATCGCTCCGTAATGATGATGAGCCGCAATGGTATTTCCTTTGATAAATGCAGACAATATGTTTTCAGTGATACGTCTGTATGCTGGTTGAATTCTTACATGCAAAAAATTCTTACATGCGAAAAAAAGAAGAGAGAGAGAGAGAGAGAGAGAGAGAGAGAGAGAGAGAGAGAGAGAGAGAGAGAGAGAGAGAGAGCTGGTAGAGAAAATTTGCTTCATTGATTATTAACGCTTCCTGTAAAGCTCTTTTTTTTATGTGATAGTTCACGAATCCGCGCTAATAAGAGACCCTTGCATGGCACCTGTCGCCGAGCCCGCCCGCTTGTCTATGGAGTATATGCACTCGCTGGGAAGACACTGCTGTAACTCCAAAACCAACCACAGAATATTCTAGGAAATTATCTCATTGTGTTTCCCATGCAAAGTTATCCCTATTAGTGTAACGTAACTCACATCTAACCTAACCTAGCCCAACCCAGTCTAGCGTGTTCAAATGTGACTGGCAGCTATCTCTTCCAGATTTCAGAAATATGCAGCTCACTTACCTTGACTGTGTTATCCACAATGAAGTCTCTCTCATGATAAAATGTTCTTGCTCGTAAAGGAGGCTGGCCTAGTGCTAGAAAAGAAAATATGAACTAGAAACGTTTAATTGCCTCTTCCTTCCTAAAAAACTGAAACTAAAAGTTCTCTGCTCGGAAAGAAAGAAAGAAAGATCATGAAAGACTCTCCGTGCATTGGCGCAACGCCTCTGTGGTGGCTGTAGGGCTGATGTGAGCAATGCTGATACTTGCATCCTATACCCAGAGTGCTTGAGATGAACGTGATGCCTTTCTCTCAGTATTAGTAGTCAAATCTTGATATGTCACGTTATGATCCCCCTGTGTGATAGAGGGCTGATAAATGTACGCAAGTGAGAGAGAGAGAGAGAGAGAGAGAGAGAGAGAGAGAGAGAGAGAGAGAGAGAGAGAGAGAGAGAGAGAGAGAGAGAGAGAGACTACCGTATCTATATTCCCTACCATTCACATAGGACGCCATTTCTTAAGTTATTGCGCATCTGCATAACATATGTTTGATACTTGATGTTACTTGGTCATATTTACATTTCTCTTTTAGAAATGTGATTATTTCTTCTTTGATCCGCTCTCTTTCATATGATACCCACTTGTCATCCGTCCATGCTCTGCCAATCGTGACTCCATCCATTCCCCTTTGAGTTGTGTTTCGTGAAGCCTTCGTTCCGTGACTAAAGGTTTCGATCCGTGTGTTGTAACTAGTGTAGCATACCTATATTATTTGATTGGCTGGACTGATAGTAATTTTCTGTCTTGGATATATTTACAGATACTTTCTACTAGTATTTCTCTTCGTCTATTTTAAATTCATGGTTTGATATATTAACTGATCTTTAGATTACTCTCTCTCTCTCTCTCTCTCTCTCTCTCTCTCTCTCTCTCTCTCTCTCTCTCTCTCTCTCTCTCTCTCTCTCTCTCTCTCTCTCTCTCTCTCTCTCTTGCGCAAGTGCTGTGTGTAGGCGACAGGTGTGAGGTCGCAGCTGTAATCGCTCAAAATTATCAAGAACATTACCTCTTCTCATCGTGTTGGTGGCGGTGGTGGCTATAGGGCTGAGGCACCTCACCGCTGTGAGCAGTGCATTCTGTACCGAGAGTGCTTGAGATGAACGCAGTAGTGCATAGAACAGCGGGTGGAATGGTGCGTGCAGTGTGCAACATAGAAATCACCAATATACACCCAAACATATAAACACAAATAGATCTATGCACCCACATCCAACCACCCAACCATCCACCCACACGCACGATCATACATACATCATTTATCCGCTCCTGCATTGGGAAACGTGACCATATGCGCTAAGATTTTACATGAAGTGCCCAGTTCTTGCATATCGATTACGACCACTCGACTAGACGACTACGTACGGCGCGAAAAAGGAAACGACTTGCATGTTATCGTTGTTTACTCGCGTTTTGACTGTCTCAGAAGTGCAGTGAGCCCCCGCCGTGTTATAGGGGTAAGGGGGAAAGTGGTGTGCAGGTGTGCGCTCGTCGTCGTCAGCAAGTTCCAGGTGAACGTGAGGAGACTGGGAAGGAGTGAGGTTGAAGTTAGCTCTCCACGTCATGATCTGTCATCATTATAAAGTGAATGATAGTAAGTTTTTTCTCTCTCTCTCTCTCTCTCTCTCTCTCTCTCTCTCTCTCTCTCTCTCTCTCTCTCTCTCTCTCTCTCTCCCTATTTGTTTATCTAGTTCTTATCAGTTATGTGAGAGAGAGAGAGAGAGAGAGAGAGAGAGAGAGAGAGCATGGGAATGTTGGTAAGGTGCGTATATTCAATAAGTCCCGCATTTTATTTTATATAATTTTGCCACAGTTAGTAATGCCCCCTTTTGTGCATCGAGGGAACACTGGTATACTTGCGCGATGCATTATTATTATTTTTATTATTATTATTACTATTATTATTATTATTATTATTATTATTAGTATTAGTATTAGTATTAGTATTATTTATCTTATTATTGTTGTTGTTGTACTTCCGCCTTCCGTCTTGTGAGAAAAAGGTGTGGTCAGAACCCCTAATTCCTTTGGAAAATTACATTCCAAAGAAAACGGAAGGGAAGGGAATGACACGTTGACGTGTGTGTGTGTGTGTGTGTGTGTGTGTGTGTGTGTGTGTGTGTATTTATAGATAGATAGATAGAGATAGATTACAATGTTCTTCTTACAGCTACTACTGCTGCTGCTACTACTACTACCACCTAAATGACCTATGCTCTTCCTTTACGTAACAGTCACATCTTCCTTAACTCCTACTTATTCACCCTGTGCAGTTTAGTGAATGAAGCTTTATTTGGCTTATATGTACATTCTCGTTCTCTTAATTTATGAATCAGGCCCAAAACAGTGTCTCGTAATATAGAACTTTGATTTTGGTATTTGGGAAATGTTACCCACACTGGATGCCTTTCTCTAACCTCGAATCATGGCCAGTATTTGAACTTATGCTCCTAAGTACCATCCATCAGCCTGAATGCATGTGCAGCAGCCTTTATAGGAAATTAAATGACGTAATTGTTGTCATCACACATATGTTTAGTTATTTTGTTTAGTCCATACCCATTTTTCTTCTCCATACAGTGTTCCATCCTCCCTGATTCCATCGCCCCGCTCCCTGCCAGACCATGACCATCCAGGGACACTAACCCTCTTACCCTCTTCCTTCATGCTAAGCTTACTCACTGCCACTGACAACTCTCTACCACTTAGCTGAAACCCCTGCTCTGTTGTGTTAGCCAGTTCTACACACACTCTCTCTCTCTCTCTCTCTCTCTCTCTCTCTCTCTCTCTCTCTCTCTCTCTCTCTCTCTCTCTCTCTCTCTCTCTCTCTCTCTCTCTCTCGTCTCTCTCTCTCTCTCTCTCCTCTCTCTCTCTCTCTCTCTCTCTCTCTTAACATTTTGTAGTATTGCAATAGCTCATAAGTATCTTGAAATGTGTCACTTTATTAAGAAGAAGTCCAAATTCATGTTACCACACCATCAAAAGAAGTGACAATGAATTACACATAAGATAACTAAAATTGTTATAGTCTGTACAAGCATTCTTCTCAGTCAAATTTCTTTCAAGCCATAATCATCCATGTAGCATTAGATATGGATTGATGAGTGTTTACATATTGTCAGTTTTCTTTTACCTCATAAGCTTCCAGTTTGACTACCCTGAGCAAGACAGCGCACCTTCCTGCATACCTTCCCTTCCCTGCTCATCCACTCACATCTAACTCTTATCTCACACACAACAAATAATAAGCACATTCTCTTCTGTCTTAGTTTGCGTCTCCTCTTTTCTTTTGTGTGGTCTTTTTTCTGCTTAAATCACTGTTTGTGGTTGTGTCTGTCCCTGTGTTGGTCCGAGCACATGTATCGTCCTCTGTTGGAGAGTGAGGGCGTATTTGAGGAATGGGACTTGGCCTCCTCAGAATATGAGGAAAATGATCATGAGGATGAAGATACAGAAGAGGAAATGTGGAATATCTATAACATAAAGGAGTGTAAGGTCCTCCTGTCTGTTTGTCACTTCCTTCTGCGTGTCTTTTTTTTTTGTTTTTATTTATTTATTTATTTTTATGACCTGAATGATTAAGTAATGACCCTGCTCATTGTGTGTGTCTGTGTGTGTGTGTGTGTGTGTGTGTGTGTGTGTGTGTGTGTGTGAGTGAGTGAGTGTCATTTATCCAAAGATTTGTACAAGTATTTCATTGACTAGCTATATTACAGATGACCTGACACAGGCTTCCAGAAATTGATTCTCTACTGCTCCTTTATTTTCACTTCTGTTTAACTGTGTCTGTGCAATTTGCATCTTTTGCTGTGAATACTTACACTTAGTTAATATTTCTTTATTTTCACGTTGTTCCCTTGATCGATCTAATTATTCTGTCTCCTCTTGCAGCAACAAAGCTCCTTGGAAATGAGGAGAAGAAGTACAGCGATGCGGAGCAGAGCACGGAGGAGGTGAGTGCATGTCATCCCTTTGTCTTGAGATGGAAGGTGACAGTTGTTATTGCAGCAACACTACCAAATTACTTGTGTGATTATACATACACCTAAGCATCACTTTTCCTGTGCTTCAGGGAAAATTTTCATGCTAGCCTGTTATGGATTTGTGTCCTGCAGCAAATGGGTGTGATCATGATAAGCAATCTGGTGTGGTTTAGACACATGTGAGGTAAAGATACAATAATGGCCAGCAGTGAATAGCTTTAGATATCACATTCTGAAAAAAAAATACAATTATGTGCAGAATCAACTCTCTGGTGAAACTAAAGAGGTTTAACTTTTGATTTTTGTTCTCTGTACAGAAAGTCAAGTACCCAAAGTCGGTGTTCTTCATTGTCGGCAATGAATTCTGTGAAAGATTCTCATATTATGGCATGAAAGGTGAGTGTGATTTATCAGCAGTGATATGTTTTCATGTAGATAACCTGAATCTTTGGATAAAGGTTACTTAGTCGTGCAACAGAGAGTACCTAAGAAATTACTATTTAATGACAATAAAAAACCCTTTCCTTTGTAGCCATCCTCATCCTGTACCTCCACAACCAGTTGAAATTCAGTGAAGATACATCTACAGTCATCTACCATGTGTGGGCCATGCTGTGTTACTTCACCCCTATCCTAGGTGCCATCATTGCTGACTCCTGGCTGGGCCGCTTCAAGTATGTTCGTTTCTACAGTTGTAGGGTGCCAGTGTTGTACTGTTATCAGGAGTTATTGGTTTTCCACTGTTAAGTATATGATGCCTAGTTATAGATGTTATGAGTTGCTTATACTGGATCTATTTTATGCAAAGAATGAGAACTACTAGGAAAATTAAGCCAGATTTTGTACCATTCATCAAAGTTTATTTCAACAGATGAAGAGAAAACTAGAAAAAACTACCACTTTAAATGTATTGGAAAGTTCATAGTAAGAGAGAGAGAGAGAGAGAGAGAGAGGAAAATAATGTTGAATAAATTAAGTAAGAACTGTTTTTAAAGGCTACACTTGGATTAGTTAGGTTCTTAAGGATGTTTTTCCCACTGACGATGCAAAAATCTTGTTAAACCAACACAACAATCATGGTAACAGTCTAGAAAACCTCAGTGTCCACTAGAGCATGGTGAAACTAGTAGAGGTTAAGCACCAAAACCTTTATGAGCACATTCCCTGGTGACTGCTGAGTGATGCTGTAATTAAGCTCTAGTGGTGAGTGTAAATCTGAACATCTTTCCTGTCTTGAATACTGATACTAGTTAATAATTACATGAAATATGTGTTTGGTTTAGAATGAGACACCAGTAATATCGGCCAACTTTTCTTTGTCATATGTAAATGTTTGTCACAACTAGAACATGTACGTTTTGTTTATTGCATGGTAAATTGTCTCATTCATCTAACCTGTGATCTTGCGAACTGCATGCCTCCCCTCCTTCCGTAGCCTCGATGCACAAGACTTTGTTCTTTCTCTCATCCCTATTCTGTCCACCTCTCTAATGCAAAAGTAAACCAGTATTCTCAATCATTCATCCCTTTCTTTGGTAAACTCTGGAACTCCCTGCCTGCTTCTGTATTTCCACATCCTATGACATGAATTCCTTCAATAGGGAGGTTTCAAAACAGTTATCCTTCAATTTTTGACTACTGCCTTGGACTCTTTTCTGGGATGCATCTCAGTGGGCTTTTTTTTTATTGGGTTTTTGTTGCCTTTGGCCAATGTCCCTCCTACATAAAAAAAAAAAAAAGTAGAGTAGAGATTTTCATATAAGTGTTATGTTAAAAGGAAATATGTATACATTATATGCTTTACATTTCACTACGGTTCCAATTATGAGTATGTCCATAAGTATGACATAAATTATATATTAGAATCATGTAACATTAAGTCATTTTTCTATCACTTGCATTTTTTGGTGGATATTAGTTTTGAGTCATTATTTAAGCTCAGGTTTCTAGAGTTGACTGCATTTTAAGGGAGAATAGGAGATAGTCCAAATATTGTATTCATCCTTAGAATTTTAGCATAGTTGTGTATGGTTTATACTCATGATCATATACTCATCATCATTGATTTTCATCATTTCTCCCACAGGACCATATTTTATATATCCATCATCTATGTGCTGGGAAATGCTGTCCTCTCCATATCTGCTGTGTCTCCAATATTTACTGATCTGACTATAGAAAAGTAAGTAGCATATAAGTTTGTAATATGCATTCCTAGAATGTTTTAATGTTAGCTTTTGATTTAAATACTTATATATTCATTGTTATTATTATTATTATTATTATTATTATTATTATTATTATCATCATCATCATCATCATCATCATCATCATCATCATCATCATCATCATCATCATCATCATCATCATCATCATCATCATCATCATCATTATTATTATTATTATTTATTTATTTATTTATTTATTTATTTATTTATTTTATTTACTTTTTTTTATTATTATTATTATCATTGTTGTTGTGAGGGCTGTTGGGCCTTGCTGTGGGAGTACATGGCCAACTGTGCTATGCCTAAGCTCCCATCATGTGGCACTTGAAACACTTGAAACACTTTATTATACTTACTACTAATAAACACATGTAATATATACAAATTTATATAATGTAGTTAAAGTAAGCAGCCCACATGGAGGTAAAACAGCTTTTTGGTCCATAAGATTATCCCACTCCACCAGAGGCCAACATAACTAAGAGTGTGGATGATGTGTGTGTCTATGTGTGTGGTGCTTTGTTTGGCCCACCCGATGTAGAATTATTGGCCTGGTATATAGATAGATTATTATTGTTATTATTATTATTATTATTATTATTATTATCATCATCATCATCATCATCATCATCATCATCATCATCATCATCATCATCATCATCATCATCATCATCATCATCATCATCATCATCATCATTATTATTATTATTATTATTATTATTATTATTATTATTATTATTATTATTGATGTTGTGTCCATAGGACAGCATACAAAAAAAAGGGGGCTCCTAGTCTCTTCACTCTGTTCCTTTTAGTTGCCTCTTATGACATGCAGGAAATACAGTGGCAGTATTCTTAGCCGGTGCCAGAGCTATTGCATGTGGGATTGCCTGCCTGGTGTACGGATAGATAATTATCATTATTATTATTATTAATATTATTATTATTATTATCAATCATTCATTCACCATCTTTTTTTTTCAATCAGTAGAGTATTACAACTATGCATGCATTTGACTATTTACGTATACAATGTGTATTTTCTCTCATAATCAGGGTGATAACCTTCTTGGGGCTGCTGCTGATAGCATTGGGCACAGGTGGTATCAAGCCATGTGTGTCAGCTTTTGGAGGAGACCAGTTTGTGCTTCCACAACAAGAGAAGCAGCTGACTCAGTTCTTTTTTGTCTTTTACTTCAGGTTAGTATTAATGAGACAAGTTTAATGCTTAGGACGAAAAGATATTTTGTGTTTGAATTTTTTTCTAAATAGTCAAGTGTAGAGTTTGAAAGGTGAGCCTCTTGCTAGAAAAAAGAAGAGAAATTAATATAAGAATAAAAGAAGGAAGCATGCAGAATAGTGAAGAAGATGTAAGATAAAGAAAAATGAGTGTAGAAAACACTAAAGAAAAAGGTTTAAAATTTTTTCCTTTCTGAGACCAAAGTGAGTAAATGATTAGTAGTGTGAGATTAATGGTGGAGATTCAAACATAAGTAAAAGTTGAGTCAAATGTTTGGAAATACTGTTATGAGTCAATTTTTTACTTGCTTTCTGACATTCATTGTCCCAAGGCAGTGTAATGGGTCTGTTTAGATCAAAATAAGAGCAATCCTTCATTAATAGTTACCCAAAGACCTGACATTTGTTTATGGTGAACTGGTATACAATCATAAAAATGTGTTTAGGTAGATTTTACAAGTGGTGAGTGGGAAGAGAATGATTAGTATCATCAACAGTTTCAGGTATTTTATGTAAGAAAAAAGTTTAATACAGTTTTTGTGGATTATTAAAACTGTTATTACCATGACTCACCAGAACATAATTCTATCTTCACTTAAATTGGCCAGAGACCAGTCAGTAAAAGTGACCAACATAGAGGAAGAGGCTGATCATTAATTGAGCCACATTTCTGGCCTCATATTTTCAAGCCACAATTCATAAACATTAATTAACTCCACATTGTATGCCCCTGTTTATCAGATGATGCACTCTATCTAATTTTAGTTCAATAATTGAGTACAGTAATACTAATATTAAAACTATCTTGAGTATTAGAGGTATAAAGATTATAACTCAATGTTTTTGACTGCTATGCTTTATTTTATGTACAGTATCAATGCTGGATCCCTCTTGTCCACCTTCATCACACCAATCCTTAGAGATGACGTGCAGTGCTTTGGAGATGACTGTTACTCCCTGGCCTTTGGTGTACCTGCAATCCTGATGTTTATTGCCCTCTGTGAGTATAGTTTCATGTTAATATATTGTGTATAGATTTCATGCTGGTGGCTTCTTGGAAACTTGTAACATCACTAATACAATAACCACTGTATTACACCTATTGTATGCTCTTTATGTTGCCCTAAGCACTTCATGTTCCTCCTTCATCTCAGGATGCATATTACTTTGGAAGTGCACACTTTATGGCCTTGTAGAGCAGCTGCTTTTGGAACCTTGCTGTGATCAGGTGTGAGAAGCAGTGGCATTGCTTGATTCACAGTAGAAATGAGTGATTGCTCCTACATATTCAAGTATTTTATAGTGCCTCAAATGCCTAATATCCTTGAACAGGTAATGTTGATATTTATGGACTGCTCATATTTGGGTGAGAGTAATATCACTTATTAGAATTGGAAATGCACCAGATTCCTAATAAAATCACAAAACAGTTTTGAGACTGAAAAGTTACTGATATTTTACAGATCCATTGTTGTACATATTTTCTAAACAATATTAATTATTTAGTAATTTAAAAAGGCAAACATTAGAATCTACCAACTCCCAACCCTAATCAAATGACAGTTAAACAACTCTGACTCCAGATTCAGGGGCTCTGAGGGTTAAGAGACTATCCTACCTAATCTTCAAGGAGAGCTCAAGCACAACACTCAGAGCCAATTCACATTATGACCATTTCTTGTAAGGAAACCAGAAGTCAGAGTTTCCAGAATATCCTGTCACTGGCATTTCGAAAATCATTTCCTTGAAAGAACTGATTGGGATGAAATTAGACAAGTAATAATTTATGAATCTGACACTGTAGAGATCATGAAACCCAGATGCTTTTGTTGTTGTTGTTGTTGTTGTTGCTTTACCTGTCTTTATATACCTAGTTCATGTCACAGAGTTACATTAACTTGGCAGCTGAGATTAGATGAAGTAGTGGCTGGCCTCAAGTAAATTTAGTTGCATTATTTCCTGGGGATCTTTCATTTGCCACAAGTAATGCAATGTACTTTTGCAAATTGGATTTTAGATATTGTATTATAATCTATACTATTTGTATCTCCACGTAATGTTTTACAATTAATGTCAATTCTTCAGTTGTGTTCGTGTTGGGGCTTTCATGTTACAAAATGCGTCCTCCAGAAGGTAGTGTAATAATCCAGGTGGTTAACTGCATTTTGGTAAGTCTTAGGTGCATTTCTATGATGGTGGTGGGTTGCCTTTTTTTTCACATTTTAAAGTTTCATTTGTCTGATAGATTTTGTGTCTTAGATAAATCAACATTGTTAATTTTATATATATGTTTGTTTCCTTTTTCTGTATTTATCTTTTCCAGAGATAAGTTTAAAGAGGATCTTTTTTTAATGCAACTGACTCCAGCCATATTATCATAGCAAAACTATCTCCTCTTCCTCATAAGTGCATTTTATGAATTAAATTCAACATTATTCTCAGTCAGCAGAGATAAGATTGAAGAGGTAACTGACTAACCAAATTAGCAAAGCAAAAACTACTTTACATCCTTCAAGAGTGCATTTAATTTTATGAGTTTCATAAAATAAAATCTATTAAGAAAAATTAAAGATGAAAACAATGCATACATATTTGGTGGGGAAGTTTAGTCTGGAATGCTCAGATAATGTAAAGGGGTTAATCTTGGCCAATCACTATTTTTTTTTTTTTTTTCTCTCTCCTGTCTTTGCAGTAAGAGGAAGGTGTTTTGTGAGGGCACTGCCAGGCCACTTCAACTCTGGATTCTTTATCTCTTTCTTTTTTTTGTTTTTTATTAACTTGGTATATTGCAAGCATATGTGTAGCAAGATCTTTTTTGTATTTGTATTTTTGCATGCTTTGGAATTTTCTGTATGTATTGTATTCCTCCTACAAGAAAGTCATGAAAAGGAAACATAATCAGTCAATCAATGTATTTATGTATGTGTGTATATATCTATTCATCTGTTTATTTACTTTCCTGTTTCTATACCTATTCCTTAAAACATTGGGTCCCTAGAAATGTCATGCTGTTAGTGCTGAGTCATTAGGAAGCTTTGAAAGATTTATGGATGGTGGTGATAGGTGGAAATAGGTAAGTGTGTTTCATACAGGGACTGCCTTGTGTAGACCTGATGGCTTCCTGCAGCTTCCCTTATTTTCTTGTGTTTTTATCTTCTAATCACTACATGTTTCCATTATCTCCCATTTCAAGCCTTACCTCATTCTTACATGCTATGGTCATCAGATATTGTAATTCACTCCCCCCATGCCACCCATCAACATTTTTTCTACTATTTAACATGCATCATACCATCCCAAACTTACTAATTTTTTACTGGTGACCAAGCCATTCTCATTATCTCTTCCAGTCCACAGTTCACTAAAATTTGCTATATTAGGCATGTTAAAACTCCCATGAATGTCTGAATGGCTGTTATCATAAGTGAGTACAGTTTGATTAATGCATGACTAAGTGTGCCTTTTCTCTTTATTTCTTTGCATGGTCTGTAGTGATCTTGGTCCTGGGTTATGTGGCTCGGCTATATAAGATCGTACCTCCTCAAGGAACGATTTTAAAAGAAGTCAGTGGCTGCATTAGGGTAGGTATATATTTTAGTTTCAGTCTTTATCTTTTATATTAATTGTATATGGTATATGTGTGCATGTATATAAGTATGTATGTATAAATATAGTTTAGGTATTTAATATCCCATTAATCTACAATTAGAAAACTTCATGATACTATTTTTTTTCCTATTTACTTGAGGAAGCATAATTGTGTATATGATAGCACATGTAATTCAAAAGTTGCAGACCGACTCTCTAAAAAGGACATAAGCACAACTTTAGTGACATTTCATGAAGGTAAATGCTTGGTTACAGTAATCTAAAAGAGAAAAACTTTATCTTAATACTTTTTACAATATCTTGATGTATACATTAATGTGGTTCTCAGGAAGCATTACGAAAGAAGCGCAAGACCCATGTGAGAAAGAAGCACTGGCTGGATCATGCCAAGGAGAAGTACGGGGAGGAACTCGTAGCTGATGTGAAGGTGTTGCTGAAGGTGCTCGTGCTGTACATCCCTCTGCCCTTCTTTTGGGCCCTGTTTGATCAGCAGGTTTGTGTTTCATCTTTACATATTTGTTTTATACAAACTAAAACTCTTTATTTATATCTTGAATTCTAAAACACCTACAAAATTGACCCAGAGCTAACATTGAGAGGTGATGGATATACAGGATTTGACAGAAAGATTTGGACCTCTGATGAATACCCCAAGGTATTATGACTCTTTTTATTTTGTTGTTATTATTATTATTATTATTATTATTATTATTATTATTATTATTATTATTATTATTATTATCATTATTATTATTATTATTATTATTATTATTATTATTATTATTATTGTTATTATTATTTTTATTTTTTTAATTTTTTTAGGGAAATATTTCAGACAAAGTTGCAATGCCTGCAATGACAGCCTTGATGCTCCTGCTTGGAGTCAGCTCATTAGTTGCTTGCACATATCCACCACATGCACCAAGACCAGTTCTGTGTTATGCTTACTACACACAAGCCTGTTCAGATTTACTTAGTTACAGCTGAATTTTGTGGCTTTGCTAATTCAGTATGACTTCTGTCTGTCAAAACCACACAGACAAGATTGGTCAGATCATATGTTTGTTGAACTGAGTACATATACCATATATAGAATGATTAGCAAGTGAACCCCCATGAAGGAACACCCAAGGTACATTTTGCCTTACTGGTCAAGAGGACCACTGAAACCCAGGAGGGAATTTGTTGACCTTGAATGCCCCTTCACTACACTTTCAAAATTATTAAGGAGACATTAGTAATGAAGCTTTACATCAGTCAGAGATCTAGAGGATGTGACACTACTTACTGATAATAGAATTGGAAATTCAGTTCTAAGGACCCTGAAATAAATTTATTTTATTTTGCTGTTTGAAAGGTATTTAATATGGTATTTAATATAGGGTGCATATAATCTTTTGAGTCTCATTTGATTTATTTTTTCTCAACTTGTTTACTCTTAATGGAGGTAATCTCTTTGTGTAGACAAATTGTCAGTGGTAATTTTATACTCAGAAAGACCTAGAATAGGCATAGAAAAACAGATAGTGTGTTCTAGAAAAGTTTATATATATATATATATATATATATATATATATATATATATATATATATATATATATATATATATATATATATATATATATATATATATATATATATATATATATATATATATATATATATATATATATATATATATATATATATATATATATATATACACCAAAATTACATGGGGATCTGATACATGAGTGTTAGAGTAGGGGTTCACCAGAAAAGGCTGGCACCACCCTAGGATCAAACCTGGGGTCTTCCACTTGCCGCTGGACATGTGAACCTTTACACCACGGTTGCCTCTTGGTGACAACCCTCACAATGACTCATTGAATAAAACTTAATACAAATGCTTTCTCATAAGTATGAAAGAAAAGTTAATGAACTAATGAATGCATTCTGACACTAGAATGGTCCTATTTTCTAGGGTTCACGTTGGACCTTCCAGGCGACTCGTATGGACGGCACCATTGGCAGCTGGACCCTAAAACCTGACCAGATGCAGGTTTGTAATTTTTAATTGTGTGTTATTTATTTCTCCCATAAACACTTTTAAAGTGGTCACAAAATGTTCTTTGTATGTGCAATATTTTGGATAATATTACATTCTATACCATTGATAATTCTCATATAATTCTGATTTTTTTCCCTAGGTGGTAAATCCTCTGCTTATCCTCCTAATGATTCCCTTGTTTGACCGAGTTGTGTACCCTTTGTTGGGTTACTGTAACTTGCTGAAGCGACAACTACCAAGGATGTTTACTGGTGGTGTCTTGGCTGGAGTGGCTTTCATTGTCTCTGGCTGTCTGGAACTGCAGCTTGAGGTAATAATTGTTGAAGGTTTGTAATAGCAACAAAATATACACAATGACATGATTATACCTTGCCAGGAAGACTATTGTAAAATGTTTTCCTATTTTCTTATATAATATTTTCTTGTACTGTAGCTCTTTTTCCTTTTCCCTTATTTCTCATATTGTCCAGACCTTATAAGAGTTTTCTTGCAGCAAACTTACCCTACTGCAATCAGTAGTGGGCACTCCCGTGTGACCCTCATCAATACCCTTCCTTGCAAAGTCATTGCCACTCCATCATGGGCTGATGACACCATCTCTATGACACAGTATCAATATGATGTGAGTACCATCTACATGAAACTGTGTTTGTGAGTAAACTGTTATATGCATATTATCTCAGACCAAATAACATGAAACCTTTAATGTTCTTAACATATATTGATGAAATATTTTGAATGTTTCAGTAAATGGAAAGAACACAAACACTGTATTTCCAATGGCTTGACTAATTTGGAAGATTGAGGAGAAATATACTTATATCTGGATTTTTAATGAATTGTTCCTCAACATAGATTTATGAGTTGCACATCTAAGTAAGATTGCACCTATTTTGAATATAAACTAACATTTTAACTGGCAATGTTTCATCCACATAGATTAATGTATTTTTATTCTTTTCTAGCAAAGTAAGGATATCTCCATCAGATCAGAAAATGGAATGCTCTTGAATGAGTTTAAAGTGGAAGTAAATTTCACTGCTGGGAATTGTGGAAACATTGTTGGCAAAGCAGATCCATATAAAATAATTCTTCAAGAAAAGACAGTGAGTAATCTGAATCAATGTTTCAGACTGTATTGCTGTTTTTTGGTAAATAAGTAAAGTAAAGTAGAGGATTTCTTGAATAATTGAAGGGGAACATCAATTTATGTTCATACATTAGAAATGTAACTGAATTGCATATGTTTATATGTGTGAGAAAATCATGTGCTGTAAGAAGCAGATTATTGTTACTTACACTGTGTCAGACAGATAGCATATAGGATGATGCATAATGTTTAGGAATGACATGAGAGTGCTGCAAAAATGTAATGTGGTTCAGTAGTTATGAGATTGAAAGATGAATTGGTAAACATTTTTTATTTAGTACTAGTGTGTCCTTTTGGATAACTATTGATTGTATCTCATCAACTTGGCAAATTTGTGGCTGCCATGGGGAAGATCTTTTCACACACACACACACACACACACACACACACACACACACACACACACACACACACACACACACACACACACACACACACACACACACACACACACACACACACACACACACACACACACACACACACACACACACTAAGGTTTGATTTGTGATGGGTCTCCAGACATCCAAAACTAAATTGCTGTGTTTTATTTCTTTTATTTGTATTACAGTCATGGAATATGTTTTCTTATTTTTTTCCTTTGTTTTTATCTCCAGGCTCATGTTGTGTTGATTACTGCTGATGGCAATGCTACTGGAATAGTGGTCAATGTTGATCCTCCTGATGATATTGAAAAGTCAAGTAGTGGTCTCCCAAAACTCAGGTAAATCTCAAGTGTGTAATTCTTGTAGATTTTACTTGCAGAGGTAATTCTTCCATAATTGTGATAATTACCTTTGGTTACTGTGTAAGACCTTACCTATCTCTCATTTCCATTATTAGTGTTTTTAATAGCTTACATGCTATTAAAAACACTAATATGTATTAGTGTACATATTTGATTGTTGTGAGTAATTTATGTTCTGTCCATGATCTTGCTTTTATGTATAACAGCACCAGCTTCTGTGCCAATAATCTTGAATGTAAGACTTTCATCCATCTGACTTTTGACTCATGGCAATATACAGGAACTACCAACATTGGCTTTCTTCTATCACATCAACTAGAGTGGTTAACTTCATGAAACTCAACAGTGATGATTGGAGTGACTGCCACATCATCATTACCAATCTGATGCTACTCTTCTCTCTAATAATTTTGGTATCAACAATCTCCCTCCTACTCTTTGATTATCACATTCATTCCATGTTTAAATAAGTTAATAATTTTATCTTGGTATATGAGTTCCTCTGGAGAAGGGAGAGTTTGTACCAGTGGTTGTGTTTTATGAAAAAGCTGGAAGGAAAATCTCAGTAGTAAGTGGAGTTACATTCACCTTCACTTCTAAATCTAAGGATATATTTTTATAAGGAAGTTCTCTTTAAGGTGTATCCAATGAAACAGTGGTGGTGAAAAGTACAGTTGTAGTAGAGAAATGTTGGGCAGTATAATGCCTTTACAGTGATACTATCATGGTGGTCATTTCAATGAGTATTGGATCCATGAAATCAGTTATGTCCTTATATAAGCAATCAGTAATCATAAGAGAGAAGAAAAGGCCTCATTTTTAAAGAGTCACAAGGATATCACTTCATCCTTGCTACATCTCACCTCATCTTCACTTCATCTTCACCCTTTCCATACACTAAACATTCTTAACTACCATCATCTTTTATGTGATGATAACAGCACTACCATTTTATTCATCATGACTCCAAACATATCAGTAATGTGTTTCTCGGTTAGTATGCTTTCTGGACAATGGTACCTGTCGCCTGTATGAGAAAACTGGTAGTACTAATACAGCAAGCCATACTTTGTTAGTTGTCTGAAATTAGCATAAACCTTTATTCTTTGCAGGATGCTTTATAATGTAGAAGTGGACAAGATTGACTCACAGGTGTTCTTGGATGGTGACATAGAGAATTATAAGTTTAACTTCACCAATATAAACTCAACCAAAGGCTTTGTGGTCTCTGGCACAGAGTATCAGGAAGTGGAGCCAGACAGGTATGTTGGGATGCCTAATAAAAAGTATTTTATTTATTTATTGTGTGTGTGTGTGTGTGTGTGTGTGTGTGTGTGTGTGTGCAAGTGCATGCATATGTGCCTGTTGGTGTGTAGGTGGATCATTTCTACAGCATTCAATAATTTGTGATTTGAATACGGATGTGTATAGTATACGAAAGATTGACATCTTAATGATTTCTTGTATTTTTTTCAGCTATGACATATTTTTAGCTGATAAACTTTTGGGAAAAATTGATGTGAAGCTGGGTGGTGTTTATGACTTCCTAGTTCAAAGGAATCTCAGCAGTGACAATGTGAGTTTTCATTGCATAATTTTATTCATAATAGAATTAAATTATAAATCAGATTGAATATTTGAAAAAAATTACTTGATTGGTATGAATGCAAAATGTTGTGCAGTAATGTATTAATGGGATGTGCTCTTGTTGTGCCAGCAGGAAACATATCAAGATATTGGGTTGTTTGTAGTCACTGAGCCCAACTCAATACACATGCTGTGGCTCATCCCACAGTATTTCATCATCACAGCATCAGAGATCATGTTCTCCATTACAGGCCTTGAATTTTCCTTCACACAGGTAATGTAACCACAGTTTCTTAATGTTATTTCAGTATTGGCAGATGAATTGGTTAAAGATAGTTTATTATTGAAAGGCTATATTCACCTGTAGATAAAATGATTGACACCAATGGACTTTGAACTTTCAGAACTGTTTATGATAGAAGTTCTGTGTACTGCTACTAGATATATAGGATGAAATGGAACAGGTAAAAAGCTGCAAAGTTAAGAAGATTACTCAAGCAACCAGAGATTGAGTGCAAATTAAGAATCAGATTGAAAAATAAGGGGGCATGAAGCAAAAGTTGAAAGTGTGTATGAGGTTAATCATGAAAAAAGAAAAAAAGACAGGAAAGGAAATAGATAAATACTAAAAATTGTATCTTCAAAAGATATAGAACAACAAAGAGAGAATTTCAAAATGAATGAAAAGTTTATGGAGTGAATTCAAGAATATTGTTGAGAGGAATAGATGTATAGCTATCTTTGGGGATACTGAAAGTGGTTAACATGTAAAAACGTCAGGGAAGAATTGAAACTAGAGAGAACAAGAAAAATAATTACCATAGTTATATGAGGCTGAGTTAGGGATGTTGCAACCCCAGTGCTTGAGATAGAGTTTTACTATACCACAAGATGCAATCAGCCTCTGGGTGGAGGCCTCAGTACCCTTGGTCAGCAGTCTTTCTAGGATAAGGTCACCTTGAAATTAATCTATTTTTTTACAAAGGAGGAGAGGGACAAGACCCCACACATATTGAGGAAGCACAAGTGAATGTGAATGAATTATTGAAGATTATGAAAGGGACATGTTAGGAACACAATAGGACCACTTGGTGTGTTGTGACATCCCTTGGGGAGTGTGCAGGACAGTTAGCAAGGCCGATTCTGTTCATCCAGTGTGTGCCTGCTATGTGCATCACAAGTACTGCAAAGAGATATGTAAGGAATAGGGTGCATACATATATTTCTTTGTTTTATCAGCTACACTTGGCTTCTTTTTAGGCCCCGGTCTCCATGAAGTCTGTTCTGCAGGCAGCATGGCTACTTACGGTATCATTTGGCAACCTGATTGTCGTCATCATTGCTGAGGCAAAGTTCTTTGAGCGACAGGTATGTATCAGTATTTATTTTGACTGTAATTTTTCCTTACAAACTTTTTTTCTCCAGATGTTCACATTTCCTTATGCTAAAAATGCAATTGTGTTTTTTTACAGAGCATGGAGTTCTTCCTCTTTGCTGCACTCATGTTTGTTGATATGGTACTGTTTGCATTCCTGGCTGTGAGGTATAAGTATGTTGATGAGATTAAAGCAGAGAATGATTCCACTAAAGAAATTCCTAAAGACAGTGGAAAAGTAAATGAGGCATTCTCAAAAGATGAAACAAAGCTCTGATGATTTTATGGTTATTGCAAAAAGAATATTTATATATTTTTAATTAGTTTTAAGTTCATGTTCTTCTACAGGGTATCTGTTACCTTTTATGTAGAGAATATGTCCTTATTAAGAACATATTTTTTTTATTATTGTACAGAAGAGTAATATTATATGGGGTGTTATTTTCAATAGTAATATATAGAATTTTTCATGTTGTTCACATGTGTAGTGTGAATGTGATTTGCACAAGCTAAATGAAGAAAGCAAATACTTTTATTTAATTTCTTTTTATTAGAGAGGAAAGTATGAAAGGAAGTGATGGAACATTTTTATTATACTCGTACATGCAACCACACATGTACTTTTGCCTTGTTGAGCAGAATGTCAGAAACCATTTTGGTTGAGGGATTTTACTTGAAGAAAGATTATCTGAGCCAGAATTATTAGGTGAACATGGATGTGTGCATGTCTTTATTTACATGTTTATGATTGACCTTGCTTCATATTGACCAGACCTTTACATTATTCATTCACATATTCACCCAAATGTTTTAAGTGTCTTTACCTCGTTGTGGTGTACAGGAAAAGAGCTGTGCTCATTGTGTTCTGTCTTCATGGCTGTCATTCTCCAAGTTGGCTTTAAGTTCTCGGATATCCAGTGCACAGACCACTTTTGTATCCATTCATGTCTGTGGCTCCATATGGAAAGCTATTTTTTGTACTCTCCTATAAGTGACCCTTTTCCACTTTTCTTTCATGGACTTTTGTATCACTGAAGTCCCATACAAGTAGATCTTTATCCACTTTCATCAAAACCCTGTCCACTCCTAATCTCTTTTCTTCTTTCCTCCTGTACTGGAAATTTCACTAATATTCCCTCCACATAAATATCTCTCAGGCTTTTGGGAGTCTTCATAGTTGCTGTTTATATTGTATCAGTCTTCTTACCTTCTTCAGCCTTGTACAGCAACCATATCCTGCACACTTCTGTCTTGGGAAAATCATGTACATGAACTGATAAATTCTTTTGTTATCTTGTCAATGTGATAGATGAATATTTTTTCTATTAATAGGTGATATGTTCCTCCAGTGTTGTTTATTTATCTCTATAATAACAAGTTATCCATGATAGTTACTTCCTGGTCTTTTCTTCCTTAGTTTAATTCATGAGTTTGATTCTCATTGAATATTCTCTCCATTTGTTTCATATTACTCTTACCTACTTCGAGTACTATGTCTTTCTTGGCATTAAACCCCATTTCTCATCTTTCTTACTGTGTGTGTGTGTGTGTGTGTGTGTGTGTGTGTGTGTGTGTATGCACATATCATCTGATACATTATAAAGACTTCATTCACAAGATTTTTATATGCTAGGATATGCAAATAGTTTACTATAATGATGACAAAAATTATGTAAATATGTAGAAAATAAAATTCTTTTTGAAATATTTGTTTCAAGCGAATAGCCTCAAAAGAAACCTTGAAAAGATATATCATTGAGGCAGGAATGTCTTTTGTAATATTTAATGAAATATCCAAACACAAAATATAGCCCTTAAATAGCTTTCTCCTTTATAGAAGGGTACCTGTTGTGCATGATTTTAAAATGATACTATATACTTGATGCATAATTGGCTTGATAAGTACATATATCATATTTTAGATAATAATTTATCTTCCATCATATCAGGCTGATATCCCATTAATTAAAGATACATAGCAGAGACATTCACAAGCATTTCCTCACATCTTAGCCTCCATGCCTCCAGGGGAGAGAGGAGCAGTCTTCATTGCATCTTACTGTAGGAGTCAATTGCACAGCACATGTGAAAACTTTCACACCAAGGCCTGACAGTAGAGGTGGTATACTTCTGTTGTGCCATGATAGATCCTTCCCTTCCCCCATATCTGACCCAAACTGATTGGAATACATGGGGGAGGACTTTCAGTTAAGACATCCATTTATCTTGTCACGTATACATAGTCTTCCTTGCACCACAAACATTGCTCTCATTTCTAATGCACACTTCACATTCCCTATCCATCCCAACTTGTGGTCTTTTCTTTGGCTTTATGCCTCCTGAATGAGATCCAGTTAATTTTTGTCCTGGATTTTCTCCACATGCCCAAATCTTTCTGACAGTCTTTTCCCTTGATGAAATCTTTCTTTATTCATGATGTTGGTATTCAGCAAACAAAGCTTGGCAGTGTCCAGTTGTGATCCCCCCAACCCCTCTCTTTTCTCTCTCTCTCTCTCTCTCTCTCTCTCTCTCTCTCTCTCTCTCTCTCTCTCTCTCTCTCTCTCTCTCTCTCTCTCTCTCTCTCTCTCAGAAAGATACCAGGAATCACCAATATAATCCAATTTGAATCCTTTGGCTGGAGTTTTTCAATGCATTATACCATCCCCAATGTTAGTTGATAATGCTGCCTTGTTCAGTCCAAGGAACTTCCCACCAAGGTACAGCCTCTGATCCTTTTACTTAGCGGATCCGACAATGCTACAAGTTTCTCTGCTCTGGTTGTCTAAATGTGCCATAGGAACAATAGAACAGAACACATGAAATAATGAGCAGAAGAGTCCACTAGAGAGGAAGGGTAAATAGAATAAGCTGAAGGGTCAGAAAAAAACGAAGATATTTTGAGTACACATTATACCAGCTGCTGTAGGTCACTGAAAGCAGCCAAGATAAACATCAAGATAATGAGGGAAGATGAAAGCATGAGGTGATGATGAGCATTGAGATCTCCTACAGTGGTGAGGGTAAATGTATCAAGCTGCAGTCCACTTCAGAAATTAAATAATCAAATAATTTTACTTAGCCAGTGAGACATGGACAGGACAGGTACTATGTTTTACGATTCGCAGTTCAGCTTTCGATAAGTGTTGGCAAACTCGGAAGATTCAGTCATGAGTGCGAGAACAAGAGGCGTCTTTGTGCGCTGACAGCTGGTGATTGGTGGCTGGATGAAACTTGCACTAGATAACAAATGGCAGCCAGAATAACAAATAGTCAAAGAAAAAAACAAAAAAAACAAAACAAAGGAGTGTGACTACATGTAGAGACAAGATGAAAAAACATGTGGAGACAAAGAGCAGAAACCGGCTATCAATGATAGTGATAGTGAATGTTCATCTGTCTAATCAATCTATCTATCTATCTATCTATCTATCTATCTATCAATCTAGAGTACAATCACAATGACGAAGAAGTTGTGAAATGTTTTATAAGTCGTAAAACCTGACCTGCCTCAAGTTCCGTCAAGGCACGCCCAAAGTTGTCATGTCCTCGGCAAGGCCACCAGCCATCCCTACAGCAGCTGCCGCGCCGCATAACACCCGTGTGAGCATGATCCTCTTTGCATCAGTAAAATCTATGACAACACAATACAATGGACATTTCATATTCAGGTAAAAAAAAATTGTTATCAGATATATATGTCATGGCAAAACCGCACACCGTGAACATCCACCTGTGACGTTCCACCCCCTTGTTGCCAGTGTTACCGGCTGGTCCACGCCGCCCTTCCGCTCCCAGCGCGTACTCCACCCCTTTATTGATAGGCGGGCACTGCACGAGAAATACGTCGTTTCTCTCAAAAGTGCATCTCGGTGAAATGACTACTTTCCTGAATGTATACTCAAAATAATCTCATGAAGTTATGATTATCAATAACTTTTATAATCATTAGCTTTTGTGTGTAAGAAGAAAAAGAGAAAGAAAGGCTGGCCAAGGGTTATAAACAAAAATCTCAATGCTATTTTCCTTAAAAAAAAAGTTAAGCAGAAAATGCAATAAAATTACTTAGACACTGATTGGTAAAGTAAGCAATTCCTCATTATTCTTCATGTACGAGTTCCGAGGCCACCAGAAGACACATGAGGACATTGAAACTTGAGACAAGTGACTGGGAGAGTGATGTTCAGATTTAAAGCAGTCTTCTTTGTAATACTTCCTCCTTTGCTTCATTGCTTCTACGCATGCAGGCACGTTTGTTTTGCCCGTGGATGGACATGCGTGACATCTGAAGGCTGAACTGGGAAGATGACAACTGTTATGAAACTTAATACAACTTTGTTTATAATCGAATCGTATTTTGGAAACTTTCTCTCATACAGACTGTTTTAAAATATTACAGAGATGATTAAATGGATTCCAGTGAGCATTTTCATATCGGTGGTGCAGAATCAGTGTCACATTATCGCTAAAATCGTTAAAAAATTTATTGAGAACCTCAGTAAATTTCACTACACTGTTAAAAGTAGCCGTGATAAGATGAAGCGTATGAGAAATGGCCTCAACCTTCCTTCGTTCTCTTGGGTGATATCTTTGGAGATAGCTTTGCTTCTGGTCCCCGTATGATAGAAGGGATGTAGGTCTGTTTGTTACTACAGAGAAGAATGAATGAAAAGTGTAAGAATGGCTAATATTCTCTGTGAGAGGAGGATAAGCTTTGGAATTAGTGTGTTTGAGAAATGTATAGCTAAGAGGAATCCGATGGAGCCAGGGACGTAATTAGCTCGGCTGTGGTGTCCACCCACGTGTATACACACACACACACACACACACACACACACACTTATATATATATATATATATATATATATATATATATATATATATATATATATATATATATATATATATATATATATATATATATATATATATATATATATATATACATATATGACATAGGCGGTCTCTCTGTGAGAGGAGGATAAGTTCTGGAATTAGTGCGTTTGAGAAATGTATAGCTAAGAGGAGTCCAATGAAGTCAAGGACGTAATTAGCTCAGCTGTGGTGTCCACCCACGTGTATGTATACACACACACACACGCACTATATATATATATATATATATATATATATATATATATATATATATATATATATATATATATATATATATATATATATATATATATATATATATATATATAGGTGGCGGGTCGCCGGACCCGCCACCTTGCCGCTCATTCGCGAGTTCAGTATATATATATATATATATATATATATATATATATATATATATATATATATATATATATATATATATATATATATATATATATATATATATATATATATATATATGACATCGGAGGTACAGATGAAACTCGTAATTTTCACCTTTATTCCCTGTGATATTATGTACTTCCCTGTCAGATTGCCACTCTGCACATCATTATAACTCCCATTATAACTACGAAACGGGTCTGTCCTTAATGTTTTTGTTCCCATCTTGGTAGTTCCTTGTGGTATGCAGTGACGGTACTATCGTGCCAAATACTTAATGGTGTAATGTTGTCGTGCTGCTCGCTATAAATATTTACATATTTCGTGTGGCGTTGTGCGTGACTCTTGAAGAAATTAGTTGTGTGTGTTGCGAGCGAGTATAAGGCTGATGGAGGGCGGCGGGGGATAGGGAGGGCACAGGCACACATGTTCACATGAAAGTCCTGTAAGGCACTGGTGTGCCTCATGAAAACTACTGAAAACACCACTGACTTTCTCAAGAGTCTGATAAAATTCCAAAATCTTTGGCAATCTACGAACAAAATCATGAAAACCCTTGAAAACCTCAGTAAACTTACGCTGGCATCCGATAGGAGTACATAATGCTGTTAAACTACCAGTAAAATCATGCAAACACTCTTGGAAATCCCCATGTATTCCACTAGGGACTATTCAAAGTAGAAATGAGACGCTGGAACGTTAAAGGATGCGACACTGTACTTGAGGCAAAGGATCCAGCGGTGGAGGATAGGTATCACCGTTTTGCCGGCATCCAGGACCGAGAGAGAGAGAGAGAGAGAGAGAGAGAGAGAGAGAGAGAGAGAGAGAGAGAGAGAGAGAGAGAGAGATGTAGTCTACGTGTGTTCAGGTGTTGTAGCGATGAACCTTACAGTGTCAGGTAATCAGGCTTCTATTGATGTACTCATTGTACGGAGCTTTTCGTTCCCCGCGCGCCATTTTGCACCAGTAACTTACACACTCGCTCCGCTATCGCAGCTCGCCGGACCCGCCACCTTGCCGCTCATTCGCGAGTTCAGTTTACCTTCACTCACCGCGAGCCACTCGCTCAGTCAGTGTGTTACCCTGTAGGACGTTGCGCGGCGAAGCTCCTCCGCTCCTACCACTTGGTGAAGCGCAGGGCCGACGCTCACTAACCGCGCTTAAAAAAACGCTCGCCTTGCTAAACCGCTCTATTCTGGTTCATAATGGAGGCGTAATTTAATTCTAAGTTTTCATATGCTGTGATATAACAATGGTTGTGTACAGAATGAAAAAAATATTGGCTCAGAAGTACTGATAAGCCGTGTGAAGTCTGTGTTTGCTGCCAGAATGCGCGCGTGAGCCCAGAATATGAACATGTGACAAACATTTAATGGACGATCACCGCCATGCTTTAGATAAACGGTTCTTATCAAGAAACCGAAAATTCTCGCAAATTTATGAGGTGACTGGAATAGAGCGTCAACAAATAGCAGAGCAGTGGAAAGAACCGTCAACCGTTGCTGGTATACGTCAATCGCTGCGGAGACGTTCGTGCAAGATACGTTTTTAGGCAAGCAGAGCAAAACGACGCAGAGCAGACCCAGACCTACTGACCTCGCCAACTCTGTAAGTATGCTAACAAGTTCTGCTAACACCTCAGACCTATAACTTATACATGCACACACACACACCTACCCACCCACCGACACACACACACACACACACACACACACACACACACACAGAAAAAAAAAAAAAGATTGTACGTACATGCATAGACCTACCCTTATCGTGCCCACTAAGACATGTGACAGCCGGTCGGGAGGCATACAAATTAGAGAAGCAGGATGTTTCAAAACGCATGCACATGAACCGGAGGGACGTTTTAATCTTGTACTTATCTAAAGCCATTGTATTTGTGCATAAAATAATAACCTCAATATTTAGAAGTGAAAATTTTGAATAACAGTGTCATATGTATATTTTTTTTGTTACAAGATGTGTGTGTGTGTGCGTGAGTATGTGCGTGTGTGTTGTCTTGTTCCTTACTTCGTTTCCGTGTCTCCATATCCCTTTATTTGCGCATTACTGTCTTCCCGTACGACTGTCAATCTTTCTCTCTGTCTGTCATGAACATCATCAGCATACACTCTCTACACAGCATACTTAAACTACGTTGTGCAATGCCTACGCATCCATATGAGTGGACGTCAACACCACTTGATCAATAAAACAACACTGGACACTAATCTGTAACCAAAAGCAGAGCGTGTTTTACCGAAATAGCCTTGGGTGAAGCTTCAATTCTTTCACGACTATAATCATATCAGTACGTTAATCTGCCTCTAAGCTCACCTCTGTTCTTGTACTGAATCTCCAGTCTCTCCTAATGCCTGTGGTTCTTATTGTTAGTCATCTCATCTTTACTGCAGCTTTACTTATTACTAATGCGCTCGTCGACTTGACTCTAACCTCTCTCATTGTCATTGGTCGTCAGTCTCCATGTGGTCGTGTATTCTTCGCGTTTAGATGTGGAGGAAACATGTGACACTCCTTGTATTAATTTTATAAATGTCTCCACTTGCCTCATCGCATCTTCTCTCAGAAATCTCGCCTCCACGTGTCTTGTTTGAATCTCAAGGTGGAAGAAACGTGTGATATTTTTCCTTCTTTTACTGCTTTTATATAAGACTATACTCGTCTCCCCTCTCCGCGTCTTCTCTCAGAAATATCACCTGCACTAACTCCACATAACTTGCTCAAGTCAGAGGGTGAAAGGAACGTGCGGTACTTCCCCTTCCATTACTACTTCCATACTCACCCACACTTGTTGTCTCTCCCTGGCATCCTTTTTCAGAAACTTCATTTGTAGTAACTCTCAAACCTGATGGCATATTTACTTCTCAACTTCGCACCTTAAACTGTACTCCCTCCAAACATCACGAAAAAAAGTTGGAAGGGGAAAAAAAGTGGATTACACAACGAGGAACTTAACGAAACCACTCCTTGCATAACTGGGCCAGTCGGTTATGTATTGCTTCCTTTCTACTGTCATTGGATGTTAGTTGTTCATGTAGACTGCAGGTGATGATGGCAGGATGAGTGTGTGTTTGTATACCTGTGATGTGTGTGTGTGTGTGTGTGTGTGTGTGTGTGTGTGTGTGTGTATTGCTGTTGTTCGTGTATTTCATTTGTTTAAAGTGAAGGTAATGATGGCAGTGTGTGTGTGTGTGTGTGTGTGTGTGTGTGTGTGTGTGTGTGTGTGTGTGTGTGTGTGTGTGTGTGTGTCCTTGGGGTACCCTCTGTGACTTCCATGACAACAAACATAAATAAAAGACGTGTGGTAAAGATTTCTATTCTCATCAGTGCATCGATACAATGCCTCATTATGTAGAGAATAAAAAAAAAAATTGTAAAACCGATGACAAGTGCAGGAAGAATATAATAGTTGTTTTCATCTCATCTGTCTGTTGTACCTGAGCCTCGCTTCCTGTCTGTCGGAGCGAGTTGCAAAAGAAATACTCCTCTTATTTCATTCGTCACTGATTTCACTTGTGTTCCCGGCAGTTTATCCCACGGCTAATGTCCATTGTCCAGCCAGTCTCGGAACAGATAAGTAGCGTCCCCCCCCCCCCCCCCTCTCTCTCTCTCTCTCTCTCTCTCTCTCTCTCTCTCTCTCTCTCTCTCTCTCTCTCTCTCTCTCTCTCTCTCTCTCTCTCAGATCATATCAATACTCTATACTTGACAGCATAACACAAACACTTGAAAAACAACGTTTAGAATGCATACGAGCTCTTGTCCCGCGCATGGCTACTCTTCCGGATTAGCGCCACACACACGCCGCGAGCATAGAGTGTAGTAGAAAGGCAGGAAGGATCAATTGGTGAATCGGGCTATGACAATTGCGGAAGATGAATAGGGATGGGAGAGGTTAGGGCCAGTACACGCATGGAGGCTGTAAGGAGGGTCAGGTGAGGGTCCCAGTTGCGAGATTCACTCAATGCTGTGGACGAGTGCGAGAGAGAGCGGCGGCGTATCAAGAACGTCATGGAGGGGGGAAAAAAAGTGGCGCTGGGAGGAAATTGTGTATGTAGGCTGAATGGACATCGAGGTGGAGCAGCCCTGAAATTCCATTCTGTCTTGTTGAACTGGTGGTCATGTTTCTCTTGCCACAAACACCCACAAGAAAAATTCAGACTGGACACAATGACAGGAAATGGATATTTAGTGCTTGTACAAAAAGTGGGGACGCTTTTTGCTTACAATATCCTGTATGTTTTTCGTGGGGAGGTGCGCGCTTTGCCTACACGCCATGGTGGGGGAGTGAGAAGGCTGAGTGGTTGTCTATGTTGGTGGGGAGGGAATGTAGAGTGAGAGATGAGTGCTAATGAACGCCGAGCAGAGGTCAGCAGGGTGCGTGAGGAGCGAGGAGCAGCGTGAGAAGAATCTTACCCAGGTGCCTACAGCTGTGGTGACCGATAGGCGATTCACTGGTTTGATGATTATTGGAGGGAGAGATATGACAGACGGAGGTTTGACGCGCAGTAAGTCTTTAGTTGTGGCTACCATCTTGAGGGAATTGCCCGCCAAGAGTCACATTAGCCATGAGAAATATTCAGAAGCACACGAGTAGAAAGCAAGGTAGATGATTTAAGGGTTATTGTGCATCCATGAATGTCGCCAAATAGTTAACTAGCATTTCCTGCATTCATACACCCAGCATTACTAGACATAATAAGCCTGTCAGGACTGTAGCTACTCTATAAGCCCATCATATGACGCTTGCAGTTAAAACGGAGTATAGAATCAGCCAGACGTGTCACAAGAGCCTGGATTGTTTCGGAAAGGAGTAGTGACATCATCGACACACAGTGGAACAAGTGTGCCTCAGGTGTGCGCCGTAGACCAACACCTGCGAAACATTAATCCTTGAAAAATTTATACCTGTACCATGGTTGAGACAGAACAGGTGTCTTGGTGCTTATACTGTATCTCATTAACTTTTTTTCTAGTCGAAACTCCACAAATTTCAGGTTGAGTGGTAATGTGCGATTTCAGACCATATTCTGAAATGTTTTGCCGACTCATCTCGACAAGTTTCGGTTTGCTCCTGTGGAAGTTACTGGGATTTTGGAGGGTATTTTCATGGTTCACTACTCCGCATTATCAGTAGGAAAAGCACGCATGAATCTGACTAATCATCTCTCCGCCCTATGAAGACAAATCTTACGAGATCCCCCAAACGATTATTACACAAACGATTATTACATCGAGCAGGGCACTTCGATTGTTCAACCCCTTGACTTCTAATGACTACTCGGCAGTTGTTACTTCATTTGAGTAACTCTACGATTTCACAAAGCAAAGATAAAAGTACAGGCACCAAAAATATATTCACTCCTGCTGCCAGAGATGTATTTCAAAACCTTATTCTTAACTCTGACCAAAGTTAAATATTTTACAAAGTATTTTATCAAAGTATTTTACAAAGCATGAGGAAAACCCATATCAGTCAGACGGTTGAGAACATTCTACCTCATCTTATTTCGACTAATGCTATTAACGTGTCCATTAATCTTTAAATGCTGCTATTGGTCGCTCGGTGCGTAATATCTCAAGTCTTAATATTCTCATCATATACATTTACATATAGGACACAATGGTGGTACGTGATGATCCTCGGACTGGCTGAATAATCGGGATGAGCTGCCTAGAACACAAGAGAAATCAGTGACGAGCGAAATAAGACAGTTTCTTTGCCACTCGCTCTAATAAACACGCAGCCAGAATCAGGAACGCAACAGGAAGATGAGATGATAACAATTACTGCATATAATTTTCATACCACAGTTGTCATTAGGTTCGCGATTTTTTTCTATTTTTCTATCCCTCTTCTACTGTGGACTTCCTTTCTGTAGATAATAATGGTACTGTAATGTTGTATTGGTGGGAATAGATATGTGGACTTCCTTCTTCTGGCTGTTTTCTTGGTACAGAAGTAACTTTGGGCATACTAACCAGAACACACACACACACACACACACACACACACACACACACACACACAAGCCTAGCCATAATGTCACTGTTTTGGGAATGATCAATGGCGTTTTTTTTTTTTTTTCGTTGCTGATATTTACAACAATGTGGAAAGTGTAAATATTATCAAAGCACGAATCAAAGAAGGGCAGTGCTTGTTATCAGTCTCAAGAAAAAGCCGTGAAATTATACACGAATTGTTTGCCGAAGTGAATGATGAGCTACACCTGAATGGTATCTGCAATCAACAAATCAGTAGACATAAATTGTGTTGAAATGAGTGAAGAATTTAGTCAAAGGTTTGGCAAAAAAAAAAAAAAAAAAAAAGATAAAAGATAAAATAACATGAAGTGTCTCAAAATACATAATCATTAAAACATGTAGTGCCTAAACAAGTCATCAATAAGAACATCGAGCGTGCCTCCTGCCATCATGTAAGCATCATGTGTGTGTGTGTGTGTGTGTGTGTGTGTGTGTGTGTGTATCGAGACTGGTTCTGGTCTTGAGATAAGTTTAATGCGGTCTTGGTCTCGATCTTAGTCTCGTTTGATTTTGGTCTTGTTAAATGTGGTCTTAATCTTGATGTTGGTCTTGCTTGATGTGATCTTGGTCTTGATCTTGGTTCCGGAATTTAGGTCGAGAACAGGCCAAAACTAGGTGAACTCTGCTAGTGCTGACAGAGTTCGTGGGAGTCGAGAGAGCATGCGTGACGAGGACATTCAAGCAGGGATGATCTTTGTATGTATCCACGTATGTTTGCAGCTCTGTATACCTTCATACAAACAGGTAGGTATTTTTCATATAGGGACTGCCACATGTAAGCCTGGTTGCTTCCATCATTTCTTATGTTCTTATGTTCTTATGTACTTCATATATGTGCATGCAATCTCCACACCCGCCGCACACCTACAGCAGAGGTTTAGCAAGCTCGCTCGGACAAATTTCCTGTGTTCGTTTCTTCTTGCTATTAAAGCCATGGAAACAGGAATACTTGACCTAGACGCTCAATTGTTCAAATGGATTAAATTCTGTAACTATATTTCCTTCCTCACGCGCTGCCGCCCCTGTAGCAGAACGATACATGGTCACATCAAGCAGCGGGTTCCCAAGTGCACAAATGTATTTTTTGGAATTTTCACGTTACTTTTTGGACACTGAAGATTTTTCATCGTAAGAACGTGAAATTCAATCCACCAATACTATTTATCGGGGAAATATAACGGGTAATAAACAACATTTGTTCTGAATATATTCTGCCTGGTTCTCTTTACTTCTTGTTAACCGATCATCTGTACAGGATATCAGCTGTATGAACAAAGAAGAGAAAGAATGAGGAAAGAACGCCTTCATGCCAGACACAAAAACCTCTGTTATGAGCTCAACATACAGAAACGAAATCAGTAGTCATTCTAAGGAAAATCAGAATAATTCCTCCTCATGTCCCCCCAATTACCAGAGCACCTCCGCTTTGGGGGATCCTGAGGGATTAGAGCAATAGAACAAGATACGGATATGAAGTTGTGATCGGAGGAGCCCAACGGAGAAGACAGATCACTAATCGTTTCTCTTCGATATTATTACCGTTGCTGACTCAGAATCATTAGTAGACCATCACTAGAATCACGAAAATACCCTTCAAATGCACACTAACTTTCACTAGAGTCTGTCACATGTAGTCGAGATAAGACGGTAGAATATTTAAAGATATAGTGTCCGTCTTTCTTGGTGGAGGAGGCGGTCCTCTTTTGTAATCCTAGCATGAGTAACA
>NC_087164.1:10114922-10119922 GCF_035594125.1 Scylla paramamosain
ACTCACTCGATGCTTATGGAAGCCCAGCAGGTCTTCAAATGTACAAATGAAACGTGAAGCCACTGTTGTCAATACTTAGCTGAGGTAAAACAGGTGGTGAGGACCTCTGAAGGCAGTCGTAACCGTCACTCCTTTTTACATCACTACTCGGGGCTGTCAACTCATACCTTTTGCTATATTTTATGAGTCTCGTAAGCGTGTGGCCGCTACCTAATAAAGGAAAGCAACCTGCAACACCACAAAGCGTTAAATATGACCAAACCCTTTTATGTGACCGCACCGGTAATGGGTTACGGCCCTCAACCAAAGAGTGGTCTCCTACACAAACAAACACTCATGAAGGATAAATTGAGCTATTGAGTAGAAAGGGAACCAGCTGCAGCAGCGGTTCCTCCAGCAAATAGCTCCAGGGCCGGTGCGGTGGGCGCGCCTGGCACGACCCGGCGCGAGTTTTGTCTTGGACTCAGGTTGATTATGTTGCCTCATGCAAGGTGTGAAACAGGAGAGCGTGGAACATCACTCTTCCAGTAATCCCCCATTGTTCCCTCGTGCAATCATATCAAAGGGAGATGAAAATAAGTAAAAAAAATTCGCCGCACGGCTCAATTTCTTTCATGCAAAAAATATATTTGTGATCATAGCAGTGCGTGAGATGTTGCGAATTGTTTACATTTTTTTTTAAATAAAGATTTGTTCAAACAGGCAAAGTTTTTATAGAACATAGCAGTTGTGTAAGTCATGTTTCTTGTTGGCAGTCTTTTTTTCTTATTCCAACTGTGCAAAAACAGGTCAAAGGCAATGAGTAATTCGTGTGGTGATGATGCGTCTTTTGCACAACGGTTGGACCTGTGGGCGGCGATGCACCTCATGAGAATTAGGGAGTAACATGTTCGCTTTGCATTGGTCCTTTTTAATTCTTCATCAGTGAAATTTGGATACATGGAATTTTTTTTTTTCTGTTCCTACATTTTATCTTCTGTAGTTTGTATTTAGTGTATCTTTTTTGAAGCTAATTGTTGTTGTTGTTATTATTATTATTATTATTATTAGTAGTAGTAGTAGTAGTAGTAGTAGTAGTAGTAGTAGTAGCAGATACAGTAGTAGTATTAGTAGTAGTAGTAGTAGTAGTAGTAGCAGGTGCAGTAGCTTTGTTCCCCATCCTCCTATTGTACCTCCCCCTCCTCCCCCTCCTCCACTCTTCACATACTCGTCAACATTTCGAGATGGAAAGGGTGTATATTACTCGTAGTCTCCCGGAAACCACCTATAGGAGAACCTCCCTTCCTGTTTACCGTAATGCGCAGCCGTATCCCCCTCGCCTAGCCCCCCCACCCCCCGCCCTATGATCATTGTTGGGGTGGGGAAGGGCACATGTTTCCCAGAGGCATCCAGTCACTCCAACACGGAACTGAGGAGCGTCTGAAGGGGAAGGAAGGACTGGCACGCGTCATGCTCCCCCTCGCCCTTTCTTGACCTTGCGTTATACAACTGGTAACTTCGCCCCCCCCCCTCCCTCCCTCTCTCTCTCTCTCTCTCTCTCTCTCTCTCTCTCTCTCTCTCTCTCTCTCTCTCTCTCTCTCTCTCTCTCTCTCTCTCTCTCGATGCAAATACGTAGGTGTGTGGAATGATTGCGTGTGTAAATGCAATTATGTATGTGTGGATGTGTGTGATTATGTGTGTGTATGTATGTGTGTGTGTGTATGTGTGTGTGTGTGTGTGTGTGTGTGTGTGTGTGTGTGTGAGTGTGTGTGTGTGTTTACCTTTATTCGTTCTGGATGACGGGGTGCCATTTCCTCGTGCCAGTCACACCCACTCGCCAGTGTTTGCCACATCGCCACAAGGCCGTGATGGAAGGAATGCACTGCACATTCTCCTCCATCTCTTTTTTTTTTTTTTTCTCCATCTACCAATCGCCACACCTCACGCGTCGCATTACCGGAAAAGTTTTTTTTTTTTTTCTTTCAAAAATATAACGAAGCCATCGGAAAAAAAAAAATGCGAACAACGTATGATGTGATTACCTCGTGGAACAATGGGGTATTACTGGCGGTGGGACGCTCCACGCTCTCCTGCACGTCGCGGCATGAGGCAGCATATCACCTTGCCTCTGAGTTACTGATACAGACGTGGTGCGAAAGGTCAGTGCTTTGTACATCTATAGAACTCTTTATTCAGGTTCTCAGAGTTGTCAGTAATGGTTTAGTAGTGCAATAGTTACGTAAGCCAATTAAAGGTTTCTGTAATTTGCTCTTGACTAATGCATACGTGGCTAATGTATTAATATTATGACAATATTCATTCCATGTGTAAATACAGGATTGATTGGTGTTTCCTATATATAAGGTATCTCAGTACTCGATGATGTTACATAAACCAGCGCCTCGCAAAGCACGCTTTCCAGCGTGTAGTACTACCACGATGAGCAACATGCGCATAAACTTTTCTCTGGTAGGAAGCTACGCACAACTGTTTTACTATTGAACTGTTTAACTATTGAAAAATTAATTTTTCAATTAATTTTTTCACGTTCGATGTTTCGGAGTGTAGGAATGTACCTCTACCCTGTCGCACGGAGGACTCTCGTGGTGAGGCAAACCAGTCCTGCACACTGCCACAAAAAAAAAAAAAAAAAAAAAAAAAAACGTGTTGAAAACGACAACTTCCCCTTCAGACTTTTGTTTATATATGAAATTAAGTTTGTTAAATATGTTACTAAAATCTGAAAGGCTTTTTACTTGCATACAAACACTTTTAGCTCAAATAAAAGTGGTGCCAGTGACGAATAATTTGTACTGGACACTTGCACACGGAAGTTCAGAGTCGACCTTCCTTAAATAAACAGTGATGGGACTCTGTTTGGTGCTGGAAACTTCCGTGTGTAATAGCGTCTGACGGACAGGATTGGAAGAGTGCCGCCAGTAGTGCTGAACGCTTCCTATTTAATCCTGTTTAATCTGTACAGCGCTTAACTCCAAATAAAATAAAAGAAATTAATACTGCAAAATATGAGTAGAATTTATCACAGCATGCATCATATGAATTACGAAAATTCTTTTTGCTTATTTATTTTCATTTATTTACGTGTTTATTTCTTTATTTCATTTCATTTTATTATTATTTTTTATCCTGTTCGAAAACAGCCGAGCCATGGACATGACGGTAACGTGCCAAGCCAATTTTTCATTCAAGGCTTCACAGTGGAGAGGAAGTTGGCTTATCTAGTCAAGCACTACACTGTCCTACTTACGGCAGCGGAGCCTTGCAGCGGCAGGAAGCAGAGAGGTATTTACATAACACGACCGATGGCAAATATATTTCCCTCACACTTGAAGCTCTTTAGCGGTGAGTACAGTGCCCACTAGCGGCGTGCAGGGGTCAAGGACGGGGCAAAGTACCACCTGTACGTTCAATTTCATGCAATTATACTGAAAGTAAAAGGTGTGTGTGTGTGTGTGTGTGTGTGTGTGTGTGTGTGTGTGTGTGTGTGTGTGTGTGTGTGTGTGTGTGTGTGTGTGTGTGTGTTCTCGCCTTATTGTTTCTACGTACCTCTATTTATACGACACTAGTCAAGTTGGTATTGGGGGACATCGCGATCATTCCTTGCTCTCACTTAGCCTCGTCTTGCAGCTGGCTCCGCGAGTCATGAACTCTTTAGAAAGCTGCAATTGGCTACTTTTCCTTTCTCATACTCTTGATTTCCCATTGGTGGCTACTGCTCTGTTACCTGCTGCTCATGTTTCCTCTGTCTGCCCCCCACCAGTGTTTCATTTCCGTTTTGCCTTCTTCAAGTGTGACAAGACTGAATTTATTTAGTATTCATCGTGTGAAGTCTGTGGATGAAAATTGTTTGCTGTTTTTTTTTTCTGCTTTTTTATTGTTTTCTTTGTAAGAGTTTCATTGGTGTACTGTTTTCTCATATATGGGCTTTAGGTAACAACCATTATATTGACTAGTTTCCAGATGTGTAATGCCTCGTGTGTGTATTGTGTTATCATCTTATTGGACAACTGTACATATACACATAAAGATATAACTGACTCATTCCTCGTCATCTGTGCGATCCTCAGGCGTAAGTTTGGAAATAAACGTTTCTTATCTCAAACGTTTCTTATCTCATCTATTTTCTGTATTCTTTAGTGAAAACTACTGGAATTCTAAGGGATGTTTTCAAGATTCTGTGGTTGCAGTGACGAGGACTCCTGCAATCTACCCATCAACACTGTGTCCGCCACCGTGTATCCGGTACGCTTTAGAAATACTTATCACTGTTAACAATATATACAAACAACACTTATTATTTTATCACTTGTAACTCAAAATTGATTATATTTCGAGGTATATGGTGTTCTCCACTGTTGCCTGTATAATCTGTAGAAACACGTCTTCCTCTGTATATACCATTAGTATTATTAAGTATTTCTAGAGCCTCCCGCATGCACGGTCTGAGGAGCAGTGTTGACGGAGTGCGGTGATGCAAACTTCTGTCCCCGTGACCGCGAGTCTAAACAGAGAGCTTAATAAGGAAGCGGAAGGTGTTGGAATCTTCAAGGGTGTTTCTTTGAGTCTAGTAATAGCATAATAAGAAAGTGAAACCTATTGATGTTTTCAAGGCTGTTTCATGAATTAATGGTAACTAAGCAAGATTTATACGCTGTCAATTAGAAAAATACCCATGAGAAACTGACCAATCCTTTCTCTGACCTTTGAAAATTATCCTTAACAGACCAAAGCATTTCAGACTCCGAACCTTGGACTCAATCGTGGAAATTTCAAGTTGAAGCTGCACGATTTCACAGTTGCCTACTAGTAATTTGTTTTCGTAAATTTCCACACTCTCTTCCTTATTCTTGTTGGGGGTTTATGCATCACAGACTTTCGTTCAGTGGGGTTTTCTCTCTCCCCACTACTAACCCGGTTGTTATTGTTAACAGATGTGTGTGTGTGTGTGTGTGTGTGTGTGTGTGTGTGTGTGTGTGTGTGTGTGTGTGTGTGAGAGAGAG
>NC_087164.1:10124922-10177422 GCF_035594125.1 Scylla paramamosain
AATTCATGAGGCAAAAAGCCCCACACGGGCTGTAAGTGGCTCCGGTCATGACCCTTGCTTTATTGGGCCGGTGCTGGCAGCCACACTGCCCGCTGATTGGTTGGTGCGCGCGGTATGTCATCTGCCTCTGATCCGGATGACGGATAGGGCTGCTGCTGGCGCCACCCACACGATGTCGCCCGTTCTTTTGTTTATATTTTCGTTTGTGGCATGTACATTATCATTATTATATTCTTAGCTACTACTACTACTGCTGCTACTACTACTACTACTACTACTACTACTACTACTACTACTACTACTACTACTACCTCTTATTTATATTTTCGTTTGTGGCGGTGTACATTATCATTATTATGTTCTTAGCTACTGCTGTTACTACTACTACTACTACTACTACTACTACTACTACTACTACTACTACTAATAATAATAATAATAATAATAATAATAATAACACTAATAATAATAATAATAATAATAATAATGATACTTGTGGCAGTACCACCACTAATTCTGGGAGTGGTACAGGTGGCTGAAGTATTGGTGGTCAGCCTGGTGGTCCAAGGTATAACGCCAGTGTTTTTTTTCCCCCAAGGCCTCAAATGCCAGGCTGACCAGCACCGTGTAAATTAACCAGAATGTTCAACAACCTTGAAAAAACTTGCATTGCTCTCACCACCGTGCTGCCCTGCAACGAAACTCGTTTGTCTGTATCTACCTCTGTGGTTCATGATATTTGTCTCCTCAACTACCACCAGTACCGCTACTAGTAGTACAACAATGCTGACTACAACAACAATGACTACAACAAAAATAACAACAACAGTAACTACTACTCCACTAGTACTACTATTACTACTACTACTTCTACCACTACTACTACTACTACTACTACTACTACTACTACTACTACTACTACTACTACTACTACTACTACCACTACTGCTACTACAACTACTACTACTACTACTACTACTACTACTACTACTAATAATAATAATAATAATAATAATAATAATAATAATAGTAATAATAATAATAATAATAATAATAATAATAATAATAATAATAATAATAATAATAATAATAATAATAATACGACTGGCACTGCTGCTGTTCCTACTGCTGCTGTTGCTGCTACTACTGTTACTACTACTACTGTTACTACTACCACTACTACTACTATTACTACTACTACTGCTATTGCTACTACTACTACTACTACTACTACCACTACTACTACTACTAGTACTACTAGTAGTAGTAGTAGTAGTACTACTACTACTACTACAATAAATATACCACTACTACTACTACTACTACTACTACTACTACTACTACTACTACTACTTCTACTACTATTACTACTACTACTACTACTACTACTACTTCTACTACTACTACTACTATTACTACTACTACTACTACTACTATTACTACTACTACTACTACTACTACTGCCGCTGCTGATGTCATAATAGTTATTTCTATTGTTTTGATAATACTTGTTGCCCGAAAGTTCCGGCATGGCGGCTTCAACATGCGATTGTCTTCTGTTAAGTGTGCGCGGCTTAACTAAACAAATTTCCGGCGTGATGGAGGCGTTGCTACGTTGTCTCACCTGGCGCCTCTCACGCCTCGTCGCCATGAATCAGCAGGTGTTTCAAATGACTGATTTCCTTTTCTGTCTTCATCTCCGCTTACAGCATCAATGGCCATGTTCCCGTTCCTGACGATACAGGCGAGGTCGCTGGGCATCACTGAGAAGGAGCTGGGCATCGTATACGCCTTCACGCCTGCCATCACCATCATCGGGCCGCCTCTCACCGGCATGATAGCGGATAAGATCGGGAACTTCAAGGTGAGACTCTTGTCTTCTCTGCTTTATACCTGGCCTCATCTTTTTTTTTTTCTCTCTCTCCCTCTCTTCTTACCACCATGTTTCTTTTTTTTCTCCCAGTAGTTCTGCATGTCTGAATTGTCCATATCTGCTTTTTTGCTCCGTTATGGATAAGACTTTTTGTTGAAGGCTTGATAATGAGGTTTTACTTTTTTTTTTGTACACGAGATATACACGCTGTGTCCAGAGATGAATGAACTCACTAAATTCAGTAATCGTCCCGGGCATCATTGCTCTCATGCACCACAGCTGCACGAGTGGTGGGGAGCCAGAGTGTCTTGGGAAACAGGTCCGCTTCCTTTCCTTGGAGCTCAAGCGACCTTGCCTCTCAGCCTCCAGTCTGGGTGGTTACCGTCCGGTTTGCTGCTCAACGCCAGGGATTAAAAAAAAAAAAAAAAAAAAAAAAAAGTAAACTTACTCACTTTTGGATTAGATGTTGGACTTCCTTTTACATGTACTTTCTTAGCAACAGGATAATTTGGGAATATATATATATATATATATATATATATATATATATATATATATATATATATATATATATATATATATATATATATATATATATATATATATATATATATATATATATATATATATATATATATATATATATATATATATAAACACGAACTCCAGGATTAACCATAAAGTTTTTTTTTTGTTTTTCCATAACAGTCACAGCTTTCTAATGATCAACATTTAAGTGAAATGTGTTACTTAATATCTGGTGCAATTTTAACCTGTCTAGTCTGAAGCACTCGCAGGTGTTTGTGTTCTACGGGCCTGTTGGGAGTGCCTTATCCTGAGTTGTGTTACTTGGAAGATGATGTAATGTGAAAAGGAAGTCATAACCATTATGCCACTTGGTCGCGTCGAAGCATCCAAAACTATATGAGTCAAGTATGCAATATTGTTACTTCTAAATATAGGATGGTACAAATGTCCTGATATTCCAAGGTGTTCCTGAGCTTGACGCTGGCGGCGAGTGGCGGCGCCGCTATCGTGTTTTCCGCCGTGCCCATGGCGCGCCGTTACCACACCCTGCCAGACTCGCTGCCCCTCACCCTCTCCCTCGTGGGTGACGGTCCGCCCACTCTCTCCGTTCCTCCGCCGCTGCAGTGTGACTACTTGCCTCTCCTCAACAATCTCACCATCACGATCGCCAACTGCAGTCTCTGTGACCCCAGCAGGTGCGTGAGTCACGGTGTCATGTCCTCCTTCATGTGTGTCACTGTACCGTGCCTGCTATGTCGAGGTGTTCAGAAGTGTGAGGCTAAAGCAGAATCTTTCACCCCCTCATCGCGTCCTGAAGTGTGCTGGAGGGTGGGTGCGTCCCCCAGGGGCCGAGTGTGTGCTTGGGGCAGCAGGTGGAGGCTCCGGGAGAAGTTGAGGTGCAGGTGCTCCCCGCCACGCCGGCCACCAACACTTCCAATGCCACGTTTCTGGAGGTGATCCACTGGAGCGACGCAGCGTTCCCACCCCAGGTGACTCCAGCCACTTCCTGGCCCTGAAGGTCAGAGAAAGTAGTCATGCATCATGAGTATCCTCTTCTAATTCAACATAATACTTCCATAATACTTATTAGGAACAACTTTTAAAGGGTAACAGCATTCTAGATAACAATACGACGACTGTCGAAATGGATATTGTTAGTGGAAATTATTTCCAATTTTTGCCCTCAGACAGGTGGCGAAGTGGAGGAGTGCGCCATAGCCTGCTCCGCCGCGGGTGCTCGCGGGGACCTGTGCTCCAACACTGTCTCCGTGGAGGTGATTGACCCCATGCTGACCTTTTGGTGCTACCTCCTTGTCCGCGTGCTGAACGGCTTCACCTTGGGTAAGGAATACTACTTTATGTAGATGGTGTACACCATCGTCATGAACACACTGGAAGAACCAACAGGTGCATTAAGTATCAGTAGCACTCAGATGTGTTGTCCTCTATATATCTTTCAACCAATTATTGAAATTATTTAAGATTTACACAAGTGTCCTCTTATGTGAACTCTAATTTCTGGTCTTGGTGCTGCTCACTGCTACTAGAAATTATTATTTTATTAGACGTAACCTCTTAAACATGAATCAATTTCCTCATCTCACTTCACTCTCTTCCACATACAGCTTTCTCGATATGTCTCTCACTTAGGAAGTTTATATATGAGCTGTAAGTCAGTGAATTGATTTTGAAAATACTCTGTCTTCTTTAGTGATTGGTCTTTATCTTCTTTTTTCTCTTCTCGTTTAATAAATAATTTCAAATCCATCTGAATTTAAATGAATGATGGATAGTACATGTCCTGGGGTTGCATTTCTTTCCTGATAGATAGCAAACAAAAATATTAAAGAGAGGTATACTTACATCCATTGTGACACTCGAACTCATCCACATAATTCACAGGAAAATACTTTTGTTTCCCCTTGATTTCCTCGGAAACTACACACGCCTTTCCCAAGGGGATGCGTCCTCAAGGCTAAGAAATCCTGGTTTAAATCAATATCTGACAATTTGAATATATTATCTGCTGTTACTTTTTTTTTCCTTAGTTGGTGGTTTGGCTTGGTGGCACTGATGTTTTTTTTTATTTGTTTGTTTGTTTGCTTGTTTGTTGTTGATGTTGCTGTTGTTGTTTTTTTCCTGTTTCCTGCTGCTGCTGGTGTTAAATGCATTCCCTTTCATGCGCCATCTTTCTGCCTTCACTTCTCACATTCTGGTCTTGGTCTGTGCATTTTTTTTTTTTGCTGTTCTTACTATTGTTAATACTTCATTTTTTTTACCCTATTTTCCAATATTCTAGTAAATTTGATATTTATATAATGAGCCTTTGAAACTGCATACGGAATACGGTTCTAATATCTTGCCGTCACCACACACACATACATTGCATTTTAACACAGTTCAGCTATTAAAAAAAATAATAATGAGTTTCCTTCTTTACCTAATTCTTCGTTTCGTCACCATCGGGACCAAGTTCGCTTTTTTTTTTTATGTCTTCTATGAAATAGTGAAGATACTGATTGGGCAGGTTAAGGGTGGAAGTAATTACAGAAAGTCTCCTTCAGCGAGGCCGGAGACATGCAGTTAGCAACTTAGTAAGTAAAGTTACCATTAAAATAACGGTAGAAGTTGGTAAGGAATGATATATTGTGGCGGTGAGTTAGAGGATCAAGACAGTCTTTTAGAAGAGGAGAATCGATGAAACGAATAGCTGTTGATTATTCCCTGTTGGGAGGGAAGGAGGAAGAATTTCACTTTGTTTTATAGTGGTCTTCAACACATAGTTTATTAACAGTAATACGTAGATCAGCAAATAGTTTCGGTACAGACTTTCTTGTCTCCAGTAATCTGTTTCTCCTACGTATTCCTTACCATATAAATTTTTCCACGGGTGAAGCACCACGACATGCCGGGACTAAATTGACGGTAAATTTTATGGAACTCCTCTACCTTATTTTAGAGGTTTCAGAACAGTGTTCATTGGAAACTATTTTTTCTAATATTTTTCATAGCTCGTATCTTGTATATTTAATGAAAAGAAAATCAGCAACGGATTACAATTATTTTTTTTCTGATTTGATGAATCAGTGATTTAAAAGATCTTAGGATTTATGGCTGCTCGATTTCCTCGTAGATTATTTTTCTGCATGACACGTGTCTTCCAGCTGCCAGCTTCACGCTGTTCGACGGGGCCGCCATGGCCATCCTGAAGGAGCACAAGGGTGACTACGGCCTGCAGCGCCTCTACGGGAACCTGGGTGCCATCTTTCTCACCCCGATCTCTGGCCTGCTCATAGACCGCTCCTCCGAAGAGGACGGTGACCAAGACTACAGGTGGGATGCGCGACACGGTGAACCGTGATGTCACTTGCTGTATTGATTTACTTCCTCTGAATATAAAGAATAAATGAACACACACACACACACACACACACAGCATATTAAAACTCAAATCACACATGATTGCTCCCCTGGGTGGTGCAGGCCGGCTTTCTACCTCTACTGCGCGCTCAAGGTAATGGGCGCAGCGGTCATCCTCTTTCTGGACTTAGATTTCCGGAAGCCTTCCAACAAAGTGCTAAAGGATTTCCGAGGACTCCTTAAGAAGCCTGAGATCCTCGCCTTCCTTGTCGTCATGCTTATCTCAGGTAAGATTGACAGAGAGAGAGAGAGAGAGAGAGAGAGAGAGAGAGAGAGAGTCCTCTTTCTCCTCCTCCTCATTATCACCACCGTCATCATCATCATCGTCATCACCATCACAGCCCATCACAACAAGTCCACTGGTGATCCAGGTGCTCATCTCCAGCATGCCACGTAATCGCTTCAGTTTCTACCACTTTTACAGGCTTTCTAATCACATTCCTCCCTCCTCTGCCCGCCCACAAACTCACCCCCTACCATTTGGGTAGGTGTCAGTCTTTTACTTCAGCTGTTGCAACTCAGTAAACAATTATGGTCAGTTCCTCTCCATTTTAGTTCCATTATGTCTTACTTCAGTGTTTGTGCACGTCCAACTTTTAGTCTTGTTCGCGACACTTCCCTCTTCATAACTCTGTTCATTCAGTGCAATTTTGTTCTTACTCTGGATTAAGCTTTTAATTGTGACGGTACGAGTGTGACACCTGTTGCTTGATTCAAGTAGCTCATAAGAACATAAGGGAAATTGCAAGAAGCCATCAGACCCATAAGTGGCAGTCTCTAACTATTTCCACGTATCATCCATTCATAAGTTGATCTGATCTTTTAAAACTCAAGACTCTACCTAACATAAATAGGTCATAGGCACTGCAATGTATGAAGCATTTGATCACTCATATTGTTGTCAGTGGTCTTTTGAAACTATTCAGTATAATTGCATTACACCACTTTGTTAAGCTGGAAGAGAAGTCATACTGATAAAGGGATTGATAACTGTTATTTATCTATTTATACATTTTATTTGTTTATTTATGTATTCATTCATTTATATCCATAGGCCTTAGTTGCAAGTGCTGTATTTATCTATTTGCTCTCGTACTAAGAGCACAAGACCCTCCACCTCCTCCTGTCCAAACACTTCCTTGCTTGTTCAGGTGTTCTACGTCTATGTTGGCATCTCTTTTACACATGTACTTCAATACCTTGCCCTTCCACCTTCCCACTGGCCTTTCTCTCTTGCAACGACCTTCACCTCTGGTCACATACACTTTCTCCACAAACTCTTCGCTACTCAACTTCTCAATATTGCGAAACTGTCTCATTATACCTCCAGATGCGCAGGTGTTCATACCGCATCTCTCTTACACATGTTCGTTGCTCTCACTCTCCCATCTTGTAATTCCACGCTATTTTTTTCTCTCTCAGATCATTCATTACCACAGCACGCACAATCGACTGTAAGTGCACACAGGTTTTAAATCATTAGATCACCAAAAGTGTATTGGAACTTCTCAGGATGTTTATTCCTACTAGTATATTGATACTTGTTGTAATCATCTTTGCTTGATTTTCGTTCTCAGATTCTTCAGCTTCTTCGGTAATATGCTCACGGTAACGTTTTAATAAAGTTCTGTACTATACATATTACGTAAATTTCACTCAAGTTCTCAGATTTATCAGCCATTGGAAAATTTAACCTTCAGTATTAACCCTTTAACTACAACACGAAGCAATCAGCAGCACCAGAAGCAATGCGTGAAGTGTTTATAAAGATCTACAAGAAGTACCCTGGTGAATGATAACCATGCTTTGTCCGTGTCGTTACTATTGGGAGCTGTCTTGTACAGGTTAACTGGTCCTTTGCAGCCTCCTTATTTGATGTTCTTGTGTTGTTATCCAAAAGTACACTCATGTCATTATGTGTTGGCCTTAATTTTCATAAGTATGCCCTTTGATAATCGAGTACTTTTTCTTAATCAAAATTCACTAATCAAGATACGTCTACTATGTTTACTTTCCATTCATATTTTCTGCAGTCTATACTTGTATGTTTCATCTATGCAGGGATTTGCTTCGGGGTGCTGGACACCTTCCTGTTCTGGCTGCTGCAGGACCTGGGCGCCAAGAAGTACCTCATGGGCATCACGGTGACGGTGGGCAGCCTTGCAGGGATACCTATCTTGGTCGCCTCAGGATTTATCTTTAAGAAGCTCGGCCTCGCCAACACTATTATCCTTGGATTTGCCTTCTACGTCTTTCGGATGTTGGGTGAGTAGTGGTACTTGTCTGGGTGGCGAGGAAGACTTGGCGGCTGTGTTGCAAGTAATCGTAGTTTGGCAGTTTATGTGAAGGCAAAGTGGCGTGTATGTGTTCCTCCTCAAATCACTGAATTCTGATAGATATTACATGTGACCATGAAAGTGTATCATGGAAACTGTTCTATTCTTCGATAGGAACTAAGTGTTATGAAAGTCAGTAATTTAATTTTGCTAAACTGCATCGTCATGCCTCACGAAAAGTTGCAGTAGTTAACGAAAAATTATGTAATTGCTCACAAGAATCGTTGATGAATAAATGGCACTTGTGTCCTGACCAAGATTTGTATGGAAATATAAAAACAGAATACGTAGATTTGCAGGCTCTTTTCAAGGACAAGAACCGTGTCATGGGAAGTAAGTAAGTGTGCATTTCCTTCAGGGCCAGCGCAGCTAACAACAACAGGACACGTGTTACTTTTAATGAGCAATCTTGAATTATTTTGCTGAATATAACAATAGACACTAAAAGGTTTAAACTAATAGTTAATCTTACTTTGCTGTCACTGGTGTCTTTCCATGATACACTTACACTACACCAGTTTATTAAGCTTAAGAAGTCACAACACTCAAATGGTTGATGAATACTGATGACTACTGTATTCCGTGCTGTTGCATCCAGTTTCTAACCAGCACACGATTTTAATTGAGTCAACGTGGTCGTGGTCATTAAATAGTTCTTTGACATACATATTAGCACATTCTCTTCATTCGTCATCCCGCTGCCCAGTCCTCCACTAAGTGACGCTTCTGACGCAGGCTACTCCTTCATCACCAACCCGTGGTGGTGCATGCCCTTCGAGGCCCTGGAGTGCTTCACCGTGTCCCTCATGAGTGCCGCTGCCGTGTCCTACGCTGCAGACCTAGCCACCCCCGCCACCCTCGCCACTCTGCAGGGCGTGTACGGCGGCCTCTATTATGGCGTGGGTTAGTATTTGTCTCCATAGGTAAAGAGTGAGAGGTAGTGAGTCCCGTCAGGTGTATGTTTCTATTATACTGACGTTTGATGATAATTTCTCTCTCTCTCTCTCTCTCTCTCTCTCTCTCTCTCTCTCTCTCTCTCTCTCTCTCTCTCTCTCTCTCTCTCTCTCTCTCTCTCTCTCTCTCTCTCTCTCTCTCTCTCTCTCTCTAATTGTGTCTGTTTTATAACTCGGAGACAGGAATATATATATAATTTTCATCATATAATTTAACCATATAACTTTCTTCTCTAACTATTGTACTTATGTTAAATGAATGATAACTGTCACTAGAATGAGCCAAGCAGTGCGGCTTCCCAGTGTAATGTGGTACTTCATTGTTAGAACTGGCAGCTAATTATTATACTAAACTTGTTATGTGATGAACGCAGATGAATTTAAAGGGCAAAAGAAAATATTCACTGGTACCAGAAGATTTTAACTATACTATTATTCATTTTACTATATCTGAACGTGTACCACAACATTTGATCAAATTAAGGTCCGTATTCTAAAACGCTTTGTTCTCTCATGAAGATTATTTTGCAAAGCCAAGGAGAGATTATTTATCGGGCTCTCATGATGTGTCCTCCCGCTGATTGTACAGAATCTGCGTCACTATCACTAGAAAGGAAAACACGCTTGAAAATCCCAGTAACCTCCACTAGATTCTCTTACAAGTTATGGAGATGAGATGACGAAACGTTTGAGAATAAGGACCATCCATGAGAGACTACAGGAGTGAGATTCCCAGACTGTGCATCTCTTATGTTCTTCTCTGACCTACTGTCCATTTTCATAGACACTTAAACTATTTGATTCCAGGTATTGCTAGTTGATGAATGAAGGTCCACTTTGAGTCAGCATTCCTGTTGTGTGAGCTGGCTCGGCATTGCTTGTGAACCTTAGCATAAATTCTTTCTTTCTGCTGGTGGACTGATAGAGCAAAAGTGTTTAAGGTTATTTTTTTTTTTTTTCTTCCAGCTGATGACTGATAGAGGAAAAGGGTTGAGGGTTTCATTTTTTTCTTTCTGCTAATGGACTGATAGAGGATAAGGATTATAGGTTAAAATTCTTTCAGCTGATGACTGATAGAGAAAAAGGGTTGAAGGTTTAAATTTTTCCTTTCAATTTAATTAGAAAGAAGTGGTTTATGTGCCGTTTAACCCATTCCCTGATATTTGGTGCATTTACTAACACTAACCACGAGGACATTTTCCTCTCGTTCTACAGCCACATTCAATTATTTTACTGGCTAGAAATTGTAAAATCTATTCTTTTTCATCCCTTCTAAAGATAAAGATAAAGATTTCGTACCTTGCTTTTAGAGGTGTGAATTGTTTCATATCGCAGTGAAATGGTTAAGTACAAGGTGTCCCTAAGAGGCTGTTCTGGATTGCTTGTTAATCTCATCAGCTGAAAGGAAGGAAGGAAAGGGGTAGAAGGAAATATCTAGTTTAAAACAATGTTTTTCGTGTGAGGCGTTTCTGAACTGATGACAAGTCTCAGCATAAGTTCTTATTTTAGCTGATAGAAAGGAATAGAGTAGAACGCGTTTGTGTTCTTCCCGTTTTCCCTCCTGTTCTTTGCATGCCAAACTGTCACTTGCCACGTGTCGATTCACTTTTTTGTTCACATCAGAAGTAATACTGGATGACCTATTTCTCTTTAATATAAACAAAACCACGACAGTCTCACATTTAGGTGCTTCAGTATGACGCAGAATCTCGTTTAGTCTCACATCCGCTGGACAGCAATAGTAATATGGCTACTTGCCGCAGGTCGAGGTCTGGGAAGTCTTGTGGGCGGGTTCCTGATCGGTCCTCTCGGGGTCCGCAACACCTTCAGGATCATGGCCCTCGTGTGCGCCGTCACCTGCATCGTGTACTTCATCCTCAACCGTTTGTTCTTTGTCAAGGCGCAGGAGGAAAGAAGACTCAAGGCAGAGAAAGAGAAAACGGATGAAAAGGAGGCAGTTACAGACGAACGAAGCACCGACAAGGAACTGGGTAACGTGGTGGAGAACGGTACAAAGAAGGATACCAAAGATAGTGTTAATGTGATATCCGAAGAAAAGACAAACAAAGGAGACGATTCTGCAGGACAAGGACAGGTGAACAACGCCTTCGAGAAAAGCGAGTGAGGTTGAGGCGTGTGGACCTGTGGAGTCATCAGTGGTTCCTGAACAGAAGACGATCACTGTGAAAATGGCCCACACGTTTGATCTTATTTTCTATTCAGACTTGTAAATGTGATATTATTTTAATGAGCTGATGTGGTTGAAAAATACATTAAGACATGCAGAGAAAAAAACATAATTTCTGAGAATCTAATATTATATGTTTGCACTTGTTCATCTGATATTTGTACTTGTGTCGGTGAACACTTTGTCCAAGGTATAATTACCAAGATGAGACAGTAAGTAAAAAGACTGGAAGAAATGTGTTTGGAATCGTGGTGATAGAAATATATAATTCATTCTATTTCATAGTTCTGTAGACTTAGCACCTCTTCATTACCACGAGGCAACACTCGGAATAAACACATCCCTGGGAAGAAGCGACACAAGACTGGATGCGTATTTCCGTCCCCCTTAGCCGCTGAGTCGGTGGCGAATCACTCACCGTGTTTAAGGATGGAAGGTCTTCTAAATTGTCCTTATTAACCCCTTTTGGTCAGTTACTGACCAAACCTAAAACAACAGCAATGATCTTGCTTTACCAAGTCTAGTTACTCGCGCCAGTTCTCAGTCCTCACCGGTGTCTGCATCTGTGTAATTTTAGTGCAGTCAGGGCTTGCCTACACTCATGGAATAATGAAAAGCCACACCTGGAAGTGCCAAGATGAAAACTGTATCAATAAAATGCGCTGTCTGAGTGTCTTCTGGTACAGTTTAGTGCTGTTGTCATTTTTAGTGACGCTGGAGTTGTATATACAAGAACTTTTGATAGATACTTGGGGGTGGTACGCAGTGTAAAATGTAAGGAATAAATAATTGCTTTGAGAAATGCTCTATTTTGCATTTCTGTTAGTAGAAGAGATTTTTCAGAAATCTCAATGACAGGTGTCGAGTTGAGAGCTTCACTGAGGGGACGAGCTGAGGGTTTCACTCTCGATCTCATCTAGAACCTCTTCCAGCCCAGTGCTTGTACAGGGACACCAGTGATGGGTGGCGGTCACATGAGTGAAGTTAGTAAAGGGCGGACTCACGGGCAGCCGCCCACTGCTGCTCCAGCCGAGATAGCGAGAATACGTAATGGTAGTAAAGATTATAAACCAGTCAAGGGTATTTTTCTGTAGACTGATATCGCCATGTACGAGTGTATGTCACTTAAGTCACGCACACTAGTTACATTACTTGTAACTTGTTGGAATAGAAAGGTAAAAGTTGTATCATATCTTCGTATATCAATTTATCTTTTTATTTGTACAACACACACACACACACACACACACACACACACACACACACACACACACACACACACACACACACACACACACACACACACACACACACACACACACACACACACACACACACACACACACATACAAGAAAAAATGGAATGAAGAATTTTGTTAACAATGTTATTATACATACAGCGTTCTTAATAGATAAAAGCTAACATATTCATTAAACCTGAAGCAGATTTCAAAGTAAACGTAAACAGGAAGACTTCCAGGAGATGTTGGGGAAAGTGTTACACTGTACAACGAAGTCATGAATATCGTGAATGAACATGCCATAAAAAGTACTACACTAACTGTATAACAAATAATTAAAGCAAGCAACAAGAAAAGAAAATAACATCCAGGATTTCAAGTTGAGAAGGATCGAAATTGAGAAGCGCTTCCTGGAATCCTCCTGGAGTACTGGCATCATCATGTACTAACTGTTTCTTGAAGTACATGGAAGAAAAATTTAAGATAAAGTAGCAGTAATCCATAATTGTCGGCGTGAGTCAAGGCAGTGAGCCAGGGAATGTGTAGGACCGTCACAGGTGAAGCTCCTGTCCTGTTACGATCATTGGCACCAGCAGCATGTGTCTCTTTTTTTTTTCTCTCTTTTTTTTCATTATTTAATGGGCCTAGAAAAATCCATCGTATCTTTTTTCCATGTAGTTGAATTAATCTATGAACCTTGCCCTCGTTCAATTTGCAATATCTCGAGATTCTCATATGTATAGAATACCACGAGGTTCGCATCTCACAAACTAACAAAACATTTAATATAAATATAAAGGAATTCATCACCCATCTTCTTCCTCCTCTTCCTGGTTTTCTTCACAGCAACACCCCAAGTAGTACATTGCTACGGGTAGAGTCTAGTTAGGAAAAAAGACAACTATTTCGTTTTTATATAACATAGGGGACGATAATAAAACGCGACTGCAGATATTGTGCGGCTACATAATCGAGTTTTGTTTACACTTTCTCGCAGATGGATTACGAACACTGCAGGCAAGTGACACGTGGAATGTTGACTAAGGTTTCTTTGGCACTACTCATGACTGCCAGAATAATCGAACCCTAACAGAATCCTGCTATAGATCCTCATGTGTACTTATTTCACCAGTAATCCGACTGTGTTTGTACGTTCGTTCCTTAGTATTTCTGTGTCATCGAGGCCATAGGGCAATGTATCCTTCACAGCTGCTTCTGCCACTGCCATCTAAAACTCCTGTGCCTCCACGTACCTCCGCCCATAACTGTTCGTATAGGCGTTACAAATATGATGTTATTGTCAGTTATAGCAGGTGTGGGGAGCCTACGAGCCCAGTGCAGTCAGGTGTGTACCCTCGCTTCGTGCTGTTGTTAGTGGCTGTGTGGCCTTAGTCTAGTTATTCTGCAAGACAAAATGTGATGTTAGATTTGTTGTGTTATGGGTTATAGTAATAAATCCAGTAAGGGATCTTGACTTTTCTCTTACTGTACACAACAAACATTGATTAGGAGAGAGACTAAAGCAAAAGTATTGATTCCAGAAGTCTGTCTACCTGTTTGCTTGTGTGTTGCCCTCATGTTTATTCACACCTATGGTCCAGGAGCAAGAACTCTGCAAGGTACACAGTGGCTATGAGTAAGTCTGTTGATAGTGCGTGCCTCAGCTGTATTTGAGGAAGTCTTCGCTTTATAATGCATTGCATTTCTTCTCGAGATGTGCCCAGTTTATTGAACGAAATGAATGAAAAGTGAGATTGCTTAATTTCTGCATAAGGAAAAAAAAAGCTTCAGTATTATATGCACGCAAAAGCATCTTCTGCCTGGGATGATTTGCCGCATCTAGAGCCAAACTACAACGTGCACCGCCCACACTTGTCTGTCCTACTCACGCTTTGCGATCAAGATCTAAATTCGGATCTCGCCTGATCCCCTCTGGTCATACTCGAGAGGCGAGGTTGGGACAGATCCAGTATGGCAATCGCCTTTCGCCTTCCTCCTTAAATGTCGGGAATGTTATGACGGATTTTAGAGTGACACAAATGTTCTCCAGGTAAGAAACAATTGGCAATTAACACGAAGTTAAATTAGGTGGTGACTCGTGTGTAAATTCATCAACTATTGTGTTTATACCATACATCAGCTTTTGGAGGGAAGATAATGACTGATATCGAAAATAAACCTCTAAAGCTGTAATACAACAACATGCGTTACGTCAGTATTATAACGTCAAATACATCATGTCTATAAGGAAGGAATTTGGCTGCGCTCACGAGACTAAGGCGTTGTGTGTCAGGGTGAACTAACAACGAGTACGATGGGGACTGTGTAATATTCAAATTCAAATACAACTAAAATAGGTGAAGGTGACTCTAGAAAAGAAATGTGAAATCAAGAGAAGCGTAGGGGATGCAGAGACGAGCTGAAGATCCATGAAATGTTGTAGAAAAATACTCACAAGGTTAGTGACTGCCTCAACAATGTGGTACGCAATCCAACATTAGTAATACATTATAGCACCGACACACGGCCAAAAACACACCACGAATAGCTCTGTAACACGCACTACATCATGCAACCGGCCATTTTCAGTCTACATATGGGATCAAAGAGATTAAGTCACTCATCAACCCAACATCATCTTATACTAGTGACATATAAATCAACACGCACTAGTAAATATATGCCTCCTACTGACCTGCTCTACTAAAATCCCTCCCACTCTAGGCACGTTATTATATTCCTACCCTTCCCCACTCTCAACCCTCGCCACAACCGCCGAGTGACCACAGTGACCGCCCCACGCCCCGCCGCCTGCCTCAGAGCCAAACCACACTCATCCAGCATCACATCACCGCACTCCGCAGCTCACTCTTCCTCCGTTAACTTCACTGAAACTGTCATCTACTGCACTGTACGTATACGAGTTACACACACACACACACACACACACACACACATGAGCATGGAAGCCCCTTATTTTTGTTGTTTAAAGCAGAAGTTGGACGCCACTGTTCAAGCAACACGAGTCTTCTTTTGATAATTTTACTTATATAACTCCAACAAAACCATGACCGACAGTTGCATACTAAGTATAGATGTGTCGCGGAAAAATATGAGTCCTACCAATAATACTGAAGCACACGAAAGGATGGCCGAGGGATTAGAGTGTGAAAATATTGGGAGTGAGATATATTGGGAGTGCGATAGAATTACGATCAGTTAGCTAGCTGATCGATTAATTCAGTGATGCAGCAATAATGGGATCAAACACCCGTTTATTCATGAAGTTTGCTTACACCAGCAACGAAAGCTTACACACTGTATTCATAAACATTTCATCTTTCTGTCTCATACATTTACTCGTGACGGACGTTATGCGGAGTGTTCAAAGGTGTTTTCAGGATTCTAGTGATACACTAACAAGGATTTTGAATCATCTCTATGACCTTTGGAGGTAGCCCTGATGAGATAACGAAGTGTTTAATAATATGAGAAATCATTTTACCCACTCACCATCTCCGTTCCGAACAGCGATTGCAGCTCTGAGAGAAACAACATAATTGGCGAGTAAATATGTTCTCTACAGCAAAAGCCTGACCATCCACGAAACCCAACGACGAATGCACAGGAAGACACTGGCCTACACACAGCACACAAGAGAACACAAAGAAAGAACAAGTAAACTTGGCCCAACGAGGCAAAGCAGAACCTACACACACACACACACACACACACACACACAGAGAGAGAGAGAGAGAGAGAGAGAGAGAGAGAGAGAGAGAGAGAGAGAGAGAGAGAGAGAGAGAGAGAGAGAGAGAGAGAGAGAGAGAGAGAGAGAGAGAGAGAGAGAGAGAGAGAGAGAGAGAGAGTTACACAAATGTATGATATATCTATTAATATTTAGGTAACCATTTCCAATTAAGCTGTATTAGGTTTTATTACAGCATAAAGAGGCCCCAAGTGTTCCGGCCACCACCCACAGCCGCGCCAAATTCGCGCCAAATTTGGACAAGAAAAAAAAATCGCTATTGGAAAGTAGTGCATGAAAGGGTGTTTGTTTGTTTGTTTGTTTGTTTGTTTGTATGTATGTTTATGTATGTGTGTGTGTGTGTGTGTGTGTGTGTGTGTGTGTGTGTTGATTTCCACACCCAAGGTTCACATAATCGTCCTCACTTTGCAGCTTCAAAGTCAGGTAGCCCAGTGTTCGTAATGCATTCCTGTGTGTACATATAGAATTAGAACTACTGCCTATTAGTATAGATGAAAACTTTTAATGAGAAACCATTAATAAAGTTTTAGAGAGTGACCACGGAAACAAGGAAAGAATGACAAGAGACGATATTCAACATCTTAAAAAAAAAAACCATGTTGAATATAATGACCGGGCTGTCACTGAAATAAACATTTTGTATTGGCATGCAGACGTCTAATTTGATGATATAAGAAAGAGAGAAAGGAACTGGTTCTCAAACAGAGTGGTAGATGAATGGAATGGACTCAATAATCAGGTTGTTAGTGCTGAGTCATTAGGAAGCTTTAAAAGAAGATTAAACAAATTTATGAATGGTAATGATAGTTTAGGATCTTTCATACAAGGACTGATTGCTTCTTGCAGCTTTCCTTATTTTCTTATGTACTTATGTTCTTCAATACCACTAAAGCTGTAAAAAGTGAAGTATGCTTGAATTTTCACATCAAAGGAAGGCTCTGAGGTCAAGTGGGTATTCTGAAAGTCGCATCTCCTGTGTCCTTTAGCTCCACATAGAGTCTGCACGGGCTGACGGAGATGCGTTGAGCGTGGTGGTGAGGGGTGGGTGCTGGGGAGGCGGGAAAGTTCGGTGCTGGAAAGTCTGTTAGCTGCTTGGATTTAAGGACACTGATGGGGTCTGACTTTGTGTATGTGAGTGAAGTGGACAAGGAGTGTAAGGAAGGTGAAGGTTGGGGGAAGACTTAGCAGGAGTCTGTGAGTTCTGGGCTGAAGGAGTTGGCGTGGATCAGTGAAGTTTGGGGGTGTTGGTGTGTGGCTTCTGTTTATGGCGCTCATATCCGTACATTTATGTGGTACTTTTCCTTATTTATTTATTCTTTTCTCGTACTTCCTTAATACCAATTATGCTGCTCCCGAAGACTGAACAGAAAGCACATATACGTTCATATGGTTTACAGGCTCCAGTGTGGCTCTAGTGTGAGGTCTTCAGTAGTGCTTTACGCATGGAATTACTGATTCTTCCACTATAGCTGTGGAAACCGTCTCACTTAATAACGCCTATTCTTGCTATACGTTAATATCGTCACCCACATCCCGCAACGTGTTTATTTAATAATGTTCTTCAACAGATTGAGGAGGTAATCGGTAGGTGAGCATGAAGATCCCAGGATGGAGCGCGAGGGTCTGGCGAGACTTGACCACGAGGAAGTTTGTGCCTCTCAAGATTCTCTACTTCCTCGTCTCTGCTGGCAAGTCACATAGGTTGAGGATGATTTTCTTCCTACTTATCACTAATTACTGATTTTTAACACGTTTTTTTACTTTTCATGCCGACAGCAACCTCTGCCATGATGCCATTCCTCACGCTGCACGCCAGGTCGCTGGGCATCCTGGAGATAGAGCTGGGCATCATTTTCGCCGTCAATGCGGTGTTCACCATCATCGTGCCCACGCCGGCTGGGATTTTGGCCGATAAAATTGGAAACTTTAAGGTTATACTGTATCAGAATCAGAGAACGATCAGTTAACGTTTCATGAATTATCACTTACAATGCCAGTCAATTTTGCTTTCAGTTTCTTCACAATGATTGCTTTCCAAGGTGTTCCTGAGCTTGATGATGGCAGCGAGTGGCGGCGCCGCCCTCGTGTTTTCCGCCGTGCCCGTGGCACGCCGCTACCACACCTTGCCAGACTCGCTGCCCCTCACCCTCTCACTCGTGGGTGACGGTCCGCCCACTCTCTCCGTTCCTTCGCTGCAGTGTGACTACTTGCCTCTCCTCAACAACTTCACCATCACGATAGCCAACTGCAGCCTCTGTGACCCCAGCAGGTGCGTGAGTCACGGTGTCATGTCCTCCTTCATGTGTGTCACTGTACCATGCCCGCCATGTCGAAGTGTTCAGAAGTGTGAGGCTAAAGTAGCGTCTATCATTCCTATTTTTGCATCTGAAGTGTGTCGGAGGGTGGCTGCGTTCCTCCTGCACCGAGTTTGTGTCCGGGACAGCAGGTGAAGGCGGCGGGTGGAACTCAGATGCAAGTGAGCGTCGCCACATCGAATGACAGTATTTGGAACGCCACGTATCTGGAGGTGATCAGCTGGAGCGACGCGGAGTTCCTTCCTCAGGTGACTGAAGTCTTTTCTTATCACTGACTAAGCCCATCTCACATCCTTTACCTGTAAGGGACACTACTCATCAATGTATCACCGCACTTACTGTTCACCTAATGTAACTTGCCCCTGTTTCTTCTTCGCCAGGTTGGTGGCGAAGACCAGTGGTGCCCTATACAGTGTCCAGTCATGGTGTTACGGCCAGACCTTTGCACCAACACGCACACCCTTGAGACTTTTGACACCGCCAAGACCTTCTGGCTGTACCTCTTGGTCCGCATACTGAACGGCATAACACTTGGTGAGAACACTGTCTGATGATCGTCTCCATAACTTTTATTTACTTACTTTAATTCGCAGATCACCGAAGACAGTCAAGTAGATCTGGTCAGTTACTTTTCTTTTCTGATCCATATAAACAACGAGCTTTTGGTTGGTCTTTGCTAAAAGTTCCATGGTCAATTATCATTCCTTGCTGTCACGTTTTTTCTGTAATTAATGGGTGACTTAATTAATTGGTTCAGGCATCGGAGAACAGGATTTCGCATTTCCACAAACCAAACATGAAACAGTGTGGATGGTATTCGTATCACCAGCTTCTCGTTCATCAAGCAGACGTTGACTTTCACATGTTCAGTTTTTTTTTTAATGAATTATGTGAGGTTGTTGCCTGTGTGTCATGTACTGTAGGACGTGCGCCCGTGTTTACGTAAAGATGCATTGATAGAGGAATGAAAGATAATGACACTTTTCTAGGTGAATATAGGAAGAGACTCATCTCCCCAGTATTCACCAACTTCACTCTTGCCCCTGTGAGTGATTTCTACAGGCAAAAGGATTAATTGATGGATGAATGAAAGATAATGGCACTTTTCTGGGTGAATATAGGAAGCGTCTCATCTCCCCAGTACCCACCAGCCTCACTCTTGCCTGTGTGCGTGATCTCCACAGCCGGCAGCTTCTCACTGTTTGACGGAGCGACCATGGCCATCACGATGCAGTATGGCGGTGAGTACGGCCTGCAGCGGCTATACTCCAACTTGGGCTCCATCGTCATGACGCCAATCTCAGGTGTTCTCATTGACTACTTCAGCGATCGCGGTGGCCTGCAGGACTATCGGTGAGCTGTCCCTCTGTTTCCTTTTCAGTATATTTTCTCCTTTTTTTTATTTATTTTTTTTTTTTTTTGCATACTCTTTGAGGACAAATATTTTCAAGATAAATTTTCAGAGTCAGTTATGAGTACTGCAAAGGTGAATCCAAGAAAAAGTAACTATATTACAAGCACGGAGTGAATATTTTTCTTTTAAGAAGGAAATTATATCGCTTTTCAAGTGCCATTGCCGGACTGTGTGTGTGTGTGTGTGTGTGTGTGTGTGTGTGTGTGTGGTTCAGTATTTCCATCAACATAAACTCTGCATGGGAAAGATAATTCAGTATTCTTACAACATTAACAAGAAACAGACTGAAGGTGTTATGAGTATAGTCACACTAATATTGTACGAGTGTTTAGGGAACATGGCATCGTGATTCATTCTTCTCTTCCATGTCAAGTAAAACAGTGCTCATTTTTGGTTCTCTCGCTGCCCCAGGCCGTCCTTCTATCTGTACTGCGGCCTCAAGGTGCTGGCGGCAGTGATCATTCTCTTCCTGGACTTGGATTTCCGGCAGCCGTCCAGCAGGGTACTGAAGGACTTCCGAACACTCCTCAAGAAGCCGGAAATCTTGTCCTTCCTCATCGTGATGCTCATTGCCGGTAGGTAAGATAGGAAGAGGAGCATAAACGAGGATGTCTTCGAGTAGACCCTAACTGAATAACTGTCCCTCAGTGTTCTGCATAAAATGACGTGGCATTTCCAACGCACCTCAAACAAAGAAAGCGTAAGAGAGTAAAATGCATCCCTTATACCGTGGCAGTAATCTGTTTTGACGGGTTGTGCCTAGAAAATTATAAATATATTTTCTGAAAGCATCACAGTGAGTTTTATATAATGGCAAATAAGTAAAAAGCTAAATAGGAAAATATATGAATTCTGTCCACAAACTGCTAAAACACAGTGTCATATAGTTATCAAGAGCTTCGTCTAAAGGCAAACAGCGTCCAACTGACTCTATAAAGTTGTCTGTGCGCATGCACATCCGTCAAAGTGTTACTCCTGCAGGGACTTGCTTCGGCGTGCTGGACACCTTCCTCTTCTGGCTGCTGCAGGACCTGGGCGCTCAGAAGTACCTCATGGGCATCACGGTAACGGTGGGCTTCTCTGCCGGAGTGCCTGTCCTCGTGGCCTCGGGATACATCTTTAAGAGGCTCGGCTTCCCCAACACTATCGTGCTCGGGTTCGCAGTCTACGTCTTCCGGATGCTGGGTGAGTGGAGGGGCGAGGAGGGGAGGACTGGTGTGTGTGTGTGTGTGTGTGTGTGTATGTATGAGAGAGAGAGGAACAAAATATACTGACATATTCAGGGATGCCTGACAGATGTTTACAAAATATTGCTCATTGAGATCGATGGCTATAATTTATGACATGAGTCTTCAACACTTTCATTAAAAACTGCTTTCTATTCAGTAAAGATGAAAATAAAAACACTCACATAATGTGAATGATAAGGTACAAAGCATACGATTCGGAAAAATTATTTGTTCATCAAGAGTGTTTCAATAAGACCAGGCAAGGTTGTGATTGGCCAGCGGAATCCTTCACGATGAATATCAACACCGTGCGTGGATTTCCTGGTTTATCTTTTTTTTTTTTTTTCTGTAGAATAGTTTGGTACAAAACGAACAAGAGTGTGTGCATTGCATCTTCTTTTAAAAGCAAATTGGTCAGCATTTTTTTTTTGGGGGGGAGGGGGATGATCATACATGTTCTCACCTTCACTTCATCATCACTAGTTTGAACTGTATCACGCTGGCCAGTCCTCCTCAAAGTGACGCTTCTGACGCAGGCTACTCTTTCATCACCAACCCGTGGTGGTGCATGCCCTTCGAGGCCCTGGAGTGCTTCACCGTGTCCCTCATGAGTGCCGCCGCCGTGTCCTACGCTGCAGATCTGGCCACCCCCGCCACCCTCGCCACTCTGCAGGGTTTATACGGAGGCATCTACCACGGCGTCGGTGAGTTTGCTTCTGTATTAGAGGATAAGATCACTTTACAATATTGGAAAGCTGTGGTAGTTAACTATGGTGAACAGATGTGAAAGAAGTGGTAGTGGGTACTGTATATATGGGTAGATTGTTTCCTGCATCAACCCGTCCCCAGGTTGAGTTCCAGAGTTTACCAATGAAAGGGATGAAGCAATTAAGGTATTAGTTAACGCCTTCATTAGTCGGAGAAACGTCTCTTCTTGACAACACTGATGCAAAATGATCCTTTGTGCGTGACAGGGCGAGGCTTGGGCAGTCTGGTAAGTGGTTTCCTGATGGCTCCTCTGGGCTTGCGCAACGTGTTCAGGGTGCTGGCGCTGGTGTGTGGCGCGACAGGGGTCCTCTACTTCGCTACCAATTGCTTGTTCTTCAGGAAGCTGCAGAAGAAAAGGAAAGTCAGGTTCGAACAGTTGCGAGAACCTGATTCAAGTGACAGGCCAGCGGAAGAGAAGGCAGGCACGGACACATGTCGACAAAAGGGAAACGTAACTCAGGAGGGTGGTGAAGCTGATACCATGTTGTAAGTAATGTAGCAAGCGAGGGGTTTAATGCCTGGTGAGAGAGAGAGAGAGAGAGAGAGAGTGTGTTTACTGGTACGCATTGGTCATTATTTGTATTATTATTATTATTATTATTATTATTATTATTATTATTATTATTATTATTATTATTATTATTATTATTGTTATCAGTAGTAGTAGTAGTAGTAGTAGTAGTAGTAGTAGTAGTGGTAGTAGTTGTAGTAGTAGTAGTAGTAGTAAAAGTAGTAGTAGTAGTAATAGTAGATGATATTGTAATAATAATAGTATATAGTAACGGCACTGAGAGTAATAACATCAATATTTAAGGCAATAAAATGGTATCCCAGGGATCAGGCATGAGGAAGAATACACTTTCTGTTAAACATTCAAAGTATTTAATTCTGCATATTCACCTTTTATGACTTGCATAACATTAAGAACTTTATATGTCCCTCTGTTATGTACTTCCTTCCTTTCAATATATGTACTGTTTTTTTTTTCCTTAATATTTCTTTCCTGAGATCAATAAACGTTATCTGGATTTAGGAACTAGGTGAAGGTCGAGTATCGCTAATGAAAACTTTGTTGTGGCCGGAGGGTGGCAGGACGTGACGGGAGCTGGGGGGGAGATGGACGTGGGGGAGAGCACTGGGGGGACTGAGGGAATAGAGGGGAGGGTATAGGAGACTCCTGAAGCAGAGGAGAAAAGAAAGCACTGGGGACGAGATATAATGAAGAAATGTAGGAACCAAAAAAGGGAGCAAGTGGGGAGGGGAAGAATGGGATGTAGGGAGTAAGGGAGTAATGGAGAGGAGAAAGGGAGAGGTTAGAAGGCACTGGGGACGGGGCATGGAGGAGCACATAGAAGAAGGGTGTGGGAATGGGATAGGAGAGCTGGGGGGGGTGATCGAGAGGGAGCCAGAGGGAGCCAGAGGGAACCAGAGGGAGCCAAGGAACAAATCGCCTCCCGCCCCTTCCTTGTCCTGCCACCAGGCAATCTATCCCGAGGTCCTGAGGCTCAATAGGGCAGTTTAAAAGCGGCTCTTGGCTTGGGGATGTCGGTTGAGCAATCTATACCCCTCGGTGCCACGTGACCCAGGTCCCCCGGCGCTTTAAACACAATCAGTCAATCTGTCTGTTATGTTCCAAGCTGGACTGTTGCGTCAGGAAGGAAGGAGAGTCATTATATTCAGTTTATTCAGTATTGTCTCATTCTTTATAGAGTTGAGTCTTTACTTCACGGTGCCATGTAATCCTGATGGTGCTTGAGATTTCCTATCTTTCACTTCTATGTTGTTTATTTATTTATTTTTCAAATGCGGTGTACCTCAATGACTGTGACATGAATACTGATAAACAATGTGAGTCTGACAGAGACAACTCAGTGAAATTAATCTCTCTCTCTCTCTCTCTCTCTCTCTCTCTCTCTCTCTCTCTCTCTCTCTCTCTCTCTCTCTTTCTCTCTTTTGGGAACGGCAATATGAGTGAAAAAAAAAGGAAGTAATGGATGGAAAGCAGACTTGCGCTGTGCTATCCCATCTCTTTACCGTAATTAGTCAGTAGTTCCCAAACGGCCATACAAGAAACTAACGGTCTGTTCACTGTTTGATTAGCTTACATAATCCTTCGAAGTCTTCCTCCTCCTCTTCCTCCTATTTTTTATTTCTCCTCCGCCTCCTCCTCTTCCTTCTTTTCCTCTTTTCTTTTCTTTTTATCTCCTCCTCCTCCTCCTCCTCCTTCTTCTACTAGTACTGTTATTACTACTACAAAGCGTCTGAATGGTCCAAGCAACACTTCCTTATCTCACCGAAACATCTACATTGAATTCCCGGTTATCTTCATCCTCTTTGTTCTTTCCTAATCCATGACTCTCCTTCAGTTCTCTCCTTCCTTTACTCGCCTCAGTCTGGCTTTGCATGAGCTCCGGGTCCAGTGCGGGGGGGCCAGGGGTGCTATCAACGGCAGGAAGGAGAGGCTCGGAGTTGTGGTGGTGACGTCACACTGCTCCTTGACCTCCGGATTGATCGCATTAATGTTATCCCTTGTGCCCAGTATTTGCGTGTGTGTGTGTGTGTGTGTGTGTGTGTGTGTGTGTGTACATAGTGAATACATTTCAATTAAATACTGCACTTTAGTTTCATTTAGCGTGCGGCTGTCACTCCGTCCTTCTAAGAGATGGTTGCGCGAGGGCAGATGTACTAGAGAGAAGGAAGCAAGATACCTCTCTCTCTCTCTCTCTCTCTCTCTCTCTCTCTCTCTCTCTCTCTCTCTCTCTCTCTCTCTCTCTCTCTCTCTCTCTCTCTCTCTCTCTCTCTCTCTCTCTCTCTATATATATATATATATATATATATATATATATATATATATATATATATATATACACACACACACACACACACACTTGTGAGCGTTGCACCAACATTTAATTTTAGGCTCTATAGTTATTTTTTTCGCTTCACTTTTTTTTTTTTATCAGTTATAATTTCTTCCTAAATCATATTAGTGAAATACCTTGTAAAATTTTCCATCATTTTGTTCTTGAATGAAAATTTACGAAACTGAAAAGATGTAGAGGCAGTGAGTCTCGGAAGGAAAGGAAGGCTGGGCGGCGAGGGGAGGAGAGCGAGGCAGGCACCGGGAAGAAGGGCGCGCTGTACAGGCTTTACTCCACAAGATCTCCTCCAAGATGCCGCGTGGGGGGCAGGGGTGGGGGCGTGATGCCGCCGGTCAACACACTCAAGGGTAGGTCAAGCGGGGGTTGTCCTCAGCCGCCCCACGAGTGGCTCCCGCGGCCTTTACTTGAAGTCTTTTCATCTCTCTCTCTCTCTCTCTCTCTCTCTCTCTCTCTCTCTCTCTCTCTCTCTCTCTCTCTCTCTCTCTCTCTCTCTCTCTCTCTCTCTCTCTCTCTCTCTCTCTCTCTCTCTCTCTCTCACACACACAAACACACACACACACACACACACACACACCTTATCGACCTACTGAACAATAAACAACGAAGTTTGGGCCACTGGATCTGCTGTTGTGTTCACACAATTTTCACATAAAATATAGATAAAAATAACAAGCGTCTTGAAAATAGTAAATAACATCATGATTTTTTTTTCATGTTCATTGTCCGGCGGGTGCGGTGGTCACGTTTCCTTGCACTCATTGTTTTCCCTTTGGCCTTTGGAGAATCTGCTTCATTCATACCAGTCAAATGTTTGAGACTCCCTCTCATCCCATCTTTCCCGTGACGCACTGCGCTGGTCAACAATACGTGTCTTCTCCCCGTCGGTGGCTGGCTCTAGTACTCATCTCGTACTATCCCAGATGCAGGAAATCCTTATTACACCACCCTCTCCGCTTCAAAGGAAGATTATACTAAAGAATAAGGAAATATAATAACGAAGACGTGATTAGATGTGAGAGTAAGGAGTACAAGAATAATCCTCCACTTCTCCGATGATATCATGCTGTCCCTGCCATGACGAGATGGAGCATCGTATAATTTCAGTAAACACTCAGGTTTATAAGCCTTCGTGAACATCCCCTAAATGTGACGTAACTCAAGAACCGAAGATGAAGACCTAAATTCGTATCCCACTTGACACGCTTTCTGTCGAGTACTAGTGTGTGGGACGGAGGCTGCGTGGCGAGGCGCTAGGGCAGTGCTTCTCAATTGTCACACACGGCCATTGAAGAAAGTGGTTTGAGTGGTTTGAGTGCATGTTTTCCTTGCATGAACGTAACACTTATGTAGTCTGGGATTTCTTCAGGATTGTAGTCAGAATTCTCCAACACTTCGGCCCCTTATCTCGACTACTTTTTGATAGCTGCTTTGAGGAAGTGATTTTTTTTTTTTTTCAAGTGGGATCTTATATTTCTGGTGATGGTTTAATATAGACCCCACAGTGTTTCAAAATATGGACTGTTCTTCTTTGCAGTCCTTTGAGTTAAGAGGAGAAACTAGATGCATAGACAAAGGTTTCTCTAGAATAAGTAAATAGTCATCATCATTATCACCATCACCACCACCACCACCACCACCACCATCATCATCAACAGCAGCAGTCTGTATGGTTCCACTAAACAGGGCTAAGTCTTCTCCCAGTTGATAGAAAGTAGACTGGCGTTAAGGCAGAAGCCACGCCAGGCTGGCTTAAAACGTCTTGGGTGTACCATTATAAAGTTTCTCTAATGGGCTTTTTCCTCTTTCGGTGTCCTGTTTACACCCAGGCTCGGCGCCCCTACAGGAGCAAAAGTTGTGTGGATCCTTCCTTCCCTCACACTTTCGTAGTGCACCTTCACTGACACCTGCAGGTTACCAAGCCGTGGCAGCCTCCACAGCGGCAGGAGGTACCTTGAATGGTAAGCGAGCCATACCAAATATCATTCTCCATGACCTTCAGTTAACTGTCATGTATGTGTCTCAGAGAACATAATATAAATTGAACCCTTCCTCACTTAATAAAATGAAATCTTGGATAAAGTTCGGGCCATTAGGCAGGTGACTTCCTGACAACTTTGTGAAATCTCAAAGGTTTATTTTGTTAAGTATTTTACAACACAATATTTCACCGCAGAATCATAACAGGGAGTAGTTGTATATAGAATAGCATCACTACTATTTTTTTTTTTCATATGTAATTTCACTTAAAGTGCCTGTGGTCAATAAACTAACTAATTAAATATATAGGGGGGGGGGCAGGGGGCAGGCAGGGGTGGCGAGGGCGGGCGGGGCCGCGGTCAGGCTGGGGCGGAGGGCTGGAGTGGGGCGATGACGCCTGGCACCGCCCACCACCTCAAACTGGGCCAAGCCGCTGTGGCTGTCGCCGTCGCCCAGGCCTCGTCTTCACCACAGTCTGCCCCCTGGAGCTACCTGCGGCGGCCGGACACTCGTAGCGATACCGTCTCATGACACCGTCTTCGAGACGCTCGCGAACATATGCGAAACAAAATCCATTCAAGTAATTGACGATATAAGACGACGGTACTCCTTGTGTTACTTAGACTAACCGTCGAGTGATAGCGCTGGGATCATCAACCACGTACTAAGAGAAGGAAAAATAAAAGGAGTACGAAACTAATTCCGCAAAAGTGGGAAATTTATTCGTTCATATATAATTACTCAGAAGTGTGACGAGACAGTTCCTCCTGGTACTCTGACCGATAACACCGAGACACTCCCCGCCTTTCACAATGCCGCTCATGATGCTCTCCGAGGAGTGAGCGTCGCGGCACAAGATCGCGAGGACTCGGAACGTTTGAATCAACAAAGCAGGTGGTAAGTGAACCTCCGCGCTGTGCGAGCAATTTATTCAACGCTTCAGTTTATCCAGCCTTTCTACGTCCTTACAGTAGGATGTTACCGAGGAAGTTTAAGACTCTCTCTCTCTAGCTTCCTTTGATCTTACTGAGGTATTTAAGACACCTATGAGGACAACGACTATGGAAGGCACTCTAGCGGGACTCGGGTGTCTTAGTGTCAGGCAAGACGCCAAGCTCTCATCATCACCTGCTGAAAGTGGTTACTTCTTTCTTGAATGCTTTTGGTTGGCTTAATAATCACCACGGCCCACACGATTTATTTTCAATAGTCTGCATGCGCGTTACACATACACATAATACATTGCTCAGTCTTTTATGTCGTGTGTGTAGTAACACTCGTACACCATTCGTCTCTTTTTAGGGAGATTTGTTTAGCTCGTGCATTTATATTCTCTTTGCTTGCCTTTATTTGTATGATGATTACCTAGTTTAATCTTGACGTACTGCCATCATTAATTACAACACTTCCCATGCATGAACTATTTTACCCGAACAACAAAAAATTCCAAGATTTAGTAGCTGCTCCATCACTGTCTGGCGCCTGTTTCCCGCTGCAGTATTGTCACAAAGTAAAAGAACTGAGCTTCAAAGTAAAAGAGTTTAATATAAAATTAGATTAAATTAATTTCAAGTAAAAATCAACTGTATTCTAAATTAGAGGAACTAAATTTTAAGTTATAACAACTGAACTTTAAATCAAAACAACCAAATACAAAACAAAATCAGGCAAATATTATTTAAAACAGAAATTTTGTAAGACATGAATGTGTGTCGGAAGGTTTGGCTTTATAGCGGCTGGGAACACTTGTCATCTAGCACACGCTGCATTGACAGTGCCACGTCAGCCCTCATGCCAGTGCTGTGTCTAGAAACTTCCAAGTATGTCAAGAAGCATTTTGTTGGTGTGATGTAGCTACATTATTTACAGTTGAGTGAATTTTTTATTTTCTCTACGTAATTTTGTACGCAAAAGTAATGATAATTACGTAATGCATTAATTGTTTTTTTCTTTCTTTTTTCGTGTTAACATACGATGAAGAACAGTGAAATATCGTGAAGATTTTTTTGTTTTCTCTTGTACGGCTACAGTGTCTGTACAAATACAAAGAACAGCTCAATAAAATTTTATCCTGTGTTGCTTTATTCATACAATTATCTGTACCTGGATGAAAGAAATTGCGTTCAATAATTTATTTTTCGGAGAAATTTAATTAGATCGGAAAATATAATTAATTTGAGTATAATATAATTTTATAATGAAAGGTAATTTTTCTTTATCTTTACAGTGCTAATGCCTTATCTCCTTTCCCTTTTTATTTGATTTCATGTAAACTTGAGTTTTGATTAAATTTAGGTTGTTTCATTGTAAACTTCAGTTCTTTTAATGTAGAACTCAATTATTTCAATTAGAAATTATTATTATTATTATTATTTTCTTTTTTTAAGTTGAAATGCATTTGTTTGAATTTTAAATGTATTTGTTTTAATTTGAAATTTCCTATCTGCTACTCTACGTGTTCCTGCTGTATAAGACTCGATGGTGAGCCTCACTCTTGTGTTGCACACCTTCCTAATGCCAAGGGTGACCTACACCACTGCTATGTTACACTGTGAACGTGATTTTTCTATTATTATTATTATTATTATTATTATTATTATTATTATTATTATTATTATTATTACTATTATTACTATTATTATCATTATTATTATTATTATTATTATTATTATTATTATTATTATTATTATTATTATTATTATTATCATTATTATCATTATTATTATGATGATCATCATCATCATCATCGTCATCATCATTATTGATTTTTTTTTTTTCTCAATTATTCTTGTATTTTATTTCAAACTTAATGATGCCAAACATGTTTCTTCAATCGTACTCATTTCTGTTCTGTCGCCAGTCATGTGACTTTCACCTCTGTCTCATCTCATTTTTCACCCTCGCCCCTTGGTCTCTTTCTGATGACACCTTTCTCAAGCTTCATCATTCTGCTGCTCCTTCTGTGTACTTGTTTCTTCCCGTTGTCTCCTCTTGTTGCCTCCTGAACATTTCTTCTTTCTATTGTTGTTTCATTTTCCATTTTTGTAGGCAACACTTCTTTCTCTTTGTTGTTTTCATCTGCCGCCTCAGTTTTTTTTTTTTTTTTTTATGTCACTTCATCCTCTTTTCATTCTTTCTTTCCTTTCGCTGTTAGTGGTGTTTCTACTCTAATCCCTGCTTATCTACGTTATTTACTAAAGTCTCCGTTGTGTCATCCCATTTCTTTTAATATATTCACATTTTTTTCTGTCCTTTTATTTATATTTTTTACCATGTCCTAATTTAGTTTTATCAGTATTTGAACCTGCCATCTTTGCTGCTTTGAACGTTTTGCAGCGGCGCTTTATGACCACGATGTTGTGGCGTTATCAAATAAAATCAATCAATCAATCCTACTTTCTCTCGCGTCGGAGTCTTTTTGTTCCTCATCAGGTCGTTCTCCTCTCCCCACTGCAGGCAGTAGGTCCAGACACATCATCGCTTTCTTTCCTTGTTTGGAAGCTCCTGCTTCTTGTTGCTAAATTAACTGAGTTTCTGGAAAGATTTTGTTATTAATGTGTGCTTTATATTACTTTTTTTTAGTCTTATTTCTAATTGATATTTATTTGTCTATTTGTTCATTGATTTAGTTATTTGTCTATCTATCTGTGTGTGTGTGTATATATATATATATATATATATATATATATATATATATATATATATATATATATATATATATATATATATATATATATATATATATATATATATATATATATATATATATATATATATATATATATATATATATATATATATACTCGTATATATATACAGGGTGTCTCATAAGTTTCCATACATAGGAAAAATTATAAGAAATTATAGAATTATAGAAAAAAAATTTTTATCTATATGATATGCTCTACATGACTGCCTTTGTGTTGAAAACACATTTCAATGCGTGTCCTTCGCTGGTGAAGAACACGTTCAAACACATCTCTATTTTATGCTTGTAATGGCGTTCGTGATACCATATGTATGGAAACTTATGGGATACCCTGTGTGTATATATATATATATATATATATATATATATATATATATATATATATATATATATATATATATATATATATATATATATATATATATATATATATATATATATATATATATATATATATATATATATATATATATATTATTTTCTATTATAGGAAGTATTTGCCAAAGGAAAATATTACTGAAAATCCCAAAATCTAAATAGTCTTTACTTCACCTTAGTTCATATTGTCATTTGATTTACGTGGACTGAGTCGCTCCTGAACATCATCGTTACTTGAGACAAAAAAGAAAAAAAAAAAGTAGGAAAAGTTAGAGGACAAGCGGTCAAAAACGTTTTACCTTGAACAGGGAATAGAATGCATAAAGGGGAGAAACATACGTATACACTAACTCATATTGCAACTGAATATAATTTTCCTACTTTTTATAACTTTACCAAAGGGAAGAAGGTAATAGGAACGAAGGAACGAAGGTAATAGGAAGAAGCAACTAGTTTTTAGCTAAGAATGTGGAAGGAGATAGATGTGCATGTGGTGAAACTGTTAACCGAAGGCCTGAGAATAGTGTGACCTGACTAGGAACAAAAGCAAGCTGATTCAAGGCAAAGGGCACGAAGAGTGAGGGTGGACAAGGGCAAAAAGATCCTGATAGAGGCAAAGAAAGGCGAGGAAAGGTAGACATTGAGTGGCTGTGGGTTGTGGTATTTAATGGGGCAGCAGCAGTGATAGCCAAGTTGGAAGCTGGAAGGGTCAGTTCACTGCCACCCGGGGCTCGACACGCCCTAACACCTCAACCATCGATTTCATGACGCGTGTGTGATCTGTGGCGACCTGATTGTGCCCGGTCGTCTGTCTGTCTAGTTAGAGAGAGAGAGAGAGAGAGAGAGAGAGAGAGAGGAAGCAGAAATAGCAGCAGTCACCAACAGTACTGTCCTTTAGCCGGTTGTGGAATGCACGCGACTATTGAAAGGAACGTATGAGTTTCCGAATATCTGTGACGTAATGCATAAGGTAAATTTGTTCAGGAATTCTTAGAAGGACGCATCAGTGTGTCCTGTTGAGCTGCCCTTGCTTTATGTTAGTCACCGGTGAGAATGTGGCCGCTGTTACTATTATTATTATATATTTATTTATTTTTTACCGTTATGTTTATGAATTTTCGTATTGTGGCGTAAACTGTTTTAGAAATTACTAGTCAAATCTAGGAAATATAGAAAGAAATTGGCTCACTAAAAGACTCGTTTATGGCTGAAATGAACTTAGCACTCACATTCTTTGTGTCGAGTCAAATTTACAGATTAGGATGATAGCAGTGTATAGGTGTGTATGTATATTTTATGTGTCATGTGTGGACCTACTGGCACGCTCACACGCACAGACACACACAAACACACACTCTCTCTCTCTCTTTCTCTCTCTCTCTCTCTCTCTCTCTCTCTCTCTCTCTCTCTCTCTCTCTCTCTCTCTCTCTGGAACTTCCTGCCTGCTTCTTTATTTCCTCCTTCGTATGATTTCAATTCTTTCAAGAAGGAGGTTTCAAGACACTTATCCTCCAATTTTCAATATTTTTTTTTTACTTCGCTCAGGGTGCTGGCGCTCTAGAGGTCCTTTTTGTTTTGTACTTTTTGTTGTCCTTGGTCAATGTTCCTCTTACACACACACACACACACACACAATTCCCTTCTGCATGAATACTGCTGCGCTACAGTAATAGCTTACTATTATATTTTCTTCCTTTCCTTCTTCTCATACATTCTTGCACCACTGTTGAATATGATTATCAGATTATAGTGAGATGAAAGAGCCACAGAGAGGAGCAGCCGCGGCTCTTATTTGTGTGACTCTTGCGTTAATTCTGCTTGATTCGGAGGAATATTAGTGAAACCTTGTATGGCTAAACACTGCAAGAGAACACTGTTTGATACCTTTGGGGTGGGACAGTGAAATTAACTGTCAATGTGCCTTCCAAGAGTTATGCGTGTGTAGCTTTCGCGATATTTTCATAAATCATATTTATATTTCTTTCGGTTGATGGTCTTCTCACACGCACAGATTCTTGCAACACTGTTTTGTGTATAGTCACTCCGTGAATATTTTGTTTAGTGCATAACTTTAAATAAAAAACAATTTCTTAACTCTTTCACTGAAATACGAAACAATTAGCAGCACCAGAAGAAATGCATGGCATCTTTATAAGCATCTGCAGGAAAGTAAGGGAGAAAAGAAAAATAAATTTTGCAATTTCTAACCGGTTTGAAGATTGGAGGTGGCTCTAGAACAAGTGAATATGTCTCAGAGTGATTAGTAATTAAGGAAAGATGTATCAAATAGCAGTCAAAGGTTAAGAATGGAACTACTACCCCTGGATCTCTCAGAAACCCGTGAAGTTTGTATTTTTCATTGCCAATTGACTGATTAAAAGCTACTATTGTTGAGACTCACGCGTGATTCGATTATATGAAATTATCGTCTGAATAGGTTTAGCGGTGATGGTGGTGGTGGTGGTGGTGTGTGTGTGTGTGTGTGTGTGTGTGTGTGTGTGTGTGTGTGTGTGTGTGTGGGATCTTGACTAACCAATTTAAGTATAATTACCCGCAGAGCGATGAGGAGAACAGAAAGAAGCAGAGAGGCTGTGTACTCAAGTGGCTGTCATGGTTACGGAATGAAGTGCGAGAAAGAGAGATTAGAAAAATTATAACTGACAGATTGCTTGATTTAACCCTTTCACTGCTGCAGCCTCTTCTTAAGCTCACTAAAATACAATGCAGGTCTAAATTACAATATTGAAAGACACAATTGACAGCAAGAGGAGTGACCGAATAGTTGAAATTTCTTAGATTATACCATTTAACTTTACCTCAATGAAATCGTGTGACTAAGTACGAAAATCAGTATTATCTGACTAACAGTATGCTGCTCTTAGTTATTATTGGGTAAATATGCTACAGTACCGGAGTCGTATACCACTGAGATGAGAGAAACGGTGAATAACAACGACTGAGAGAAGATAAAAGGAATAAGGGACAGAGTGAGGGGGCGGGCACAAGCTGGAGGGACGCCAGGGTGTGATGTAGCAGGTGGTGATTTGGTATAGTAGTGTTATGTAAGCTCAAGGGAACGTGGCACAGCCCTCAACACGTTCCCCTTGCTTGGCTCAGTCGTGTTTACAGGGAGGCAATTCAGTGTGAACCCTTACTTCTTTTCCATCTTCAGCATTATGTGGTGCTCCTTGTCCAAGCTTCATGGCCGGTACTTTGAAACGCTCTGGACTCTATAAGAAGTACGTATTTTTCAAAGGCCACAAGGATGAGAGGACAGCTTCTCAATACGAACCCTCTCACTTCGTGACATCTAAGTTTCTGTTGGTTCATCCCATTTTCTTTTACATATTCACACCTCTGTTTCTCTCTCTCTCTCTCTCTCTCTCTCTCTCTCTCTCTCTCTCTCTCTCTCTCTCTCTCTCTCTCTCTCTCTCTCTCTCTCTCTTTTTAACATGTCATAATTTTGTTTTTAATGTCAATATGTTAATCTGCCATCGTTGCTGCTTTGAACGTTTTGCAGCAGCGCCGTATGACCATGATGTTGCGGCGCCATAAAATCAGATCAATTAATCACAGTTGTTTTCCTTTGATTGCGTAGAATATTTTGTTTAACTGTCACTAAAATGATGAAAGCACTCGAGAACACACCAATTTTTTTTTTTTTTTTTTTTATTCACTGGAGACCGATGATGCAGAGTTCTTGTTGAATTTTGGTTAGAATCCTGAAGACACCTTTGAAAACCTTGATATTTTACATTAGAGCTTATTAAAAAAAAAGTAGTGTAAGAGAAGCGTTGTATTTTTTTTTTTTATTTTATGTACGTATTTGTATTTCTCTTTTTTCTTTATTTATTTGTCTTTTTTTTATAGTGGTTTTATTCCCTCGTGCAATAAATCGTGACGTCGCCTTTTTTATACGTGTGGAGGAGAGTGGCTAAGTACACAGATATGAAGGGCACGAAAAATCCCACTTAATTGCCGCTTCTAAAAAGTATAATAAAGAAAATTCAAAATAGGTAGGCCAACTTAGTGCTTGAGGTGTCCTGATACTTCTCTCTCTCTCTCTCTCTCTCTCTCTCTCTCTCTCTCTCTCTCTCTCTCTCTCTCTCTTGGAAGAATTCAAGTGATAGGAAGGGAGAAAACAAGAATATACAGACCTTTTGAGTCCCTGGTGAAAGATATGGTAAGATAATTATACATTACATTACATTATGGTTCATACCACAGGAAGACATGGACAAAGTCATCATTATTTTCTTTCTTCTACTTTCCTTTCCTGATGTACAATATCACACTTCAGTTTCTTCCTAATACCCAAACAGAATGAAGGGAATAAATAGCTGGGTGTCATTTTCATCCGCTGTTCAGTTCAGGAATCTGTGACAGGGAATGCACAGATAAGCGTGGTAGCCTCTTCACAACAAATGCAGAGAAGTGACATGGGGACATTCCTCAGATTTTTTTTTTTCCCTTATCCGTTGTTGACGTGAATATTCCATCAAAGCATCGTTTCCTAATTACTGATGTTGTTGTGGATGGCAGTGTGTTGTATTAAATATTGACTGTGAACACATTATATCTACTACATTGGTGCTGTCGGTAATGCTTATGTAATACTGATATATTTCAGGTCAGTGCGAAAATGGAGGGGCGGGCTTGTAGCACCGAGGTGATCAGGATGACGGAACCAGAGCCATCTGTCGGCGGCAAGGTAAGGCTGTTGTGCACGCTTCTCCTTCCTTTTTTCCATTGCCAGGGACGTTCAGTGAAGCCGTGTTTAAGGTTATGTAATATTTGTTATATAGAAATTTTTGTTTTTCCTTTTTAAGGGTCCTGAAATGCTGGGTTTTTTTTTTTTTGAGTGTGTGTGTGTGTGTGTGTGTGTGTGTGTGTGTGTGTGTGTGTGTGTGTGTGTGTGTGTGTGTGTGTGTGTGTGTGTGTGTGTGTGTGTGTGTGTGTGTGTGTGTGTGTGTGTGTGTGTGTGTGTGTGTGTGTGTGTGTGTGTGTGTGTGTGTGTGTGTGTGTGTCTGTGTGTGTGTGTGTGTGTGTGTGTGTGTGTGTGTGTGTGTGTGTGTGTGTGTGTTTCCTGGAAAAAATTCCTGAAAGTAAAGGTCTTCTCACAGTTCACGATCTTTCCTCGGTTTATTTAACATATTCGTAATTTATATGAACGTATCGAAATAATTCATACATAATGCTAAATCTTATGTTTCTCTTGTTTATACACACACACACACACACACACACACACAGAGAGAGAGAGAGAGAGAGAGAGAGAGAGAGAGAGAGAGAGAGAGAGAGAGAGAGAGAGAGAGATTTTCCAGGAAAGATTACTTCATGGATACTGTCACGTTTCTTTCACAACTTATTCACTGAATTTCTGTTTTGTTGAAGTTCATATTTATACCCAAACTAATATAATAATAATAATAATAATAATAATAATAATAATAATAATAATAATAATAATAATAACGAAGGATAAAAAAAAGTAACATAAAACCTAATTTGTGTATCAACATAAACAAACGTAGTATGGAAACATCACTTCTGCCTACTCTTGATTTTTAAAAAGTAATTAAAGGCAATTTACAAGAGTTTGTACGAGGATGACTTCATTATGTTCTCTGTTCACTTATTATTTGCCTCAGTGTATCAAAAACTGATGTATGATAACAGACAATAATATACCCTCTGACTCCCTATTTATCCAAGTTGCATAATGGTTCGAAAATACCAATCACACTAACTTAAGAGAAAGAGAACATGACAGCTTTAGACGAAAACGATGATGCAAGAGTCAAGCACCACATGATTTTCTCTTTAAATCTTTACTCTGGTAGTGCAGGAATACGTCACGTCGCCATGTGCTCACCGCTAAGGACACATTCACCACATTCACAGGATTCGTGTTCTGCTCGCCTTCCTGATGCTACCTGCCGTCCGGTCTACATTGTGATTGATTCTCGTGCCCCGTGTGCCGGTCACTGACGCAGAATGGGCAGAGGCGTGTGGGATGGTGTGACCGGGGGGTGGTGGGGGCTGGCACTGCGGTGAGCGCCATTACCTCCTCACCCTCAATGGTTCCTAACGAGGAGCTACTCCAACCGCGTCAGACTCCCGCGACTTTGAGATTATTTGACTCTTATCTCGTTTTTCGCGGGATGTTTTCTTATTGCATTTATCGGTGAAATTATCCGTGTGCTCCGCATTGCTCATGTATTATTCATGTCCCTTACATTCCCTTACACTCTAACTGGAGCGGAAAATTACATCAGAGTTTTGTATTCTTTGTCTTCATTCTTGTATTTTTCGTACAATATTTCAATCCTGATAAGGACTGGACGCTAAGTTTAGTTTTTTTGAGGAGAAACCACACTGAAAGACAGTTGAGGTTTGGCAGCGCCGACACCAACACGCGTCTCTAAAACACCTCCGCCACTCACGTTTAGGAAGTGTTCAAAATATCCACGGCCTTCTGATACACACAGCTTTTCTTTCCATCTGGTGTGTGAGTGATATTAGGACAACGTCAGCATCTCCCTTCTTCCCATGGATTCGAGCAGCAAGTGCATCTTGTCAGCCGACGACGAGAGTGCTGAGGGGACGCCCACACATGCCACTCACAGAGAGAGCGTGGGAAGCACCTCAGTCGGCGATACTGATCAAGTCACAAAGGATGACAATCTCGCTGACAAAAAGTTAACAGATGAACAAGACCTTTCTTCTGGTAAAAAATCAATTCAAACCACAGATAATCCACCGAACGGCGCACGCTTCAATGCCAGTGGTGTCGCTCGGAAGAGAGACGGTGCCCATAAGCCCAGCCTGAGATTCAAAACAATGCGAGAGCAGAGCACAGGAGGAAGTGAACGCCTCACCAAGAGGGAATCACTGACTACCTTTGTCCTGCCACCGGCTGCCGAGTCTCCTCAGGGCAGAAAGGACTCATCGAGCAGCATTCTATTCTCTCACGACCGCCAGTCCAGAAGAGTCAGAAGGAAGCCTTCCCTCATGAGCCTCACAACCTCACAATCCTCAGAGCCTGGCTTGGTGCGTCAGTTTACTCAGTTTGATGAAACTTCCCTCAGCTCTTCGAGGGTGAAGCGTGACTCCATTGCGAGCTGCACCTCCATACAAGGGACGATCCTGAAGCCCTCCATCATGGCCCAGGGAGAGATGTTCTCCAAGTGTAATAAGCAGAAGCAGTGGCTCATGGCCATCCACGCCTCGGACCCCGACGAGACGCTGCCCATGCTGACGAAACCAGTCTTTCTGATCGACGATGGAGGCAAAATAACGAAGCAGACGGTACCAACACCTGTGCCTTACTTCATGTCTATAGAATCAAAAGGGAATTGTCCAGAAAGATTCAGAATTTCAGAGAATTGTTGATAAGTGTTGCAAATTGTGTTTATGAAGCTTAGCAATAGATGGCATTAATTTTGCAGTACAGTCGTGCGTATATGAATGAAAGAGTACACTATGAGTCCTATATTAGAGTGGAGAACATACAACTTCTACAAAATTACTAAAAAGAAATTAATTCGATTTTTTGTCTGTTGCATTGGAAACAAAATAACATACATGTACAATGCGCTAGATTGTGCGAAAATTCACAGTTTTACACAATGTCCATAGAATACTGTATTATATGGACATTGGTTGTACACTTGACACAATTGCTTTAGAGACCGTGTGGAGAACTGGTGATTTTCTTCTTGACATATTCTTCTTACTTAAGGCACGAGTGTGAATACTGAGGTTTGGATCACTCTTTTACACATATCTTTGACACACATGCCGGAAGCTCTCGCAGTTATGAATGGCGGTGCTGTGTTTGTCCCAGACACCATAACGTGGCGCATCATGGTGGTCGTGTTGCAGGTGTCGTCATGGGTGAAGGAGAACCTGCTGCTGGTGATGACTATCCTGGGCGTGGTGTTGGGCGTGCTGGCCGGAGCCTTCGCCCGCACCCTCGAGTACTCTTCCCAAACCGTCATGCTCGTCTCCTTCCCCGGCGAGATAATGATGAGGATGCTGAAGATGCTGATCCTTCCCCTGATCATCTCGTCCATCATCACAGGTCAGTGGGGGTCAGGGGCGAGATGAAGGGAAGGGAGGCGTGGGTGGTGTGGGAGTGGGTATCGGTGGGTATAGGTATGGAGGGTATGGGAGGGAAGTAAACAAATGTCGAGGGATGCAGTGAGGTAGGGGACGAGGGCGAAGCAGGGAGAAAAAGGGGATACGGATTGAATAATTGTGTAGCAATATATTCTGTGTCGATCTTCCTTACAGAGATAGAGAGATAAATAGATAGAGATAGATAGATAGATAGATAAAGAGAGAGAGAGAGAGAGAGAGAGAGAGAGAGAGAGAGAGAGAGAGAGAGAGAGAGAGAGAGAGAGAGAGAGAGAGAGAGAGAGAAGAAGAAGTTAGGTCATGCAGATCTTTGTTTCTGTTGAGAATGATCCCTTTCGTTCGTGTGCTTCCATTGCATTCATGTACAGTAAGATGAAACTGTGTCTTGTGTTCATTGTTGCTTTGTTAATGGAAATGATTATGTAATGTGTGTGTGTGTGTGTGTGTGTGTGTGTGTTTAGGTAGAGTACTGTAATCTCTCTCCTTTCACCTCCTCCTCACTATCCTTTCCTCCTCCTCTTGTGTAACCTTTCTTCTGACAAGCCCGCCATCATACATCGACCCAACACTCCTCATTCTTCCTACTGACCTTTCTCAACGCTACCTCTTCAAAGGAACTCCTCCCTTTCCTTCCGTCCGTCTGCATCAGTTCCACGGCCAAAAACCACAATACATCTTTTCACTCTTGCGGCTTTTCTTCCTTACCTCACACAAACCTTTCGACTTTCCTCATGATTTGGTAATGAGCACTTCGCACCCATACAACCTTTCTACAACTATTTTAGCATGTACCCTTCTTGCTCGCTCCGCACTATAAGTATCTCACCTCCGTAGTACAGGTTTTCTAGTGACTCTTAGGATTCTTCAACCTTTCTATGATTATTTTAACATACATGCTTCTTCGCACCACACAAACCCTCCCAGTTCTCCTCATGATCTTGTTTCCGTACTACATACAGCTTTTCCTTGGTAAATATCTCCAACCAACAACTTCAAACCCGACGAACATGTTTTCCTCACACCTCCACGCCATTGTCTTGAATATACTACTCCCGGTAAAGGTGTGGCCCAGCTGGACGCCACAGCCTCAGGGCAGATGGGGTCCCGAGCTCTGGCTTACTATTTCGGCACCACCATCTGCGCTGCGGTGACCGGTATCATGTGTGTCGTGATCATCCACCCGGGCAGTCCCACTCTCCTCAAGCACTCGATGGGGGAGACACCGGACATCCTCAAAGATGGCAGCAAGGTTACCACCATGGACGCCTTCCTAGACATTGTGAGGTATACAGACATTGTGAAGGAGGAGAGTTAAGGCTCTGACAGGTATGAGTAGAAGTTTTACTAATCCTACTCGAACTTTTCTTCCTTTTTCTTCTCTCTCTCTCTCTCTCTCTCTCTCTCTCTCTCTCTCTCTCTCTCTCTCTCTCTCTCTCTCTCTCTCTCTCTCTCTCTCTCTCTCTCTCTTCTAGTTTCCTTCTTCCTCCTCCCTACTTCATCGATTTGCTTAATCCTACGCGCCTCACCACCTCCTTCCTCCTCCTTCTCCTCCTCCTCCTCCTCTTCACAGCCTCCATTGACACACATACATTTCACGTCTAATGGCACTCATTGTCCGGCGACACGTTAGTCTAGTAGTATCATTCATGCATAGCGTCATTCATGCCTCGTGCCGCTCATGTCTGTGCAGAGCCTTTCTTGTCTAGTGTACCTCCGTGACTTAGCGTTCATCATGCTATCGTGTTACTGTCGAAAGTGCAGTGTTGGTTTGTACTATTAAGTCCCAAGTCCTGTAAACTGATGTTTCTGTGTGTCGTTTACGTAATAATGTCAATTTTGATATGACTTTGTGCTCTATATAATGTTTCGTGCCTCTGGTTTGTATGTACTGTGTATATGTGCATGTGTGTGTGGAGTCTCGTGTCAGAATTCGTCTCTCGTTCTCTCTTGCAATGCGATTTGTCCGTGACATCAAGTTGACCAGCGCTCGCTAACATCACACACCACAACATACCGCCACCGTCTCCTCTAACTAACATTACCACACACCACCACCACCTCTCCCTCCTCGCCGCCAGGACTGTCTTGTCTGGACACCGGGTCGTCAGGCAAGATGGGATCCCGTGCCCTCTGCTACTACTTCTCCACGACTATCCTAGCCGCCTCTCTGGGCATCACCATGGTCACCTCTATTCACCCCGGGGACCCATCCATCCTGGTAGGCGAGTCCCAGCAGACACTGAAGGAGAAGAGTGAAGAGGAGCCGCAGGTTCTTGACGCGCTCCTGGATATCGTTAGGTAGTTAAGGTGGTTTCGTTACCTTCTGATATGCCACTGTCGCTCCTGTCCGTCGCTTCCATGTGCTTGTCATCGTGTCGTCTCTTCGGTTCCTCCGTCGTTGTTCTTCCTGCCTTCAGCCTTGACGTGGGAGATGTTAACTGGTTGGTCGGCTGATTGAAAGTGCTGGAGAAAACGGAATAATTTTACTCCGCAGGACGAAAAGAAGTGATTGGATCAGTGATCTGAATCGAAGAGGAAAGATACTACTGTAGCTAAGAGAGAGAGAGAGAGAGAGAGAGAGAGAGAGAGAGAGAGAGAGATTTTTTTACCTCAGTATACACTCTAATGGAAAAATAATAACAGTACTAACACACAGAACTCAGCTTACGGACGACTCCCATTACACCCACCGCTCCTATTACTACTGCTGCTGGTGACGATAGTGGTGGTAGCAGCAGTGGTAGCAGAAGTGGTGGTGGTGGTGGTGGAGATGATATGACCACGTTGCCTCCCTTTCAGAAACATGTTCCCGGACAACCTGGTGATGGCAAGCTTCTCCTCCACCAAGACAGTCTACAAGGAGGTCAGTACGTCACGCCATCCACGCCCTCACCTCATCTCCTGACAGGCCCGTATTCTGAAACGCTTTGCTCTCTCACCACGACTATTTTCAAAGGCCACAGAGATAATTAGCTGGGCTCTCAAGAGTGTTTCTCCTGTTGATAATGTAGAAATTTTGTTAATCTGTCACTAGAATAATAAAAACACCCTTAAAGACCAGTGCAGTATCGACTAGACGCCTTTGAAATGATCGAAGTGAGAGTTGTAAAGTTTCAGTGCCCACACTACCTTGGCTTAACTCTTATTTATTAACCTCCATGTTTGTTATTTTTGTTCTTACGCTTCGGCATTATTTGTTAGCTGAGAGACATGATGAGTATTGCTTTATTCATTATATCACCATTAGTCTCTTTTTTTTAATTCCATTCCATGAGAAATGTATCCCAATATTTTTCACGTATCTTTGTCAACGGCCCGTCTTTTCCAGGTTACCCCAGCAAAACGTTATCTCTCTATCTAGTTATCTGCCTACCTTGCCTCTTATCGTCCACACCCGTATGCTGTGTTTATCATCTCAGTGTGTTGTGTGTTTGTCTTTAGGAGATGACATACATACGATGATTTCAATTTGTCTTAAAAGAGAAGTATCAAGACATCTCTGAAACATTAATAGCCAACTTTTTTAAAAATCTCCTATATTCATTTTTTATTTATTTATTTATTTTTTATATATATTTGACGCTTATTGTTTTTTTTTCCTTTTCATCTTATTTTTTTTTTCTTATTAAGGCAGAGTTCTTAACACGTAAAACACACACACACACACACACACACACACAATAGTAGTAGTAGTAGCAGTAGTAGTAGTACTAGTAGTAGTAGTAGTAGTAGTTGTAGTAGTAGCAAATACACAAGTAATACAAAAACTTACTATCTCATTTTTGTCCAACTTAAAAAAAAAGAGTAAAATAAACAATAACGAGTTCTAGAAAGGCAATCGGTGAGGCCAGGCTGAGCATAAGAACATACAGAAAACTATAAAAACTCCATACAAAATCAAGAGGCAAAAAAATGAACACACACACACACACACACACACACACACCGTCCCGTCATCATTACAAACACCCGATCTGTTGCTCTGCTTCAGGTTCACGTCGCTCCGAAGCTAAATGAGACCCTGGAGCTTCTGAACGAGACCATGCGATCTTTGCTCAACGACACCACGCTTAATGACACTTCGCCGCAGACCAAGTACGAGCGCTCCCTCACCAGTTCCGAGGGCACCAACGTCATGGGTGAGTCTGGTGATCCTGCTGAAGGGAAAAGGAATGTGTGGTTTGTTGTGGTTGTTGTTGTTGTTGTTTTCTTCTTCTTCTTCTTCTTCTTGTTCTTCTTCTCTTTTTGTTAATGTTATTTATTTATTAATTTGTTCATTTTATTTTTTGCTTATATAATTTTGCCTTTTTTTAACTTCATATTATTTTGGTACTAATATTTTTGCTTCTTTCTTTTCATCTTTGATTCTTTAACCTATCCATAACTGAAAGGAGATTTACGTGTTTAAGATAGCATTGTAAGTACTGTCTTTCCACATAGCGCTCTCTCTCTCTCTCTCTCTCTCTCTCTCTCTCTCTCTCTCTCTCTCTCTCTCTCTCTCTCTCTCTCTACATTGTTTTCGATTATTTAGTAAAGCGATTCTGATCCTTCCTGTAGCTCGTCTATAAAGGTTTCCGATTCCTTAGCCAGTGTTCTAATCCTCTTTTTGGCTCCCACAGGAATGATCGTGTTCTGTGTGGCGTTTGGGTCACTCATCGGTCGAATGCCACAGGGAAAGTTGATGGTGGATTTCTTCATCATCCTGAACGACGTGGTGATGAAGATGGTGGAGCTTATCATGTGGTGAGCATGTGTGTGTGTGTGTGTGTGTGTGTGTGTGTGTGTGTGTGTAGTTTTTTGTCGTGTAGTTATTATAAATTGGACCAAAATGAGTTGAATTATATCATACCCTCTGGTCAATTAACTATCTATCTATCTGACTATGTATATCTACCTTTTAATCTATCTATTCATCTATCAGTCTATCTATCTATACATAAGTATGTGTGTGCGTGCTGGGAAGGGTACTGTGTGTGTGTGTGTGTGCATACCTGATTGTAACTACCTGGCTGTACTATGCAAAATATGAGGTACACGCATCTCTGGTAATTATAATTCACGTCTTCCTTCATTTTGATATTACTCTTCGCCACTCATCTCTTCTCGTTCTAGTCTAGTCCATTTGTATTTGTGCTTTTATGAGGAAAGGTATATATACGAGTACGTAGTTCAGTAATCTCCCTTTTGTAAACTTTCTCTTGTATCCTTTCATGTATCCAGCCTCTCATTGTTTTTGCGTCCTTGTGGCCTGTAAATAATGCCTGGAAGCTCTTTAGACACACTCCCAATCCCTCCCTGAACACTCCCTTCAGGTATTGCCCTTTCAAAGATTCTCACACACTGTCTCCATTAATTTCCGAACACTCTCCTTTGGTACTCTCCCTTAAAAGATTCTCAGACACACACTCCCAATCACTCTCGAACACTGCCCTCAAATACTTTCCCTTAGAAGGGCCAGTGATCAGAAACGCTTTACTTTCATCACAACTATTTACAAAGACCACAGAGATGACCAGCCGTGTTCTCAAGTCTTTCTCCTCCTTTTAATAATATAGAAATCTTGCTAGTTTGTCACTAGAACCATAAAAGAAATCATCTTAAAAACCCATGAAACTTTTACTAAAATCTTCTGAAAGTGGAGGTACGAATCAGAAATGTTTCAGAATATGGTACAAGATCTTCAGACACTCTCCGAACCAGTCACTCCCGAACGCTCCCCTCAGGTACTCTCCCTTCGGCATCATGAGTCTGGTGATTGGTCAAATCATGAGCATCGAGGACCTGCGAGAGACAGCCCAGATGCTCGGCCTGTACATGCTGACTGTGATCGCTGGCCTCTTCGTGCACGCCATGTTCACGCTGCCACTCATGTACTTCATGGTGACCCGCAAGAACCCTGCCACGTTCTTCAAGGGCATGGTGCAGGCCTGGATCACCGCGCTAGGGACAGGATCCAGGTGACGTGTTGCATGATACTGGTATCCTGCTCTTCTTCTTCCTCTTCCTCCTTCTCCTGGGGATGCGTTAGGAACATATTCAGTGCTTAACCCTTTCACTGGTATTTGACGCATCTTTCCTTAACTACTAACCAAACTGAGATATTTTTTTCTTGTTCTACAGTCACCTCCAAACATTATTCAGGCTAGAAACTGCAAAATCTACTCTTGTGATCCCTTTCTTTTTTTGTAGACATTTATAAAGATTGTTCTTTAGCGTCGGGAATTTTTGCAGATCGCAGGGAAAGGGTGAAGTACACTTGCAGATAACTGAGTGATGACTTCTGATGAATGACAAGAAATAAGCCACTCTCTGTTGCATCCCGATATACTTTCTCTCGCATCCCTTGAGTGTGTGAGCACCTCAAGTCGGGAATCGTTGGGCTGGTGGATTGGATTGATGTGAGGGAGCTTTCTTCTGTACTATTCTGTCCCTTTTACTTGTAAATTATCATTAATGATGATGCTGTTGGCGTCAGCACTATTCATTTTCCATACCAGGACCCCATCAATACTTGACCTTCATCTGCATTAAGGACCAACAAACCGCACACTATACGCGAGCCACTTCACACATCTGCTCATACACCACCTCAGAGACAACGCTCGTAAATGTATTTTCTTCACATCATAGCTCAGTCCAAAGATCAATAAATTCTAACACTTCATTCTTGGTTCTTTGCTCTACTCTCAGCTTCTTTCTCCCTTCTGGCCTTCACTCAGCCTCCCCTCACTCCCTTCTCCACCATTCTCTCACAGCTCCGCCACGCTGCCCATCACCTTCCGCTGCCTGGAGGAGAACAACAAGATCGACAAGCGGGTGACGCGGTTCGTGTTGCCGGTGGGTGCCACCATAAACATGGACGGCACGGCGTTGTACGAGGCGGTTGGCTCCATCTTCATCGCCCAGATGTACGGCATCCACCTAGGGCCCGGGGAGCTGGTGACTGTCAGGTGGGTTCGCAGCGTGGTGAACTACTGCTGTTCAGTAAAATACTTTGATTTGTTCATGTTTTTCATAGGCTACTTAAGTTTCGAGATCATTCATTATTGTGGTTGTGCCTTTTTTAATTGATTAATTTATTGTTTTGTTTATTTGCTTTACTTTTTTTTTTTTTGCGTATATTGCGATGAATATATCTTGTCGACTACCAAAAAACATTTATCCAACCCTTCTTTTTTTTTTTTTATCTCTTTCATAAGTCTAGTTCATAGTTGCATGTACACACAGCATTATAGGTCTAATGCACTGTATAGATCTGGTCATGCTCTACTCACGGTCAGTCTTCGTTCCGGCCAAATGTTGCTTATTAGTAATGGAACATGCACAGTACCGCTCACGGTCTTGTCTTGTCGCCGCAGCCTCACCTCCACTTTGGCCAGCATCGGAGCGGCCAGCATCCCCAGCGCCGGCCTGGTCACCATGCTGCTCGTGCTCACCGCCATCGGCCTGCCTACCGAGCATGTGTCGCTCATCTTTGCCGTAGACTGGATCCTGTGAGTTTGCTTCCTTGCTTCTTGTCACTCTGTCATTTTTTTTTTTTTTTTTTTGTCACAGGCAACCTAATGTTTCATCCTTTCATGTCTATTAGTATCGACTCCGCATTGTTTTATTGGAGTCTTCCTCAACAGTAAACTTAATGGAATAAGAAGCTGAATCAACAAGTCTTACATTTATTATAAATTTACTGATTAACAATGAGCTTCTTATAGTGATGTGTTTCTCGCTGCTAGATCTGAAATCTTTCTTCTCTCTTCATAACAACTTCATTGAATTTGTCGCTTTGTGTATTAGTGCACAACTCTTTGTGTCTTTGTTCTTTGGTGACGTGTCTTTATATGACAGTTCCATGCTACTGATGATTATTCTAAGTCTAGCCTCAATATTGTGTGTGTGTGTGTGTGTGTGTGTGTGTGTGTGTGTGTGTGTGTGTGTGTGTGTGTGTGTGTGTGTGTGTGTGTGTGTTTGTGTCCATCCATGAGCAGCATGCAAAGACATTAAGAAAGCAAAGCGAGAATAGATGTGACAAATGTAGCAAGTGGCGGCGTCTTGCAGGGACCGCGTACGCACTTCCATCAACGTGCTCGGAGACGCCTTTGGGGCAGGAATCGTGATGCACCTTTGCCGGGAGGAGCTGGAACGCATGGGCCCCGCGCAGCCTTCCATCGAAATGCTGGACCGGGTTGAGTCAGGACTCCTTCCCCCCCACACGCCGGTGGCTGTGTCGCCGCAGCCTCCAGTATCTCCGTCTCAGACCTCGCAGAAGGACCTCGTAGCCATGACTGAGAAGGGCAACGGACAGCTGTGCTGGGGAAGTAACCCAGATAAAGGAACAAATTCCGAAACGCAGATCTGAGCAGCAGAGAGCGGCGCACCTCACCCGCCGGCAGCCAGGGAGTAGACACCTATGATCTCATGTACATAGCTACACGTCTGGGTCTGAGTGGAGCTTGGTGATGAGTATTAATGGATCTGCAACTGCAAACCTAACAGTATTTACAACATTCATGAAAACACACACACACACACACACACACAAACACACACACACACACACACACACACAGCTGATTCCCAAACACTGTTGTAGTTGTACTAGTACCTCAACTATTGTGTTGTGACTTAGTAATATTAATGTTGTGAAATATTACAGGATGATTCATTACTTGTGAAGCAACTGAGAATTTTAAAGATACGAGGTATACTATAGTTAATACTATGCGCATTGCATTATTCCTTAGTAACAAAGGCTAAAGTAAACTGTTTAATAGTGTTATATATATATATATATATATATATATATATATATATATATATATATATATATATATATATATATATATATATATATATATATATATATATGCACGAGTATAAAATATACAAAGATCATCTTAAAATACATGAAGACCTAAGTAGTCGAGAGTGAACACAATGTACCGGAGTGTGGTGAGATGTTCTCGTGCCTCACCGCGCTGCACAGCAAACTTCATGAACTACAGAAGGTCAGTGGCACAAGTTCCGTATTGTAATTTTAGGTAGTCATAAGAATTCGTCACGGGCCAGAGGACGGAGCCTCTCCTCTATACATTATTTCTGTGCTGGTCTGTTGTCTGACTGGCGACTTGGACTCCTATATCCTATCTTTGTTCCCCGTATGATGTCCCTCGCTCTAGTCAGGCATCCTTCCCCTCTCGTGAGGGCAGACCATCTTCTGCTAAACCTCCACCGCACTCTTAGTTCCTTACCCACCGATATTTTGTAGAGTACTCAACCCCCGCAGTGTTCGTGTACTGATGAATAAACAGGAATGTTATATAGAATGTGTGTGCGAGGATGAATAGAGTAGTGAACGAATAATAAACGTAGGAAATTTACCCTTGACCGTCAGTGGAAGCAAGACATCCCTCTGTAGTAAGCAGTAAAGGAAAGCACGTCACGTCATCGATATGTACATAATGTTTCCTTCGTGAACACAAATTATTTTATTGAACAGGAGCAGTATTTTCTGATGACGCAGCGAGTGTAGGTGTACGTAAGTGCAATAAGGATTTACGTAGTACAGGAGTGAAGCGTTAAGAGGTAAATAATAAGGCCACGTGTCGAGGCCACCACACCTTTGTTAGATATAAACGTATTATTCATGTGTATGTAGTTAACTGGTGACAATAAAATCAAGACAGTTACATTTGTGCTTCTTGCCAATTGTAGCCAGTGAGATCCCCCGCAAAACAAGCGTTAATAGACATCTTAACTTTTCTTTTCCATTATTTCTATAGAGTTCCGCTCCAAAGAATGTACGAAGCTTGGACGAAAGAACGAGACTGGATTACATTGCTGACGCATCCGCTGCTTTCCTCTGACGACACAGCAGTGGTTTAGTGAATAAAGAGGCTATGCTGGGGTGACGTAGAACTGACGACCCGCCCAAAGAGTGCTGGAGTGGAATCATAGAGGTTTATGATATTGGTGAGTTTATTCATTAGTCAACATGTAATTGCGTTTGACTTTGATGTTATTCAGCGATTCGGCAACGCTTCATAACACACAGGTTCGCTATAAACAGAGGCAGCGACACAAAGCCAAAGTTACGTCTTCAGGAGGAAGGCGAGGGAAAAGTGACTGTTGTACGAGGACCAGCATCGCGACAGCTCCGGTGACACTTGTATGCATGCAGTGTAAATATTTTTTTTTCTTTTTTCGTTAGAATTTAAGAACTGTAACACGATGCAATGATTATAAGGTACAATTTTAGATGTAATATCTACTGATAAACACGTAATTGGTATTGATGATTTTTTTTTTTTTTTTTTTTTTTTTTTTGAAGAAGAAGAAGAAACTAAGGTGAAAGATATTTGTTGTGACGTTTACTTTTATTGTTACACAGAATTGTTGTTACTCAAAACTGGTGTTCCTTTGGTCTCAGAGCGAGGTTATCAGATGTATCTACTGTATGTACCTGAGAAAACACCTCATCGAAATCCTTGACGTGCCGCTGGTCACCTTCTCCTCTTCCTCTTCATTTTTTCTGCTTGTATTCCTTTCTGTTTCGTTTTTCCGTCCTCCCGTCATTCCTTGTGCCTCGAGGTGACATGAAAACAAGGTTTCACGCCCGGTGACCTCAGCAGTTGTGACACACAGGTTGGTACCACGGCCGCCAGATGATGTTGGCCAGGGTGGAGAGTTGCGAGGGCGGGTACTTCACCCTCGCCTTCCACTGCTCCAAGTATTCCCTCATCTGCTTGACCACTACCTTGTATCTGAAAGCGGACAGCATTCCTTTCATTAGATCATGGCGGCGCCTCTCAGTCATGTAAAGTTGCACATCCCATTCATTAACTCTCTCAATCAGGGTTGTTTCCTTTCATAAACATACCAAATTCGTTGTTTAACATTGGTATAAGATATTATTGTTGCGCTTGATGGTGCAGAAAAGTGAAGGAGAGTATATGAGTACAAAGCTTAGGACATCTCAAAGAGGGATGTAATTGAAAAAAATAGCACACCGTTCCTATGAATAAAAAAGAATAATAGAAATAAATAATGCATGTATAATGACATTAAGCGCATGAAAAAAAAAATCGTGATACATTTTACCCTGACGCTTTAATGAGATCGAAACGAAAATCACATCCTCTTCTGTATGATGAAGGAAGAACAATGAACAAACACAAGACAAACTGTCACGAAAAGGCGACGCAGGTTTGCGGGGAGGTCAAGAAGGGACAAAATGTGATGATCGGTTGATTGGTTACTGAAAGCGCGGCAATAAACGAACTCATGTGACGCTAAGACAAAAAACACGAACCGTAACACTAAGGCCATCAACGCATTGCCACTTACTCCTCTGACTCAGGGCTGATGGGTTGCTTGTCCTCGTAAGGATCCTTGTTCAAGTCATACAGTTCAGGTCTTGAACTCAGGTCAGTCACGAGGCCATACCCGGAGCAGCTACAAATCACGCCGCGCCCCCAGCCACACTGCGTGCTGCCCGGGAACCACTTGGGCCGCGCCAGGTGCATCTTGTACACGTGGTCACCTGCGCGGTACAAGGATGCTTTCAGATCAACACGTGTTTTTTTTCCGTGAGATGCGATTCATGTTTCTGCCATAGTTTATAGTGTTTTTCATTACGTGAACTAAGTCTGAGTACAAACTTATTTATTTTTTTTCTTTTTTTATTTGTAAGGCAGACTGGCCAAGGCTGAAAAATAAAATATGATAAATAAGTAAATATGATAGAATAAAATAATATATAAAAAGGGCCGCTTAATTATTACTTTTTAAAAAATGAATAAGTTATGCATTGGGCTGCAATTCTTCCTTTACATATTACCGACTGAACAATAATTTCTCTTCTCTGTTAGCCTGTGTGCAGCTAAGTTAACTATCTGCATGCAATTTTCTAACGAACTCACCTTTGAAGTGATGTTATTGCAATATGAGAAAGTAATAGAATTCAATCCCTACCCGTGACAAGCCTGACCGCATGGATGGCAGAGTCGCAGTGGTGGAGGAACACCCGTCCTTCCTGGCTCTCCGCCGCACCGCCCTGCAGAATCTCGGAAATGTCGGTGCCGTCCAGCTCCTATGGGGGGAAGGCGCGATGAACAGATCCTGTGTGTGTGTGTGTGTGTGTGTGTGTGTGTGTGTGTGTGTGTGTGTTATTGTGCCAGTGGATAGATACATGGAAAAATACATGTTATTCTGCTCATTCATAGCAAAAAACGACGACGACAACAACAAAAACAACACCAACAATAATAGCAACAACAACAACAACAACAACAACAACAACAACAACAGTGGCCAGTGAATGCACTTCCTGAGCCACGCACCGTCTTGCAGCTACTAATTTACTCTCCCACGCGGCGGGACGGTGACTCACAGCTTGACGCGGCTCACCTTGTGGGAGGCGCGGGGCACGAGGGTGTGCAGGGGCGGCAAGCCGGCCAGGGACAGGAGCGTGGGCAGGACGTCCATCATGGAGGTGGGCGAGTGTTGGGTCACGCCGCAGGGAAGGTGACCTGACCACCGAAAGATGCCCGGCACGCGGATGCCGCCCTCTGACCCCCCTTGCCGTTTTCCGCCTGAAGACGGATGCACGAAAAAAAAAATTAAACAGCGTTAGGTTGAGTTAAAACACAGTATTTTACTTGGTTAGCTTTAGTCCTCCATATTTCTATGCATGTATGAATAAAGAAATAAAAATAGTAAGTTCAGGTTATGTACGTTGAGTTTGGAATTCATGTCCATTTGATGTTTGAGAATCAGTCATATCTGTTCATTATTTTTTCTTGACTTTATAAAAAAGTTATGATGAAACGAATCAATATATATATATATATATATATATATATATATATATATATATATATATATATATATATATATATATATATATATATATATATATATATATATATATATATATATATATATATATATATATATATATATATATATATATATATATATATATATATATATATATATATATATATATATATATATATATATATATATATATATATATATATATTCATTCATAACAGTTAACAAAATCATCGCAATGGAAGCGTCTTAATGCTAAGTCACTTTAATAAGAAAACCAAGGAGCAGTACATATTACCGTCCAGTTCTTCTTTCCAACTCTACTCCCTGATGTCCTGCACTGACCTTTGAAGCGTCCGTTGTGACCGCCGATGCGCTGGCCGTCGTCGTCTGTCACTTCGAGGTGGCCGCCGTGGTCTGAGGCAAAGTAGACGACAGTGTTATTCTCCAGACCCAGCTGTGTGAGGGTGTCCAGCAGGCTGCCCACGCCCTCGTCCATCTCCTCCACGTTGTCCCCGTACCTGAGATATTGCAGCGCCTTGACGTC
>NC_087164.1:10179922-10247422 GCF_035594125.1 Scylla paramamosain
AACAAGTAGCACACGCTCTACTGTAACTTTATAAATGTACAGCACGACAGTTTTACCTACGATAGCCGTGGTGTAGTTGGCGGCGGCGAGGGCGGTGGCAATGGTTACTTCATCACCAGGAATTCCCCCCGGACTGGTGATTTGTATTAGAACCGGCACGGGGAGGATAGGATCTGCCACCAGCCCTGGAAAGAAACAGTGGTTAGACACCCATGCCCTACCCTCGTGGTGAAGGGGATATGTTTGTCGAAGTAACGAGGCGATAAGCATGAATAGAACAAGAGAAAGAGATGAAACCAAGATTCTTAGTGTTTGTAAGGGATGAAACACCACTCCCACCTAAACTAGCCGAGGAGAAACAGGGGAACCTGGTACTCTTCCCCCTTCCACCACCTGGGAGTGCGGGAAGTCAGCTCATCGGCGCCCGTCCCGAAGCTTCGAGTCATCGGCTGTTTTAGAGTGTGTGGATGCTTCGAACAGCTAAATCTGTCTCAAGGTTTCGAAGCTCCGCCTAGTTTCATTGTGTGTGTGCATGCTTCTGCTCCAGCAGAACAGACTCGGTGCCGAGAATAGGCTCACATGTTCTCCCTTGGCTGTCATCTCGGTTTCCACTCTGACGAAGTGCCCTCACCTCCTCGTTCGTCTTTAGTGACAGGTTGTGTGTGTGTGTTAGTGTTTTTTTCCGTGTCACAGCGACGGAACGGGGAAGGATGTTGAGAAGCTTCAGTGGCAGTGTCCTTGCGTGAATGTGTAGTATGAAGAAAGTATTGTGATTAAACTTCCACAACGTTCCCCAGTGTTTCTGTCCCATCGCCCCTTTGTGGACCACCCCCTACACGGCCCAGACGATTCTGGGATCTGGAAAAACAGCTGGACGCTTCAGTATCACCCGTCTCGGTTGTTCTTCCGCTTACAGTGTCAAATAACCAAGATGGAATAAGAAGTCATGATCTCAAACTGGAAAATTATTTAAAAAGGAGATCGGTAAATAAACACTGGTTAGACATGCATGCTCTGCCCTCGAGGTGAAAGAAACATGTTTGTCGAAGTAATAAGGTGATATGTATGAATATAACAAAAGGAAGAGGTGGAAACAAAATCCTTAGTGTTAATGACCAAGATGGAATAAAAATTACAGAGCTCAAGCTTGATAAATATAACAAAAAGAAGAGATGGAAACAAAATCGTTAGTGTTGATAACCAAGATGAAATAAGTATAGAGCTCAAGCTTGATAGTCAGATTTAACAAGAAACCGGCTCTCGTAAGGAGGTACTCGTATATGACTGAAATGATCCCTGTAAGAATTGTAAGAAATAAGAAATATTGGCCAAACTTAAGCTGATGTGGGTTATACAGGGACTGTCACGTGTAGACCTATCGGGTTACTACATCTAACCTTCCCTTGTGATCTTATGTTCTTAAGTGTTGTGGTGTCGTGAGCGGTGTGGCGCAACAACGTTTGTGTAGTGTGATGGATATTGGGTGGGTGGTTGTACCAATACTGATGTGGTGGACGGTGCTGCAGACTTGATTTATGGGATAGTAATGTGCATGGAAGTGATTGATTGATCGAGTGACTGAGTGAATGATCGATTGACTAAGTGAAGACACTGCAAGAAGGTCTTATGGTGCGGCACGAAAGATATTATTAGAAGATAAAAATATGACAACATAAAATCAGTTTGGTGATAGAGATTAGTTTACGTATAACTTATACAGAAGGTCAGCTCCCTCTGCAAAGAAAAGCACATCATGTCACGAGGAGAGACAGAGTGAAGAGGATGAGGTGGTAAAGATAACCTCATAATGATGTTTAATTATACTCCGTTACTTCACGATAAAGAGAGGAGCTTCAATGTTCTCTTTGTCCAACGGTGTGATTTCTCCCTCAAAGAACTTCGTCCCATTCCAGGGTCCGTATTTTGAAACACTTCCGAGCCGCACCTCCACTTCATTAAAAAGGCTCTAGTTGAAGCTACATTGGTTTTTAATTAAGGGTGTTTTTATGGTTCTGGTGACATATTACTAAGATTTTTACATTATTAGAAAAAAGTCTTGAGAATCCGATTAATAATTTCTGTGGCCTTTGAACCTAGTCATGATGGGGAGAGCAGAGCGTTTTTTAATATTAGCACAGGGTGGAGGCGGCACTCACCATAGCGGGCGGGGTAGCGGGCGGTGAGCAGCGCGGCGCGGCTTGGGGTGCACATGGCAGCAGCGGCGAGGTGGTGGGTGAGACGCACGCCCTCTGAGGCCAGCCTGGGAGTGGTGGGCAGAGTGGGGACAGTTAATATAGTTGCCCTTTAGTTACTGTGGCTGGGATATGTGTTTTGAATTACTGGTGATATTTATTAGCATGTCTACACCTACAGCAGCAACAACAAAGCAACAACGACAATAACAGCTGGTAATACTACTACTAATAATAATAATAATAAGAAGAAATTCATATTAAGAAATGCGTATGGTGTGTGTGTTTATGTGTGTGTGTGTGTGTCCAGGACCAAACAACACCGTAGCTTCGCCTTTAACCATTGAAGAGTACCGACTGAGGTGCAGCATCGCTCACCTCCCAACCCCTCAAACTACCTTCCCGCACCCCTCCCTTACCTCTCCATCTGTTCAGCCTGGGGTGCAGCATCGCTCACCCACCAACCACCAAAACTATCTTCCCCCAACCCCTCTACCCCTCCATCTAACCAGCCTGGGCTGCAGCATCGCCCAACCCCCAAACGTCAAAATCATCTTCCAGCATCCCCCTCCCTCTCCATCTGTCCAGACTGGGGTGCAGCATCGCTCACCCCCCAATCCCCAAAACTACCTCCCCGCATCCCCCCTACTCCTTCATCTGGCCAGACTGATGTGCAGCATCACTCACCACCCAACCCCCCCAAACTGTCTTTCCGAACCACCCCCTACCCCTCCATCTATCCAGCCTGAGATGAAGTATTGCTCAACCCCCAACTCCGCAAGCTATCTTCCCGCACCCCTGTACCCCTCCATCTGTCCAGTCTGGGGTGAAACATCGCTCATCCCATAACCCCCAAAACTACCTTCCCGCACCCCTCCTAGCCTTCCATATGTCAAGCATGGGGTGCAGCATCGCTCAACCCTGAACCCTCCAAATTTTCTTCCGGCACCCCCCGTACCCCTCCATCTGTCCAACTCTTGGTGAACCATTTCTCATCCCTTAACCCACCAAACTACCTTCCCGCACCCCCCCTTACCCCTCCATCTGTCCAGCCTGGGTCTGTCCAGCCTGGGGTGCAGCATCGCTCATCCCTTTAAACCCTGAAACTACCTTTCCGCATCTCCCCTACACCTCCATTTGTCCAGCCTGGAGTGCAGCATCGATGCATCAGCCTGCATCACTCACCCACCAACTCCCCAACCTATCTTTCCGCACCCCCCTAACCCCTCCATCTGTCCAGCCTGGGGTGCAGCATCGCTCACCCCCCAAACCCCCAAAATACTTTCCGGCACCCCGCTTACCCCTCCCTCTGTCCAGCCTGAGGTGCAGCATCATTCACCCACCAACCCCCTAAACTAACTTTTCGCACCCTTTCTACAACTCAATCTGTCCAGCCTGGGGTGCAGCATCGCTCACCCCCCAAACCACCTTCCTGCACCCACCCTACCCCTCCATCTGTCCAGTCTGTGGTGCAGCATCACTCACCTCCCGAAATCCTAAACTGTCTTCCTCACCCCCCTTTGCCATCCATCTGTCCAGCCTGGGGTGAAGCGTCGCTCAACCCCCAACTCCCCAAACTATCTTCTCGCGCACCCTCCGTACCCCTACATCTGTCCAGCCTGAGGTGAAGCATCGCTCATCTCATAACTCCCCAAGCTACCAAAAGTACCGCCAAAAAAATTAGAAAATAATAGACTGTTCCTTACTTGGTCGTGGCGAGGAAGATGGAGATGGGTGAACTGAGAGTGGGGAGGAGAACGAGAGGCAAAAAGAGAGTGGGAAGGAATGGGGAGGTGCATGGCGTGACTTAGCACTCACAGATTCTAACCTGGATCTGAGTACGAATATACAAAAAACTGCAATAGATTAATAATGAAACGGCTCTCTCTCTCTCTCTCTCTCTCTCTCTCTCTCTCTCTCTCTCTCTCTCTCTCTCTCTCTCTCTCTCTCTCTCTCTCTCTCTCTCTCTCTCTCTCTCTCTCTCTCTCTCTCTCTCTCATTAAATCACCACCATGTCTTGTATATTAACCATCCCTCACCAAGTTCAAGGCTCTGGGATACATTACCCCTAGTCTCCTTCCTGTGACCTCTTTCCCTTTCTATCACCTCCTACACCCGCTTTTTAAAACTAGTACACTACTTATACCGCGGCTTTTCTTACACTTTACGGTTCGATATTCTGTTCTCTACTCACATTAACTCACGTACCTGTCAATATGAGGCGTCCTGATGGTGTCATTCCCGTAACACCCGACGTCTCCTATTCCAAGATCGTCCGCTAAGAGGATCACTATATTGGGAGGCTTGTGTAATTGCAAGTCCTCTGATCCTACTGCACCTTTAATCAGAGATGCCACGCACACCATCAGCACCCATAGCAGCTTATCTTCACGTGTCCTGCTGCTGAAACGATGCATTTCACGAGAGGCGAGGGAAGGATGAGGGATGTACTCGTATATGGGTGTATATGAGTGTATATGGGTGCAGTGGTGTGCGGTTCAGGGAGAGATAGCGAGGAGCGAGCTTCGTGCAGACCCTCTCACTGATTACTGATCTTGGTGATATTTGTCTATCTACAGATTTGCCGCCTCCACAATTATCAGGCGACCCATGTACAGGTGGTGTCAGTCTCCGCTAACAACAAGGCCTGTTTATGTTCAACCAGAACTGAAGAGCTCCACTAACTCTTATGTGTACTTTGGGTAGGACTGAGACCAGTCCCATCCCACACACCAGGACAGTGAGGTCATAACCTCCTCGCCTTATATCCCGTACCTAGATGAACAGGGACTATACATTAAGAGGCTTGCCCATCTGCCCCGTTGCACCCGAAGCGCGAACCTGGGCCTTCTTGGTTATGAGCCGACCACACACACACACACACACACACACACACACAACACACACATACACACACACACACACATTATACATCGACCTTGGAGTGACATTGAAGCGAAGTGGCGGCGGCTCCTCCTTCCCTGCCTTTCTCTCGAGTCACGTCACGCTACACAAACACCTGAGCATTTCCAGCAGGAGGAGCCACTGAACTACCCCAACATGAATTCTTTTAACCATTGTTACGTAGTAAAACGCCACACACACACACACACACACACACACACACACACACACACATATCCCGTCTCAAATGAAAAGATAAAACTGATACTCCCGTCATTGATAAAGTTATCTCCCTGACCGTACGTAATAAAGGGAGACAAGAACGAGTGTGTGATGTTTATGTTGATGTTAGTGTTGATGCTGTTAGTGATACCTCGTTTGGTGGATAACTGTGGCACTCTCGAAAGTTTTTTTTTTTTTTTGTAGTAGTAGTAGTAGTAGAAATAGAGGTATCTTGTAGTAGTACAGTTGTTTTATAGAAAGTAATAAACGTATCATTATTTTATAGAAATTATATAAGCGTTATTTATTCATATATCTATTCATCTGTTTATCTTTTTTAACCTTAGAATACCTGCGGTCATTTTCAACATGAGCGAATGACCAACCCTACTAAGCATACGCCACAAGACTCGTACATCCCAAGCCATCTCTTCTTTTTCCTCTCGTGTCTATGAGGATGTAATGAGAAAACAGGTTGTGTAATACTCCACTGCGTGTTTCCTCTGCGGCCAATCATAAAAAAATGGGTTGTCTTAATGGAGATTGGATGAGATCACTCCCGCCACACCCACCATCGCACTAAGGTGGTATGAGGACACGAGAGTAGGATTTCCCCATGCTGTTTTGGTGTCATGAACTTACTTCCTTGCACCGGTTTTCTCCGCTTTGAATGCCTGAGTGTCTTTGAGGGAAATGTGTAGGAGATAAGATTCTTACGAAAGATGCTTAGAGAGAGAGAAAGAGATAGATAAAAGCCCCTAGACAGGAAAGATAAATAAAGATACCGAGAGAGAGAGAGAGAGAGAGAGAGAGAGAGAGAGAGAGAGAGAGAGAGAGAGAGAGAGAGAGAGAGAGAGAGATTAACACGTTATGCTTACAATTCAAAGTGTTTTAAATTTTTCTGATGACACCTCAGAGTCTGAGCTGCGTCACGTCTTCTTATGTCTATCTTGTTAGTAATGATGACTTTGCTGTTGTTTTCTTTTTTCCATATTTTGAAAACTAACTTTTAGATTTTTTTTTTTTTCATTGACCACATATCCGTACGGCTTCCTTAGAGATTATTTAACTTCCACATTCCTTTCCTCTCTTCCCTTTCGGAGCGGGGGATTTCCCTGGTTCATGACATTTAAGCTCGTGGAGTTGCGACTTATCTCTAGGGGGTTTTTTAGCTGAAACCAGATTACACCCGCGAGAAAAACCGTGGCTGTGTGTTTGCGGTGTGGCTCATATGCCCGCAAGCGACTCCATTTATCCTGTCATGTGTGTTGAGAGGAGCTCTGGCCGACACCGATGAGAAGTCTGACCTTTGAGAGTTCGCTGAAAAGAAGGCTCGCGTTGCATTCTTCCCAGTAGATCTTAAAAAAAATAAATAATCTCAGCTCATAGTCACTGAAAAGATAAGTGGAGCATTTATTTAAATTTTTCAGTGAATCTCAAATCATCTATTGTAGTCGCTGTAAAGAAGACTTACCCGAATGTTCTTTCTAGTGAATCTTCAATACTTGTACGCCGCAGACACTGACAAAGACGGACTGACTCAGTATTTCTTCCAGTGAATCTCAAATGGTCATCTGTAGTCGTGGTCAGTGAGAGGAACACTCATCCTAACGTTCTTTCCAGTGAATCTTTAATCACTTCACATCGTTGTCACTCAAAAGAAGATCCCTGTCGTATTTTCACCCTGTCAACCTTTAATAATCTCACATCATACTCACCGAAAACAATTATATTCCATGCAACATTTATTCCACCAAAACTCAAGTCTTACATTGTAGCCACGCAGAAGAAGCCATGCAGTATTCTGTCCCGTCTGTCTTAATCATCTCACATCCTTCTCACTGAAAAGCTGATCCATGCAACATTCTTTCCGGTAAAACTCAAATAATGTCTTGTTGTGGTCATTGTAAAGAAGTTCCAACCAACATTTTTCCCACTGAACCTTTATTAATCTCAGATCTTAGTCACTGAAAAAAATAAATAAATGAATAATCCTTATAACATTCTTTCCAGTAAGACTCAAATCATTTCACCTCTGAGCCCCTCAAAGCAGGACTCATCTAACATCCTTTCCAGTGAATCTTAAACCATCACCTCACGTCTTTGTCACTAAAAATAAGAGGAACTCATGCAGCATTCTTTCCAGCTAATCTCAAATACTCATCTCACGTCTAAGTCACTGAAAGAAGACTCCTGCAATATTCTTCCCAGTGTACCCCAAATAATCTTTACGTGTCTTAGAAACAGACAAATCTTTTCTTACTGGTATCGGTGTCGAGGTATGATTGGTGAGGCTGGTCTGCAAGAAAAAGAAGTCCAGCACGTGATGGTTTTATTAATTTGCGTATAAAAAGCTGGCAGGAGGAAAATAGTAAGCGTTTAATAATCATGGAGTGTAACGTACAAGGGCGTGGTTAAAAAAGTGGGGTTTTGTGTGTGAAGTAATTATCGCTTACATACGCAAATTGTAAAAAAAAATAAAATAAATAAGTAAAATGAGATTCTAGAATTGTTTGATGATGATGGTAATGATGATGATGAGTTGACGAAGATGATAGTGATAGTAAAGGTATAGTGATGATGATAATGACAACTATAACAAAAACAATGATGATGTTAATGATAACGATGATGAAGACAACGATAATGACAATACTGATGATGATGATGATAACGGCTGTAACACTGATGATGATGGTGACGTTTATTCTGACGACGATAACAACAATGATGACTGGTAAATGATAATGACGACACGATACTATCAATGGCTCACGATCTTCCTGTTGTAGCTTCGTCAGGCATCCAGGCTTTCGTAATCAGTAATGACAGCCCGCGGCGGAGGCACGGCGGCGCTGCTGGTCCGGGAGGGGCTGAGGGGCACGGATGAGGGCGCGGCGTGACGAAAGAAGACATGAAAAGAGAACGCGGATGCTGGAGTAAGACCCGTATTCTGAAACGCTTCTCTCTTTCACTACGACTCTTTTCAAAGGCCACAGAGATGATAAGCCGGGATCCCAAGAGTATTTTTCTTGTAAATAATGTAGAAATCTTGTTAATCTGTCACTAGAACCGTAAAAACACCCTTGAAAACCAGTGTAACTTCACCTGGAGTCTTTTGAAAGTAGTCGGGATGCAGCCAGAAAATAGTTCAAAATTTTGTGCTTTGTATTAATATTTTCCCCTCAGTACCGGCGGATCTGTGTACAAGAAACGTCTGTTTTGTATATAATTAGGTTCCTTTTTTTATTTATTGATGTGTTTTTACGTTTCCTGTGAGATTAGTGAGGAGGTAAGTGCGTAGTAGATCTGGTGTCAGTTTGGGCAGCGTGTAGTGATGCGTCATAACCAGGAAGGAGACGGAATGCATAAACTATAATAATTCTCTCTCTCTCTCTCTCTCTCTCTCTCTCTCTCTCTCTCTCTCTCTCTCTCTCTCTCTCTCTCTCTCTCTCTCTCTCTCTCTTCTATCCACTTACCTATCAACCTTCATCATATAAAACTCTTACCTCCCAAATTCCTGAACCCAAAATAAGACTGCGTAGCGCTGCAAAATCTTGATGAACCTGAGTCGATTACCTGCCCTGTCTCCACCAATACTCCTGGGCTGACACGGGCACACACTCGCCTCATCCTCCGTCCACACTGGCAAAAAACGTACCGTCGGTGAAGGCCAAGGTTAAAGCAGAGGCAAATAGTGTTTTTTTTTTTCCCTCCTCTCTCCCCCAAACGTGCTGTTCTACCTGGTTCATACCTTTCTCTCTCTCTCTCTCTCTCTCTCTCTCTCTCTCTCTCTCTCTCTCTCTCTCTCTCTCTCTCTCTCTCTCTCTCTCTCTCTCTCTCTCTCTCTATCAACTGATTCTAAATGAGCGTGGTCTTGCTCACCCACTCATATATCACGGGATGTATAGACCCTTCCACCCACCTCTGTTGTCCGCACGTACCCCTCCACCCATCCACACTCAGCCCACATACCCTGCACGTATTCACACACACACACACACACACACGCACACACACACACACACACACACACACACACACACACACACGTACGATGGGCCATGTGTTGTGTCAGTGCCTTTTTCATGTTATTGTAAATTGCCAGTGGATTATTCTCGACATTTTTTTAAGGGTGTGTCCGTTCTTATGATACGTTCTCAAACATTCCGGTGTCTCATCTCAACTATTCTTAACACGTTCTAGTTGAAGCTGTCGATATCTTCAAGGATGCTTTTATGATTCCAGTGACAGCTTGACTGAAGCATCAATGAAAAAAAGAAAGAAAAAGAAAGAAAGCATGAACATAAATCCAATTAACTGTCTCTGTGGTCATTGAAAACAGTCTGTGAGAGTCTAAAGCACTTCTAAATACGGGCTGCTCTTGATCATGGTGTTCCTCAGGACGGGCATCCACGCAAGGGTCAGGCAAAGTTGGGTAAGCAAGCAAGATTAGAAGATTGCCCGCTCTTCGGGTTTAAGGTGCATCTGCAGCTAACTTTTGTTTGCAGCTAACTAGTTTGCAGTATTCATAGTAGTGAGCGCCCATGATGGGAGACACTAATGCTCACAATGGTAATGCTGAATGGAAGTGTCTTGCAAGCCATGAGTTATGTGATAGATGGACTGCGCTTCACTAAAAGCATAGGAATGCAGACTACTTGTTCTGCAGGAAGTCGAAAGTTGTTTACTTGTTTGATATAAAATTGAGCGTTTGATTTTCAAGATAGTTTGAAATAAGCCGTTCACTCTTAGATATATTTCTTTTAAAATTTTTAGCTTATAAAAATTTCCAAGCATAATTGTTCTCCTTGAAAGCACGTAATATGAAAATTATAGATAAAAAATAGTTTATTATCAGACAACTGAGGTCGCTTTCGCAATTTAAAGGTATATACATTTTTTTTAGCTAGAACTGGAAACGGTCTGGCCTTTAAAGGAGTACACAGTAGTGTGAGACTGACGAAAACTTGATGGTTGCCCTTCTCTGGGTAAGTCCCGCCTCTCCGTTGCTTAATACTTGTCCACACAGAACAGTACCACCCCAGCTCTCATGCAATACAGAGCCTTCCCTCCTCAGTACGTTCTGCATCCCAATGTCACGCTCTCCACTTCCTCGCCCATCACTACACAGCGAGGGCACGGTCGAGGTTCCGCCACAGAGAAAGGAGGAAGGATGATTCTACCCCACCGGGAAAAATGTTTGGGTGTGTCGTGCATCTTCATTGAGCCTCACTCTGTTTTTTTACACAAAGATGCCAACAGGTTCGGGGCGGGACAAAGGGAAAATCCCCTTTATTTCCCCGGGAGTTCACCAGGAGACGTGCCTCGTGGTGACCCGCACTTCCACACCAACCGTTCATCCGCCACCTCCCACCGCTGCACTAAATTCGTTTAAAGTAACACAGGAATTATAAGCAACACTAAAGGATGCCAGGACGCCTACACGTGGCAGTCCCTTTGTTCTGTGTTCGTTGATCATTCCTTTCTATGCATTCGTCTTAATCTTCATTCAAAGCTCGCTCTTGACTGCACAAACAACCTGAATGTATTCCATTCACTTACCATCCTACCCGAGTACCAGTTTACTCCCAATTTTTTCCTAACTTCATCCATCGTCACAGGGACACTCGTACACGACTGAGGAAATAGATAAACTTAATTGTGCATGGTGACAACTTCATCATTAAAACCTAACTCCTTGAAAAAAAAAAAAAATGATAGATAAGAAAAAATAAATAGTGAGATATCATTGGCAGGAAAGCGAAGGTCATGGCTTAGTAGAGAGGCGGCGCCCAGAGACCAAATCTCCACCTTTGCTGTGTTCACTCATTACCAATGCACTGAGGACCCTTGATTAAAAGAGGAGCGTGATGAGTATATGGAGATGTATTTAATCACCTTCTTTCATCACGTGACCGCTGCTGGAAGGGGAACCAGAATTATTTCACCCACCCTTCATGAATTGCGTTGGGAGAAGCGCATCCTCTACTTGGTCGTTAGTGAATGTGTGAGAAAGGCAAGCCATTAAGTTGTTAAGCTGTTAAGCTCAGTAGAATCAAGAAATATTAACACATCACATACCTGACATCACATAACTGACCTCAAGCTCTTTGTCACCTGCAGGTCTATTCCAGGCCACTCCAGCATTGTCATCTACCAATCCCTCCATACAGCTCAGTAACACCTTGGCGAGCTAATAACATTCATTTGACGGACACTGGGCGGCCTCTGCTCATCCAATGCCCGGAGCAACAACCTTCAGCTCCTCACATGTCCCCCCTGCAGCTACTCTCATCCCCCCCTCCTCCATGAACGCTGACTAGTTCTGCTGGGAGACTGGAGGCTGGAGTATACGGTGAATAACCTTTTAAATATTAGTCAGGACACTTATTAACTTGAATGTGGAAGATCGTGTGTCCGCTCTTCGCGTGGGAATCAGAGGAGAGTGTGTTTGTAAAGATATGATCAAGAGATTTTTTTTTTCAGAATGATGATATGTAGGTGTATTCAAATCGTTTAATTTCTCGTGGTTTCGTTGATTGTAGGCGTTATTTATTTATTTACTTGTTTATTTAGTTATTTGTTCATTTATGTTTTGTTTTCTTCCTTTTCTTCGTTTCGTTATGTCGAGGTGTTGTGTGTCAAACCGAGAACGCCGCGTAAACGGAATTGAAATGAATCACTTGAATGAATCACTACTTGCCTGGGGGAGAACCGCTTACATCACTTGGTTATTTAAGATCAAGGTCATTCAATCGCTGGTTCACTGTTGTTCATTGTACCTGTGACCTTTAGCAGGGTGAAGAGGATTCTGATACACTTATTGTCCCTGCCCCACTTTTTTTTGTGTGCACCACATTAAGCAGACAACCAGTAACAGTTCTTGGTACAGGCAGCTCCTTGAGATTATTGTACATCTAAGTAACACATTAAGTTTTCATCTGCTTGGGAGTCTTGTCACGTTTGAAGAAGCTCTTTTTTTTTTCTTTCCCCACAAGCTCTTCACAGGATATTATGTTTTCTTTTATCATCTAGGGACTCTTGTCTTTATCTTTAATGTTTAGGATGTATATCACGACTAGTTCGCGCCTTCTGTCTCTTCTTATCGGAAAAAAGAAAAAAGGATGATCCAGTTCGCTCCTGCTGAACCTGGCCGCTTCTCCAGGGAACCGGTTCACGATTCCCTTGGACTTGACCAAATGAATCTTTTTTGCCACAGACCTTGAAGCCCCTCCAGGCTGTCCTTGAACTTCCCCCTCTCTCTTCATCCCCATCCGCCGCCGCGCCCTGGCCTGTCCTGCCCCGTCACCAGACCAACACGCCGGCTGTCCTTCAAGACTGTGTTTGCTGTGTACCTGGATCCTTCTTCAGCTGATCTAGATGATATGCAACCCGCCGCCACGCACACACCTCAGCCCGTCCTCTATACACACTCTGTCCTTGCTTTCCGGTGTGATTGATTACGAGATACTTGTAAGATTTATGTCTATACAGATTACAAACCGCTCTTTTAAAAATCAAATTTCTCAGTACGGTGACGATATATAAGAGGATAAGCACAACACAAAGCAGGTAGCAGGATGTTATTTTTTCCTTCGTGTTCTTTCTTGAATGTTTGTGACGAAATGTAAGCCTCTTGTGACGCACCATAAAGCTCTCGTTATACAAGATGAGTCAAATATGAAGCAACCCAATGTAAATGGGATGTGACGAATCCGCCCAGCTGCTTTCACGGCCAAGGCCAGGCGCGCTATTGTTGCGAAACTCTCATACACTACGCAGTCACTTGAATGAAAAAGGAAAAAAAAGTTTTAGATATATTTCCATCAACAAGTGACTTCCTCGGGGCATTGTTACAGTGGGCGGGGAGGACGTTGGAGGGAAGACGCAGTTGACACGCAATAAGAAGACAGATAATTCCTGGATCCATATTTTAAGACGCTTTGTTCTCTCATAAGGAGTATTTTCAGAGGCTATATACATGACAAGTCAGGTTTTCATGAGTGTCTGTTCCCACTGATGATGCAGAATCCTTATTAAACACTGGAATCATGGAAGCACCCTTGAAAACCCTGGTAACTTCCACCATAAAACTTGAGATAAGAAGCCGAAGCGCTTAATAATGCTGTCTCTACCCCTCACATGGTTTCGAGGACGCAATTCACACGTTTCAAAGGCCCATATATAGAAACACTTTGCTCTCTCACCACAACTATTTTCAAAAGCCACAGAGATCATTAGCCGTGTTCTTAAAAGTATTTCTCCCATTCATAATGTAGAAATCTTGTTCATCTGTTACTAGAACTGTAAAAACACCCTTCAAAACCCCGTGTAGCTTCTACTAGAGCCTTTGGAATGCAGTGGAGGTGTGGCGCGGAAATGTTTCAGAATATGGTGCTGAGATACGTGTAAAGCCTTGACGACCAAAAAGCAAAGAAACAAACTCTCAAGGTAGTGCATAGAACTCACTGGACGTCCTTTCATGGTGTACGTAACTGGACAGACTGGATGTTGCGGACCTGTGACCACCTGGGACGAGTACAGGCACCACCAGGACCGCTAAATTTACACGCTCACCTTCTGTTTGCGAGTATAACCATGTTCCTCTGTCCGGTAGTTTACGTTGTGTTGTATGGCCTTGTTGTTGCGGCGCCAGTCATTCAATTAATCAACCTACAGTTTGCGTGGAGATTTTTAGAACAATAAGCGTTGTAGGAAAAGGACCCATACTATTAGACTTTTTACTGTTGTGACCACCTTTTATTAATATTCAGAGTTGTAAAATAGTTTGCAGGGACACAGGAAGAAAACTGAATAATACGTTACTTTTGTCTTTTCCAGAGTAAAGAAGCATAAGGACTAGTGTCTGAAATGTTGTCCGTGATTACGTAAAGAAAATGCCAAGCAATGGAAGGATTAAACAGCCCATTCCCACAATCTTGTTATGAAAAAAAAAAAAAAATACGCACTTATTCACAAATCTATTAGGGTAATTATTCCCTGCAGATAACCTGACCTAAAGTTTGGTCATTGGCATGCCTTGTCCAGAGTCTCAGTCTTACAGTATCATCCCGTTATGCAAGAATGTTTCATAAAAGTTGTTGTTGAGGTTCAGTGGGTGCAGTTGTGCGGGCAGAAACGAGGCTCCTCCCTCGCAACACGAGCGGATCAAGACCTTCAGCATCCTAGACATTCTCGTCCAATACTCACTCCCAGCAACTAAAGCAGCTGATTGGAGTAAAGCACGTGTCTTGTCCCATCTGGTGTGGTTGTTTGAGTGCTGCTAAAGTATCTCAAATAAGCCTTAAAGTTACGCAAATCATTAGTTCACAAAAGTTTCCAGAGAGAGAGAGAGAGAGAGAGAGAGAGAGAGAGAGAGAGAGAGAGAGAGAGAGCACTATAAATTATACATTCTATCACTCGTGTTTGTGGGAGGAGAGAGTGAGTGGCTTTTATTAATCACCCTAATCAGAAGTCACCTTAAGCACATAGGATGGACGTCTCAAGATTGCTGGATCACCCACGGCCTTGGAGGGTTGCCGCCTGGACAACACTCAAACACCGACTCTTTTTTAAGGAATACCAGACCTCTTTTGTGGTTCTCTCTTAGTGCCTTGTGTGCCCGGCTGTGGGTAAACCAGACGCTCCACAAACATCGTGATCATTGCGTGCTGGGCATCTGGGAAGGGCATGCGTGGTGTTACCTGGCCAGACCATCCCAGAGACGTTCTTAAAGGTAAAGAAAACTGGTCCAGAATGTTTGCCTCCGAATAATGCACGTGTTTGAGTTTGCCAGGGAAAATAAGAAGGTGAGGTCATGCTAGGCTAAGGGAGGAATATGTGCAGGGAGAAGTGAGTCACAGGAAACACGTGGAAAGCATAAATTTGTTGCAGAAGTAAAAAAAATGTCTATCATCAAAACAATATTCGGTACATACCATATTACACATTATTTGTCCTCCTTTTCCTCCTCCTCCTCCTCCTCCTCCTACTTTTCCTACTCTCTTTCTTCCTTATCCTACCCCTACTTCTCCTCCTCCTACATAGGTCGGTAAGTCGGTAGAGTCAAAGTCATGCACTGTGATGGCCTTGTGCATGACCACCATGATAGTTAAGAGATTTTTTTTACATAAGAGAACCTCCAGGAGTGATCTACATAAGTTGGTCCATGACAGGTTTTGTGAGTGTCTTTTTTTTTTCTTTTTTTTTGCCCACACAGAGTCCACACCTGAGACACGTGTCTACAAATATAACATTATTCGTTGCTTCTCTGTCTGTCGACTATTCATCTTCATAATTTCTATCGCCATGGCCAAATGATATCTGTCGCCCGATATTCTTTTCAGTGATAAACTTTGTACGTCTCATTCTCGTAGTTATTGCTGGAATTTTCAAAACGCGCATTGGTTCGCCTCACAAACTACATTCTTTCTCGTTCCTTACTTCCAAGGAGCCACACATGGCATTACAACAGGACTAGCAATACTGAAATAGACTTAATGATAATGTTTTTAGTGGAGAGTCCATAAGTAAAGAAAAGATAAATTTATGGGCAGGATAAGAAGTAGGTACACGTATGTAGGTGTTACATAGCTCCGTCAGAGAAAACATTGCTTGGAGACCCAGTATAAAGCTAACCGTGTGTTAGAATTAATTCGTAGGACCGTTAAAAGCAGTTCAGATATAATACTAAAATTATATTTGGCGGTCGTCAGATCTCATCTAAATGATTATGCACATCTCTGGTTAAAGTCAGAACAGAGGAGAATGACTAAAAGATACAAATGATGTGAAATATTCATTATCAGAGGAGATTCAACCTTTTAAATCCACATTCGTTTGAGAGGCGCATATTAAAAGTGAATCTGATAGAGGTGTTAAAGTAGAATGTGGTACAGACGATTTAGACAACCTCCTTAGTAATCATGACAGGAGGTTCGAGTTTGGTGCATGATACAGTAGATAATTTTTTTTTTTTTTTTTTAAGTAGGAAGAAACTGAATCTCTAAGAAAGTGATAGATGACTGGAGCACGTAGACTTAATATTCAGACTGTTAGTGTCCAGTCACTAGGGAATTTTAGAAAAATTTGATATTTTCTATGGATAGGAATAATAAATGGATAGAGGCAGCTATGTTCCACACATAGACTGCCACGTGTAAGCCTGACGGCACCTTGCACCTTTCCTTATGTTGCCCTAATAAGGTGTTTTGGCATAACTGCTTTTTTTTTTTTCTGACCAGGCTCCAATTATGTAAAACTATTAATTTATACAGACGAGCAAGTATTCTAGATGAACGAATATCTAAGAACAGCGCAGCGAAGAAAACATCTCAGCATGAGGAAATGCTTATTCGAGAATGCTGACAAAGTACTACGTGGATACAAGCTCGGTTTTTTAATCAATACATTTTTTTTCTTTTTTATTACATTTTCTTTCATTCTGTTTCTTTTAATGTTATCTTCGCCTTAAACTCCTCCTCGTCATTTATTTCGAGGCCACAAGTCTATGGGTACAGTACTGCAAAGGCGAAGTGGGGGTGTGGCGGAGATCTGCACGTGATTGGGAGGCACGCTGCAGCATCCTGGGCTGGAAAACAACACCGCACCTGAAGCTGAAGTTCGAACCTCGCACAACCTTACCCTACCTGGTGACGTAACAGTGTGTTGCAAGCCGCGGCTCCCTGCGCGGAGAACCAACAAAGAACCATTAGTGTCTCCAAGACCTGCCTCTCCTGCCGCTTTTCACAAGGCACACCCTCACCGGATGCGATTGGTGTTACTATTCACTATGTTGCTTCAGTTAACCAAATTAGCACCGACCTGTCAGACATGCTAGTAAAATACAAAGTGGCATTCCCCACCTGATATCATCCTGAGGAAATGCTTTGGAAACGTTTACAATGTGTGTGTGTGTGTGTGTGTGTGTGTGTGTGTGTGTGTGTGTGTGTGTGTGTCCACTGGAGTATGGCAAGAGGATGTGTGAAGTTAGGTAAGGAGGATTCACCAGTGGCGGGTTTTTGTGAACGAAGACGCGGCGACCTTTGAATTGTTGCTCCTCTTCTCTTACTGTCAATTGGTTTTCTCAAGGTCTCGACACATTTGCTTTTTTCTTTTTTTTCTTTTTTTTTTCCTTAGCTCGAGAACAAAACTTTAAAAAACTGATGATATATATATTTTCTTTCTTTCTTTATTTATTTTTTTTTTTTTTTTTCCGTGGACGGGAAGTATGGCGGGCCCAGTGTGTTGCCAGCGTCGGTAACGCGGCACACCGGGTCCTGCGGCAGCTCGGTATATAAGGAGCCTCCTCGCGTCCAGGCTGCCTAGTTCCCAGACACAACCACCGCGTCAAGATGAAGACCCTCGTAAGTACTCAACTCAGCACGTGATGTTCACATGGGATATCATCTCGGGAATATTACGGGATGCTGTGCTCCACTTCACATTTCTCCTTTACAGTATTACTTGTGTAGCTTGTTGCGGCACTAACGCTGCAGACACATAAGGAGTGATGATTATTTTTAATGATGTGTGACTTTCACGCAAAACATTTAAACATTTAAAGCGAACTTTATTTAAACACTTCGCTTATGCACACCGCCCACTCTGATTTTTCTACGCTCACACGTAGGCCGTGTTATTTTGTCTTATTCTCAGCTAAAGATATATATATATATATATATATATATATATATATATATATATATATATATATATATATATATATATATATATATATATATATATTATGATAATTGGGCGGCAGCTTTCAGTGCAGCACAGTGGGATTTGAGACCATATTCTGAAACGCATCTGCGCCACACCGCCACAAATTTCATAAGGCTCTAGTTGAAAAAACACGGGTTGTTGTGTGTGTTTATACGGTTTTAGTGACATATTTGTACATTATTAACAGGAGAAACACTCTTGAAAATCCGGCTAATTATTCTTGTGTCGATGTGCGAGCAAAGTAACACGGGTCTTGGTGTGCGCCGCGCAATGCCCAGGCCGCGAGGGTGGAAATAAGCAAAACTTCTTTCCTTCACCAAGATCTTTTATAGATGTTTCAACTAGAGCAAATAAAGAAAATTATCATTAATCTCAAGTGTTATCGATCATTTGTCACATGCTTCCTGCAGAGTGCCTGAGTGACCGTTGTCTTGCAGATTGTGTTGGCCGTGGTGGTGGTGGCGGCGGCAGCCAATCCCCTGGGTGGCTTGCAGGACCAGACTGGCCAGTTTGTTCTGGCTAAGGAGTAAGTTGGTTCTTCTGACTCCAGTACAACAAAAGTATTACAACCTTCAAATGTACCTCAAGACATTAAAGTGGATACTAAGTGAAATAAGATTACAGGCAATACTAAATGAAATAGCAATACAGACAATAGTAAATGAAATAGGAATACAGACAATACAACAAGATCTTCCCTTATTAACTGCATCGGTCTTCCTCTCCACAGTTACTCTCTAGAGGATGGAACAGAATACTCCATAAAGTACGTCAAGCCCTGTAAGTATTGCTCAATGGAAGGCGGAGAGCGGGTAGGCTTAACACACCAAAGTTGGTAAATATTAGTATTAACAATGTGTGTGTGTGTGTGTGTGTGTGTGTGTGTGATATGCTTTAGTCGTCACATGATATGCTAATGACGTTCCTTTTCCAGACACACCAGGGAAGCCGCTGCCTGCCTTCTACCACAGCATGGACAGCTCTGAGGAGGTCCGCTACTACCTGGCCAGCGAGCAGGGTCGGGTAAGGCCGCAACCACTGTGGAAAGTACTCACATAAGAGAATCTACAGTGTTCTTTACTGAATAAACTTATCATTAGGGTAACCACGGTCTTATACAGGGACAATGATCTACTTCTTTCCATCATACTTGTTTCATGTAAAAGTAATCTATTAATTTTTTTCATTGCTGAACAAATATTTTCTTGCATCCTTCTACGACTTTTTAGACACTTTTTTTTGTGTGTGTTACAGTCTCTTTAATCGTTGTGTAGTCTAGAATGGACAAAATTAACCCTCTATTCTCTATTTTTTCTGTAACCATGGAAACATTTTTAGAGTTCGCGGTATTGTTAAATGAATACCTTATTACGACTGATTCATGATAGAATTCTGGCTTCCACAACGGATGGAATATTTTTCATAATAATTAAAAACATTATTAGGAAACGTTTAGTACCGTAATGGGATGGCGTGTCTCCTTCAGCTAACAAACTGCTGTAATAGCCGTGCTTAGTTTTGTTCCTTCACGCGGCTCATTCATGTACTCTGTCTCAAACAGCAACGCATGAGTTGGGCAGACCGCGTCAACAAGCTGCGTCACGTGCTGTCCACAGGCATCGACGTCTCCAATGAACTGTTCTTCAACATGTACTCCAAAGGCACCGTCAACCTGCCGTCTGACCACCAGTACTACGTGGATTCCTCGGGCGAGATCTACTACGAATCAGACCACAAGAATCAGGTGGCGCAAACAGTGTAAGCTACCGGCCGTCCCAACTCAGGCAGGGTCTCAGCCAGTGCTGGGATCCTGAGCAGTGAAGCTGTCGTAGTTCCTCGGCAGTGAAACAATGTGCCACCACTGCTACAGTAGCTACACTCATTATATATCCAATTTTGTTATCCACTAGCAGTACCACCATCTAGATCTTCTGGATAATGTTGGTAGCTTTAAATGTTTTGGATACAGAACATTGTGACTAAAGGTCAGTTTAGTAATGTAGCTGCAAAGGCTCTAGTTCCTTGGCAGGCATCGTCATCATGCAAAGCCACTGTAGTGATAAAATGAAATAAAACTAAGTTATTTTATGACAGATTATCGAAATTTTCTTGTTTCCCATTAATGTTCTGGCTCTCCTCTCAAACAAAATATTAATACTCATGACACATATTCATGTTTATACAAGTATATATACATGATCTAACTGAGGCCAGTTCATCAGGGCAATGAGCCACATTATATCTAAGTCTAACCTAAGTTAACTATAGAACACACACACACACACACGCGCGCGCGCCAAATAATTCATATTGAAGGAATAGGCATATGTACCTATTAGTAAGTCAACTTGAAATTATTATATTCCACAGTAAAATAAAAGATAATTACACTGGCGACCAATAACAACTTGAGCTGTAGTGTTGTCAAGCCATTGGTCAAAACATTGACAGTGTTATGAAGCGCCTCGGTCTGCTGACAAGGAAGGCAGAGCGTGAGAATAATAAGAAACAGCCTCTAGGTGTTGTAAGGTATTAATGGAGCCACTTTTCTGTGGCAGCCACGATCCAGCGCAAAGGTCACAGGATGGAAGCACACGTGTTTCCTTCAGACGTGTACATGGGTCTCTTCTGAGTAGTAACTACGCAAAAGTGACTCGCCATTCTCTCAGCCAAGCTTGCTTTCTCACCAGTGTGGAGAAATGGTCCTCGGCTGGTGGGCGACGATACAAGGCGTTATTCTGAATGGATTCCCGCGCAAGAGCCAGATGTGACTGCTTGTGATGACAGATGGGCTTCATAAGTGTCACGAACATAAGGGCTTCACAAGACGGAGGAAAGACGTTCGGCTCTTTTTAACATGTATTGTTAAAAGAACACTGATAACTGTGATAGGAAGGCCGTGAAAAAAAAAAAAAAAGTACGAAACAGTGATTGACGACTGGCTTAAACTTTCATCAGAAGAGGAAAACACTGAGAAAGGTTTGTGCGTGTTACATTATCATATACTAAGTTATTCCGAAATGCAGTAGGTATATTTAATCGACATTTTGACATGTTTCTCTCTGTGGCTGCAACTAAAAAAGGAGGTAGGTAATTTCAGCCATTGATGGAAGTACATAAAGATGTTTTTCTAAGTGCCTGTATGTGTAAATAATAATGGTCATTATTAGAAGCGTTGGATTTGCTTCGTTTTGCCCCCTTAAATCACCTCACAGACTTGGGGACGCGGCAGAAAAACAACTTAGGGATAGTCTGGAGGGGAAAGAGATGATAACGTTTGATTAGAATTAGTTATAAAGCGTTCTTCACAGTCAAGTGGTGAATACTGAAACATCTAGTTCCACTTACGCGGCATTTAAAACGACTTTTTGCGGGTGTCCAGGCAAGCAAAACTACAAAGTATTTCCGAGCCTTTTTCATGAATACATGAGAGAAGTGTACTTTCGGCCAAGTACTCCAGTATTGGCTGAAAACACCAAAATAACCTTAAATGGGTCGTATGTAGAAATATGTCAGTACTGACGTGTTGTCTTCATGCTGAGTCCATGTCGCAACAGTTCACGTTGCCCTGTTAGTACCAACTGTCGCTGCCATCCAAGTGTCATGTCGGAGAAATAGCACTTCGATGGACCCACAAGCATACTTCAGTTTATGCCCAGGGAGTAGTTTGCCATAGTAAATCACGCTGGGTGACGATGGTTCGCCAGTAAGATAGCGGTCTAATGACTGTTAACCTGCCTGGCATTGCTGGTCTGTGTTCATGCATAATTATCGATGATTCTTTTGATCTTTTCTTAGGGACTGGCACCTCAGTGAATTATTTTTTTGTTTCTTGTTGCTTAGGCTAGTGGCCCTCTTAAATGAAAAAGTTAATGAATGGAAAAATTGTAAGCAGCCCCGGTTATGTGAGAAATTGCTCAGCTACAGAGCGCCTGGTCATTTATTGCCCAAACACTATTTACGAGTAAGTTAAGTGGAGAACAACTACGGTACCTATTATCTTTTCCCCACCCAAACCTTTGTTTCCACTAGGCCTCGAACATTGCTGTTGTGAAGCTTGGGTGGCGAACGCTCTAAATTGGAGGCGTATATTTCAAATTTCCATTTTTACTAATCTATCGTCCTTAAATTCACAGAGTATTAAGTATATCAAGCCATCTTCCAGACCTCACCATCATATGCACCACCTATTCTCAGGATTTTTTTAACACTCTCTCTCTCTCTCTCTCTCTCTCTCTCTCTCTCTCTCTCTCTCTCTCTCTCTCTCTCTCTCTGTTAATGTGATAGCGTAACATGAGTGTCCTTCGTACCATTATAGGTAAATGAAGAGCCCAATCCTGGAGCCACCGATCTTGTTCCTAAGTGTGGTGTCTCGCAACGCGCTAGGAATACTAAGCACGTATCTTCTCTGTATTCCCTGTTGGCTTTGAAAGGTGTCTCTATTCTGATGACACTTTCGACTGCATAATTAACGTGTTGTCCTGGTACTTTGGTGATATCCTTAGTTGCAGCTCATGTTTTATGTTCTATTCTGACGCAGACAATGCCTAATCGAGAACGTGACAAACATCTGGGCCCGTATTCCGGAACACTTTGCACTGTACCTCCACTACATTTAAAAAGACTCTAATTGAAGTGACTAGTTTATAAGGGTGTATATATATATATATATATATATATATATATATATATATATATATATATATATATATATATATATATATATATATATATATATATATATATATATATATATATATATATAGTTATAGTTATAGATTAAAAGGTTTTTACATTATGAACAGGAGAAAGGTTCTTGAGAACCCGGCTAATCATCTCTATGGCCTTGGAAAAGAGGCGTGGTGAGAGAGCAAGTTGTTTCAGAATACGGGGCATAGTTTTCAACATGTGTTCGTGGTCTTCACTGGAGCAATTTGCATATGGAGGTCGAGAGAGAAGTAAGGTAACAATTTTTTGTGTGTTTCTCACTTAAAAATCGTTTATTTTTTCAGGGTTTTATGGGCTATAATGAATAAACATCAATTTGTAAATTCCCATTGGATAAAGACGAGCTGGAATTCAAAGGATACATCTGACAATGGCATCCCAACACCAGTCATTCTCTCATTGCTAGAACAGTGGAGGACCTGCTATGATAAGATTCTTTCAAGAATAAAATGTTTAACATATTGAGTTGAAAGCTTTTTTTTTCTCTCTCTCTCTCTTTCTGTCTGAATGAGATTTTGCATACTAATAATCAGCTGAGCAATAAAGAAATTTTAGAACCTATTTTTGTAGGATGGAGGAAAGGATTCATGACTGTGAGGTGGCAAACATCACTTAGCGCCAGCAGACTGAGCGCGCAGCTGCCGCATTATCTCCCAGTGTTTAGCAGGATCCACGCCCTCCCAGTGCTTCTCTGGGAGAGGGTCGAAAAACCTGAAAAAAAAAAAAGTGTTCCACGTCAGTGAAGTTTTCAATGAAGGGAAATAACGTACTGCAGTCTGCTGCGTAAGAACTCTTGACGGGACGTGCGTGATCTTGCGCAAAAAGAGTGATAGCCTCACTTAGTAAACTGTGTACACCTTAGTCGTGTATGACATAGGACATACTCGTACAGCCTCATCTACCAATTACAACTTAGAGTAGGAGCCTGGAACCAGCAATATATTAAGATGTTTTCCTCTGTGACGGCGCAAGACAATGATTAAAGTCCATAGCAAGTTGTCCCCGTTACCGCATGCCAGTCAGGTCTGTTTCTGTACTAATGGAATGCTGCTTACTTTACTTTTACGTTGTTTGTTAATGTGAAGAGAACATGGATTTCATCCATGAAGAAATTCTAAAAAGTCTCCTTTGCTGATTAGATTTTTAGATACAGAAAACTTTAATTTGGTCATTCCAACAAGAAGCTGCAAAACTCCCGCGAAGTTGATGCAGTCTCCAGTAACTCAAAATCTTACCACCCTACCTTCTGCAAAGCTAACTTAAGCAGAGCATTTATCTAACATGACTCCAAGTGTTTTCTCGCGGGCAAATAACTCTGGTCAGGTTTCGTACATTTTAAATTCCTTTAGACACTGAGTGTTCAAACTCACTTTTCTTTTACCGTCTTGCGAAGTTCTTCCTCCCGTGGCGTCGGCGGAGTGAGGAAGCTGTCCAGATTTTGACGCAGAATGTCACAGTTGTTGTTGCCCTGCAGGTGCGTGGTGACGCCCTCCAGCCGCAGGGCATGTTGCACCGCCAGGCGCGCCAAGTCCACGCCAGCCTCCTGCGTGGGGAGAGCGAGCGATAGTGAATCGTAAACCTAAACCGACACTCCCCTGAAGTACGCCTTTTTTTTTTTTCTCTCTCCTGTGTAGAATTTGCTTCGCCGATAAAGTAAATTAAATTATAAAATATCTTTAGTTATTTGGTTGTGTCTTAGCAAAGACATCTTAAAAGGTGGCTTCTTCTCTTTCTGCCAATGTTGATTTTTATCATACAGGTGCATGGATTCTCTCTCACTCATACACACACACACACACACACACACACACACACACACACATTGATAAAGTAAACTTAATGCCACAGTCCCCAGTACTGGAGTGTGTAGCGCGTCCCAATACCCTTCTACTGTAGTATCAGGGTAATACTTTCTATTCCTCTCTCAAGACGTAAGCACTCCGCGCACAAGGGCATCGTCCGCCTTTGAGTATCTGTGGGTTTCTTGTTTACAAAACTTATAGATGAGAATGAAACTGATTGCCCTGCTCCACATGGCGAGCCCCGGGATTGAGTGGCGCTACCAGCCCATCACCCAGCCTCCAGCAGGCTTCATCCTTTAACCACTTCTGACCTTGCTGACTTCTTTCACGAAATATGTGTTCTAGTCGTTAGTTTCCAGTGCAGATGTAACAACTATATCTGTAGTGCATACAGTTCTTCATACACTTCAGCTGTAAATCCTAGGGGAGTTTATCTTACAATTAATTTGCTCTTGTTGTTGTTGTTGTTGTTGTTGTCCCCCATCTTGGACTTTTCACGTTGGAAGCATCAAGAGATTTTGATATGTCAAGTGAACTTGCACACTTTAAGACTTTCCTTTCTTACATTGAAGGGAGCTTGACATTTACTTCCCCAAGTTTGCCTTCCTACCTGGAAATAGAAACAGGAAAAATAACAGTAAGGTTCGATCGAGGAAACACTCACCTTGCAGTGGAGGGCTGCCGAGCGGCTGGCATCCTTGATCTCTTTAGGTGCCGCGTGCCAATCTGGCGGAGGGTCGTTGGTGAGCAGCCTCATGGCCACCGGGCTGGCGCAGATCACTCCGATGCCTCGGGACTGTGGGGTAACGGAGGGATGAATGATGGGAATATTGAGGTCTCATTCTGAGGTGCAAGAATAATATGTGTATATTGTTTGAGTCATAAAGATTATAGGTAACATAGTAACGGTGAATAAACCTTGCAGTCATTTACTCAGAAAAGAATGCTGCTGTGAAGTTAATGGCCACCAGAGTGCCTCTTATTCACTGTGGTTATGGAATACGTAATACCATTCAGAAATAAAGGCTCTTCATATTAAAGAACGTGAGAAAGTACACTCAACTGGTGATTCTTCGCGCCTTAATTTATACTTAATTTTCTCTTAAAGTAGGCTGATTCTCGGAGAGGCCTAAAAGAGAGCGTGGGCGAGGCTTTACCTTAAAGAAAGGCATGAAGCCCTCAAGGGTGTCGTCGATGAGTGTGTTGCGCGCGTAAGACAGAATGGCGCTGATCTTGACCGGCGACCGTTCAACCAGTTCCTTGAGGAGGCTCACGGAGTAGCTGGTGATGCCGATGAACCTGCAATATTTGGGGGTTTTGAACAGACATGCGTAGACTTGTGGACAAACTTGTGTCAGTCTTGTGAGGAGTCCACAAGCTCTGGACTGACCTTGCCTTCCCGCTGTCCACGACCTTCTGCAGGGCCGGCAGGGTCTCCTCCACGATGATGTCCAGATTCTCGGCAAATTCAAAGTCGTGCACCTACAGAAAGGAACGCACGGTTAAGGAAATTAAGCTTAATTGACAATATGAAGTATTATAGCAGTCAACATAATTTCGAAAAAAAAATGTACTTAGAAACGTTGTTTCTCTTCCCTCCCTCGCGCTATACAATACTGTGTAATGGTCGGCTCTTATATTCTGAACATGTTCATCAAATTTGCTGCCGCAACCCAGCGCACGCACGCACTCACCTGGATGAGGTCCACGTAGTCGAGGCCCAGCAGCTGCAGGCTGCGGTCAACACTCTGCGCCACTCTCTTGGCAGAAAAGTCAAACATGCGTTCGGGAACAGGCTCGTAGCGCCCCACCTTGGTGCCAATGTAGAAAGAACTTCGAGGGACGTCCTTCAGTGCCTGAGGAAGACACAGCCGAGTTCTGGTGACCTTATCCTCACTAATGGCTGCATAAACGCCGTGACTCTAAACTAATCAGTAGTGAAGAAACAACAGAAAGGAGAGTTTAATTCGGCCACAAGATCAGCAACACTGCCAGTGTTGACTTAGCCCAAAGCATGCGCACTGTATTATGTGTAAGTATATTATACTTTAACCAAGCATGTCACATACCTTCCCCAGCACTTCCTCGCTGCGGCCATTGCCATACCACGGGGCGGTGTCGATGTAATTAATCCCGGACTTGAGAGCAAGGTGCACGGTGTCAGCACAAGCTTGCTCGCTGGCCTCTCCGTACAGACCCCCGAAAGGCCCACTTCCAAGGGAGAGGTGTGACAGCTGCATCCCTGCCGAAACACCAGTTATGTCAGCACACTTTTTGCATGTTGCCAAAACTTCGCAATAAGGAATAGAATCATTTACGGTCTAAAAGTAATTGAGAGCAGTTACTCATAAGAACTGCAAAGGTTTCTCATAAATGCATTATAAGGTTATGAGTAGACGCGTAATGTCTGAAGCTCACCTGTGTCGCCGAGTGGGTGGTAAGTCATCTTGGCGACAGCCTCGGCATCGTGGAAGCCTTGCACGAAGGTCGGTGGCTGCATGGCTTCTGGGTGGGAAGCGGAGACCAAGCACAGACCAAGCGCTCTCTGTGGAATGTGTGAAGAAAATATATTTGCTAAGACGAAAAATTACATCCACACGGCTTTGATTTTTTTTTTTTTTTTTATGTACGTATTATTCAGATTATGTCTATCTGGAAACACGTGTAATCTTTTCCTGATACCTTACAAGGCTCGTGAGACACTGAATGGGAGACTCGGTTCTGTTCTTGACTTGCCAACAGCCAGCGAAAATTATGAGGGGCGTGACAACAGGTGGTCGGCCACGTGTGCATGTGTGTGTGTGTGTGTGTGTGTGTGTGTGTGTGTGTGTGTGTGTGTGAGTGAGTGATGCGCTGTCATTTTTGTAGTCATACAAGCTTTCACATTCTTTTCAACGTTGTTAGAAAGTGAAAAATGTTCTGCATGAATTAATATCAGTTTTCAGAAAACCATGAAGTATGAGAGAGAGAGAGAGAGAGAGAGAGAGAGAGAGAGAGAGAGAGAGAGAGAGAGAGAGAGAGAGAGAGAGGGGTGGGGGGAGCAAACACGTATAATGAATATGAGTATGTGGATCCACCTTTGTTATTTCCTTTCTTTGCATCTGACACACACACACACACCTGTATAACACGTCACCAAGGCCTGCCTCTTTGATACGAAACGTTGCCATAAACTACGAGAGAATACGACTCTTTTAGACAAACGCCTTTGACTGTGGGGAGGCTGGTGTTGTGAAGTGACTAGGTACTATGTGGTCACGTTCCTGAAGACGCCGCAGCATAAGGAATGCTACGTCGTCGAAACTATTTTTCATATATAAAAGAGAAAAGCGCCGGCGAGATACGCACTACATTCAGGAAGACATCACCATCGCACAGCACGTCGTCGTATCAGTAATGCTTTTCAACTTGATTTCCGCAAATGATGATGGTCATGGGCAAGAATAAAATACGACAGATCCTTGCTCAAGAAAGCAGTGTGCCGGAAACGCTGATTTTTTTTTATTTATTCATTTTATTTATTTATTTTTTATTATTATTATTTTTTTAAGAAAACCTCCTCTTTGTAATAACAACATCCAAGTATTGCACACAAGTAGCAACAATAAAACCACAAGTCTTGTATTGCCATCGGTCAGCTGTGCCTTCTCTCTCCTGATATGTAAGAAAACATTTACTTCAAAAGTTTTGGCAACTTTTCCTTCTCCCTCAACACATTCAACACGACTTTCGTTGTTTGGTGTATTGATTCCTGATATTGCTTTTAATCACCACCGAGCAAGTCTGTCTCCAGAGTCAGGCTCACCATTCCATCACATCACACACACACACACACACACACACACACACACACACACACATATATATATATATATATATATATATATATATATATATATATATATATATATATATATATATATATATATATATATATATATATATATATATATATATATATATATAAAACAATCAATCCAAGGTCATCTTATCACCAAATGTAACAGCATCCTTGCCACTCTCTCCCCTGAGTGACCTCTACATTCTCGTGCCGTGAAGGATCACATGATGCCAAATGTTGCGTTCACCTCTCTTAAAAGATGCGTCCACAAGGTCGAACAGTGTCCGTCGGACAAACACTGGTACCATATCATAAGGCGAAGCAGGATGACGTCATAAGCGTTTAAACGAGGGAAGTTGATATGGCAACAAACAATGGTACCAGATAAAGTTGTAAACCACAGTTTCTACTCTGTTCACCAGACAAAGACCGGCAGACAATGTTCGAAGCTGATGTCCGTTAGCAACACTAACATTGACGTTAACATACGTCAATGTTAGTGTGGATTTTGGCGACAAGCGGTTGTTGCCAGCGTCTAGTGCAGTACATCATCATGGTGCACAAGAAGATAAAAAAACAAAACCAAGAAAATTGTACTATACAGTATAATAATTGCTGCACTGTGTGAGGACAAGGTGACAAGAAGGGAATGGTGCAAGTACTGGTTAAAAACACGAAAAGAATGGGGAAGTCGCGCAACCATTTTACATGAACTGCGTATTGGTTATGAATCAGATTTCACAAACTATATGAGATTTCACAAACTATATGAGGATGGACCCAAACAGCTTCTACGACTTACTGGAGAAGGTAAAATCTTTCATAAGGAAGCAGAACACCTGTATGAGGGAAAGCATATCACCAGAAGCACGTCTAGAGGCAACATTGATTTACCATTCCACCGGGTGCTCCTACACTTCCTTCAATACACAAGAATATCTAAAACAGAGTCTATCTGCAGTTATTCCTGAGACATACCAAGCCATATGCTATGATGTACTTAAGGATCCATACCTAAAGGTTCCGATACTACGAACATGGACAGTGTCCGGTACAGCTCTTGGTGCTCGCTTCTGACGTCATCAGCGAGCCTTTCCATTGTATCTGGTAACAGTTTCGTCAGACGGACACTGTTCGACCGTGTGGATGCACTTAATTACACAACATTTTGCCTTAGTACATACAAAGCATCTTATTCATGAAATAATGTAATTTCATTAACATTAATTTTGTCTGATACTGTCTTAAATTTTATACCCATAAAAATATTAATGTAAATGTAAACTTGCCTGAAGTGTATCCTCCCTGACTGACTCCAACACAGTACTCCGTCAGTCCGTGCCAGTCTGTGGGTCGCGAGGAAGTCTCGTTTGGCAGTGGCGGGAACAGTTGCCTGTCAACGCCAGGCAGCCAAAAGACTGACACCAACAACAGGTGGCCCGCCACAGGTGAGGCTGTAGTTCTTTGTTTATTCTCGGCTCCCTTTTATCTTGTTATCAATACTGAATCAGTGAAGAGTGAGCAGGAGGGAGGCGGCACCAAGGTGTGTCGTAGAAGTTCGTGTTATGTCACAATACGTGTTACGCCTCCCACAGAGGCCACACTACCTTATGCCCACATGAAATAATGTAAATTACTTCATAGACTTTAGTCAAATATATGGGCTTGAAATTAGTATGAAGAATGGCAGAAAGCGAGTGAGATAATAGACGTTGTGCAAGGCTTCTGAATGCATGCTGTTGTCAGGGTTTTTTTTTTTTTTATGTTAGAAAATATACACCCTCGACAGCTAGGATACAACATCACTGAGATAAGTCCCTGTTTAAAGCTGCTGCTCATTTTCCTTACCAACATTAAGCGAATGTTAAAGGGCAACTATAACAATCACAACACGGTTATAAGCATTATGTACAGTACTATGTAGATTCAGTGATTTATTGCACTTTGTTCGTGTATGGAGTACGACATCAAGGTTTATTTCTGTCAAAGGACCAAAGAACATGGAAAGATTATATAAAACAATAAAGTCAGTTCGAAAAATTACTCGTTCAATGGCTACGCTTGTGTGTGTGCTATGCAGAGCACACAGACCTGAAGACCTGAAGCCTTTAGACCAGCAGTTCCAAAACTACTTACGTCCTTGCTCTTTGTTTCAAACAGACCGGCATTCCTCCCTCATCCCCCCATTACTTTATTGTGTATACATAAAAAGTATATATATTTTTTCCTGTTTATATCTTAAACCTGTTAAGGAAAACAAATGTCCTTGGATTAAAACCATTGAAACAAATAATAGAGACGAGATGTTTTAATAAACATTTGCTTCAAGGAGAATGAAGAAAAATATAAATAAACGAAGAAAGTTATCAAAATGTACTTGCACAGTCCCAAAAATTTAGTATAGTATTTGAAAAGAAAGCAAAAATATTTCCAAATACTCATAACATTGAAATGAACATATAACAATCCTACTGAACCGCTGGCTTTGATAATTATAGTTTCATGAGGTAAATGTAAAAATATAATATGACACGTACTACATAATATTTCAAATTCTCATAGTACCAAAATATAAAGACACAATCCAGTAAACAAATCAAACCAAGATTCCTACAATTTCATGAAGTAATTCAAAGACGTGGAGGCGTGGCAGTGATGATGGCATATACATCATAATATTACAGTTCTCATAACAGCGAAATGTATGGACACTTATACATGATACTTGTTCTTTGATTTCATTATATACTTTTTTAAACTAAACGATGAATTTGTGGCCAGATGACTTCATGCACTCCCACCCATCCTGCGTCCCTCTCACGTCCCCCAGACCGGAATCCGAGTATGTAATGGGCCAATTTTGGTGAGCAGAACTAGCGCTGTGGGATCTTTAGTGCTGGCGTGTCCTGGCTGAGGAGTGGCTTCAGTAAATGTGTTACCGATACACTTAGCCATATTTTGTAGTAAGTAGTAGATAGGAGATAATTATATACAAGAATTTTACTTCCTGCAAGAAAATGGTAACAGTAACCACATATTTCAGATTCAATAGTGTCTTAGGTCTTTATACTATCAATGTGGAACTTTGTGTTAGGTTACAGCCTCCATGTTCGTCACCTGTACTTTGAATCCTTCCAGTAAGCATGTACGCCTCCCTTCTACACACACTTTTCTTGACGTCAAGCAATGCAGTGATTTTCTGTCTCGGTATACAACGTTGTGTTTCTATTTTTTATTAGTAATTGTCTCAAGTGAACATAGAGAGCAGTCGTCGTGCTTCTTACCATTAGTGGTTTTGTACTGACACTGAAAATACCAGGAACTCTAAATGCCTGGCCTTAAGCAAAGCTGTTAAAAGTTTTATCCCCTCAGGCGTTGAAAGCAGCCAAATACGTTGTGACACTGTCCTTATTGGGTAAAATGCCCCGCTATTTCCGTCTGTTTTCTCGGACCTACAGTACGAATGCTGTCTTTATGATTTTCTAGAAAGTTAGATTTCTTTGTAATTTGCCAATTGTTTATAGGACAGAAAAAAAAAATGAAAAGACATCTCTGGTTTTGAAATATCAATCTATTCGAAGTTCTCTTCGTCACTTTTCAATGAGTGACCAAAAGAGTAGCATGTTACCTTGAATAAAATTTCCCATAGAAGGATTTTCATACAATGTAGCTCAAAGTCATGTGACAGCGAGAGTCACTTAGCGCCAGCAGACTGAGCTCGCAGCTGCCGCATTGTCTCCCAATGTTTGGCAGGATCCACGCCCTCCCAGTGTTTCGCTGGAAGAGGATCGAAAAACCTGAGGAAAAAGAAATGTTTGTTAATGATGATAATGAAACAAAAGTTAACATAAAAAGGAGGACACGATAATGGATTTTTTTCTTTATTTTTTTTTTTTTTGATAGAGTACGCACCAACTACACCTTAGAAAAGAATATTTAATCAACTCTAACAGACGATGCCTAGTCTTATCAAATAATCTTAACCTGAAGTAAAGTTCGGTTAAACATTCCTCCGGCGTCACTACATGTGTTTGTTTCCTCGCGACGAAATAACTGGCCAAGTATCGTGGATTTTAAAATACATACTGTAGATAAGCTGGGTGTTCAAACTCACCTTTCTTTCACTGCCTTGCGAAGTTCTTCCTCCCGCGACGTAGGAGGGGTTAAAAAGTTATTGAGATTTTGACGCAGAATGTCACAGTTGTCATTGCCCTGCAGGTGCGTGGTGACGCCCTCCAGACGCAGCGCGTGTTGCACCGCCAGACGCGCCAAGTCCACGCCAGCCTCCTGCGTAGGGAGAGCGAGCAATAGCCTGTCACAAACTTACACCGATGTTCCTCGTAAGTACTTTTTTTTTTTTTTTTTTTTTGTAGAATTTACTTTCAGGTGTGAAAAAAAAAAATGACAAATAATCCAGTAAGTCTCTTCAGCTAATTACCAAGTTTTAAGCGAGAGGAAAAGAAGGTATCCATTCTCATACTCGTATCCTTCATGTGATTACATTCACAGACACTCGAAGAATTTAGGAAGATGTTCATCATGCTCATTAGGTGTCCACGCATCTTTTTTCTCGTCACTGCATTGTCGCGCAGATGGTGATGAGACATTGAACAGTATATTGAGCTTTAAGTATAATCTCCATTCTTGTATTTTCCATAACCTCCGTATTTTTCTTTCAATATCTTATTTCATCCCCTTAAATGTTCGTTCTGGAATGGTTTCCTTCACTTTTATTTGGTTTCACATCCGCTGGCTAGAGTGTTATCAATGATCGTGAAAGTGACTACAAAGATTACTCGAGGAACACTCACCTTGCAGCAGAGGGCGGCTGAGTGGCTAGCGTCCCTCATGTACTGTGGTGCGGGATGCCACTCCGGTAGAACAGGTTTGTAGGTCAGCAGCCTCATGGCTACAGGGCTGGCGCAGATCACACCAATGTTCCGGGACTGTGGAATGACAGACAGAAGAATGACGTGGAGTAAGATTATGTTTGTAGTTTCCATTAACAAGAAATAATTCCCTTGCACAAAACATGAAGATGTCGACGCTCTGTGGCGCAAGTGGTGAACCTTTCCATTATGGCGTCTGTGAAACATCGCCACACGTTCCTACAGGCGCCGTTCCTCAGTCGTTTCCAACACCGAGTGGCCTTAGCTTTCAGCCGCAAGGAGACTCGACAACTCGCAAAAGTATGAAAGTATTAAAGAAGAAGAAGAAGAAAAAAAAAAAAAAGAAGAAGCAAGGTGGCTGTGATGTATATCAGTTGTCACGCATCTTGACAGAACCAGAGTAAAGAAATTACAGCATAATTTCTATATATTAAAGTATTTAAGATGATAAAAGACTTACGTGACTGTAATTGTGCAATCATATTAAAGAACAAGCGAATACATGAAAGATTATTTCACGACGAAAATTCCTGTAATTTCTATTAGTGTTTAACCTTTACAGTCTCTAAATTTAATTAACGAATATGTTATTTTCTTAACAGTAATTATACTGATTCTCGGAGAGGCCTAAAAGAGAGCGTGGGCGAGGCTTTACCTTAAAAAAAGGCATGAAGCCCTCAAGGGTGTCGTCGATGAGTGTGTTGCGCGCGTAAGACAGAATGGCGCTGATCTTGACCGGCGACCGTTCAACCAGTTCCTTGAGGAGGCTCACGGAGTAGCTAGTGATGCCGATGAACCTGCAATATTTGGGGGTTTTGAACAGACATGCGTGGACTTGTGGACAAACTTGTGTCAGTCTTGTGAGGAGTCCACAAGCCCTGGACTGACCTTGCCTTCCCGCTGTCCACGACCTTCTGCAGGGCCGGCAGGGTCTCCTCCACGATGATGTCCAGATTCTCGGCAAATTCAAAGTCGTGCACCTACAGAAAGGAGCTCACGGTTAAGGAAATTAAGCTTAATTGATAATATGAAGTACTGTAGCAGTCAACATGATTTCGAAAAAAAATGTACTTAGAAACGTTGTTTCTCTTCCCTCCCTCGCGCTATACAATACTGTGTAATGGTCGGCTCTTATATTCTGAACATGTTCATCAGATTTGCTGCCACAACCCAGCGCACGCACGCACTCACCTGGATGAGGTCCACGTAGTCGAGGCCCAGCAGCTGCAGGCTGCGGTCAACACTCTGCGCCACTCTCTTGGCAGAAAAGTCAAACATGCGTTCGGGAACAGGCTCGTAGCGCCCCACCTTGGTGCCAATGTAGAAAGAACTTCGAGGGACGTCCTTCAGTGCCTTAGGAAGACACAGCCGGGTGTTGGTGACCTTATCATCCTCACTACTGCCTGCATAAAATCACTGGAAAGCATCAGCAGCAATGCTTGCTGAGGAATAATTAGTCTTACATACCTTGCCCAGCACCTCCTCGCTCCGACCATTGCCATACCACGGGGAGGTGTCGATGTAGTTGACTCCAGACTTGAGAGCGAGGTGGATGGTGTCAATACAGGCCTGCTCTCTGGCCTCTCCATATTGCCCCCCGAAAGGGGTGCCGCCAAGAGAAAAGCGGGACAACTGCAACCCTTCCGGAATAACAGAAGTTTACTTTTCCCTCCATCGCATCTCAGCATGAATTCTCCAAAATCTATCGTGCATTGTTATGTCATCTTTTAAATATTTTATGAAAATGGTACACTAAAGGAAAGCTACACAACATTTTTTTTTTTTATCGTCGAACTGAAATTTAACTCCTTTCAGAATAGTCACCGTGACACTTCCTGTGTGTCAAGATCCTCGCAGCGATTTTAAAATTTTCATCAGAACTATTATGTTAATAGTTTTACTGAACACGGTTTTCGTGTTTATGTATGCTAAGAGTGCGTTACGTAACTATCAGTAATGTAATGTTTGAAGCTCACCAGTGTCGCCGAGTGGGTGGTAAGTCATCCTGGCGACAGCCTCGGCGTCGTGGAAACCTTGCACGAAGGTTGGTGGCTGCATGGCGTCTGGGTAGGAAGCGGAAACGATGGTGACATGACGGATGCATGGAGGAAGGGATCCATGAACACGGAAAAATATGATAGAAACGGAAAATATGATAAAGATTATTAATTCCAATAATCTCATATGAGACAGAGAGATAGACAAACAGAATGACTCACTCACTCACACTTGCTGTTGTTTCTAATATCATTGCAAGTCAGTCTCCCAGTTTTGTGCCCATCGCCGAACCCTTTCACCGAGAGGCCCACACTCACGAGTGCACACCTTCGCCTTACTTATCATTAACTCACTGTTATACAAAACACACACACACACACACACACACACACACACACACACAGCCATCCTATCACCAAGTGTAACAGCAGCCCTGTCAACCTCTCCCCTGAGTGACCTCTGCATACATTCTCGCACCGTGAACGATCACATGATGCTAAAAGTTGCACTCATCTCTTTAGCAAATGCTTGTGTGCGAAATTATGTAATTTAATAAACACCATTTTCGCCTGCATAGTGAAATCTTATTAAATTTTATATCTCTATAAATGTAAACTTGCCTGACGTTTGTCCTTCCTTAATTGACTCCAAAACACTACTATGTCACTCCGTGGATCGCAAGGAAGTCTCGTTTGGCAGTGGTGGGAACAGTTGCCTGTCAACACCAAGCCAAAAGACTGAAACCAACAACAGGTGGTCCGCCACTGGTGAGAATGTAGTTATGTACCTCTTCTCGGATCCCTTTTATCTTGTTATCAAGGGATGCGCAATATAGAATCAGTGAAGAGTGAACAAGAGGTAGGCGGCGCCACGGCTTGTCGTGGCCTTGAAGTCCGTGTTGCTATTTGTTGTGCCTACCGCTGTGCCAACATTGTTAATTTGTGGCCGCATGAATTAATACAAGTTGCCTCACAGACTGGCAGCCAGCGGTCCTGAGCCACACGTTCCAGGGAAAGTGATAAGAGCCTCAACAAATTCATGGCGTGAGTTAAGGTTGCGAGAGAGCTCTTCCTCTGCCATCGAGACAGGATCCAAGTTTGAACATTCTGGTATCAAGCCGTGCACCGCAGCACAGAACCATCTGCCTCCCTTTGCTGCTGACACATACTTAATTATTTCCGTAAAATTTTTATTTAATATCTTAAACTGTGATGTCTTATTCTTGATGCATGTGAATGAAGGCAAGCGCTTTTTTTACAGAACATTACTAGTACTAGGTTTCCAAGAGGCTGATGCCAGAAGCCGCTCTTCGTAATAAAAAGACTGTTCTGCAGTGAAGAGAAGCAGTAGTGAGGGAAAATAATCTGAATACTAATAAGGAACTTTTCTTTTTATGATAATCAAGAATCATTACAATGACTCCTAGAACGCTGCCATAATTTATTCAGTAATATAAATTACATATCTCACCTGCCATGTGCGGTAACTTGTGTACGCAGTATGTCAACAAAAGTCAGAAAGGATGCAGTAAGTCACTAAGAAAGTGTTGCGCATAACATCTTCTCTTATACGCCTTAGTTCATGGACTGCACAAATAATGGAAGGTGCAGATGGCGAGGCAGTTCATGTGAAGGAAACTGTACAGCTTCACATCGCATTCTGTGCAGTCTGAAATTCCCTTGTTCGATATATATATATATATATATATATATATATATATATATATATATATATATATATATATATATATATATATATATATATATATATATGCTTTTTACGTGCGCATTTAATACCAGGCTCTATCTATTGACTTAATGCGTTGAAAGAGACGACGAGAATATATGGTTTTAGCAACAGAATGAAAAGTAGCAGGATCATTGAATGAGATACTAAACGTTGCGCAATGTTTCTGGATTACATGATGTTACCTCTCTCTTTTTATTTTTTATTTATCTATTTATTATATTTATTTATTATATCTATTTATTCTATTATATTATTGCACGCACTCACCAACTAAGATACAACAATAACGAAATAATAGTCCTCGTTTATAGCTGCTGTTCGTTTTCTCTACAAACACATCCAACGTCAAATGTGTATGAAAGGGCAACTATAACAATCACGACAGTCATAAGCATGATGCTCCAGATTCAGTGATTTATTGTCCTTTTGTTCCTGTGTGGACTGCAAGATATCAAGGTTTCTTTCTGTCAACGCAGCAGCAAATATGCAAAAGAGCATTAATTTTAAAGCAGTGATAGCCTGGAGAGCATGGTACACCTTAATGTGCATGGATGATTTCAGCCATTGGGTCATGAAACACACTACTCTGTGTATCACTTTATAGCCAGAAAATAACACAGATGACATACAGAACAGGCGGTGCAAGAAATACCACACTTCACTGAACAGCAATAAGATATCATCACGTAATTCGTGTGTAATTCAGTTAAGGCTAAGTATTACAACGGAACACGTAGGAAGAACAAAAAAAAAAAAAAAACTGCAGAACCTGTGAACCTTCCGAGGCTCACGAGAACTGCAGAATGATGATTATATAGGAGGCGATGAAGGAAGCAATGGTAAGGAGTGTGCCCCGCGTGACGGTGAAGCAGCTCCACGCACTGATTCCCGCATCCTGGGTAGCCGCCAGGTGCTCCAAGGCGGCGGCCAGTAACACGTGGCCCTCCCCAGCCATGGCCACTCTTACCTGCATCTTGCTTACCTGTGCCGGGAAGGAGGAAGGAGTTCACGGTCTCTCTCTCTCTCTCTCTCTCTCTCTCTCTCTCTCTCTCTCTCTCTCTCTCTCTCTCTCTCTCTCTCTCTCTCTCTCTCTCTCTCTCTCTCTCTCTCTCTCTTATTGATGGCGTTAGTGTGTGTGTGTGTATGTGTGTGTGGGTGGGTGTGGGGGTCACCGTGGGCTTCGGCAATACAATTAATCCTCCTTTTAGGCTTGAATACTCGTATACTGTATCTGGCACATATTTTGAGCCAAGAATTTATCTTATTCCATCGGGTCAAGTTTTCATATCCCGGGACTCATCTGATGTCCAACCACTTGCAACTTTTACGGTGCTACATTTCCTTGTGTAAAAAAAGTTTAACGTGCCATTCAAACAGTGTATCATTCAGCATCATCATTTTGTTCCCCCATGGATGACTGACTGGGATCATATGCAGCAACTGAAAAAAAAAAAAAAAATCCTCATCATGTGCCCAGCAGTCAAATAGCTAATTTCTTGGTTTCTCTTTGAGTTCAGTCATTACATGTGGAATTAGATGTCATCACCACAGAGTGTCTCATAACTCAAGACGCTCAGCAATGGACGCTATTGTTTGTTTGCAGTCTTGGCGCTTTAAAATTTCATTGGAATGTGAACTCGTGACGAAAATTTATGGACTGAGATGAAGACCAGAGGAGGGGGTGATGTAGTGGGAATTATTGTTTTATGTCCGCGTTGGAGGGAATAGGTCATGAATTGGGAAGTCACATTTTGCTTCCTATTGTAGATTTATTTTCACCTGAACAACTCCCGCACGCGTCATGCATGTTGACTGCGCTACAATTGTGTGGCCCTCCGTCGATTTTTTTACTCTTAAGAAGAAAAACGAAGAAAGATGAGGAGAAGGAAAAAAGAGAGAAAACGAGAAAGAGCAAGAGAGAGAGAGAGAGAGAGAGAGAGAGAGAGAGAGAGAGAGAGAGAGAGAGAGAGAGAGTGCGTTACAACCGACACAGTAAATATATGATCAATTCATAATTGTGTTGATCGCCTCACCACGCCGCGGGTGGTGGAGGCCTGGTCATGGACACACGCCTGTCCCATGACGATGACAATGAGGCGGATGACGCCCGAGACAGCGACCACCAGGTACCCGACTGTGTGTGTGAGGGATCCACTCTGTATGCAGTTAAAAAAAAAAACAATTAATATCATCAACCTTATTCATACGTTCCTTTATCTCCATATTTGTTCACATTTTATGCCTAATTTTGTCTTGATTTCGTTTATATTTCGGTGACATTTTTAAAGATACGTAAATAAGTGAAATATAGTATTTGCCACACTTTGGAGACAGATCACGTCTGTGTCAACCTTCATGACTAGCGGGAAGAGAGCGACGGTGACGATGGTCAGCATGGATAAGCTGGCTAGCACGATTGGGGAGAAGACGGCATTGAAGGTGTCGAGAAGGTCGCCCACACTCTCACGCAGAACCAATGCTTGGTGAAACTGTTCCTGAAAGTCTTTATCAATGAAATGATAAACACAGTCCATTTGTGGTGGCCGGTGATTGGGTGTCAGACTCGCTGACTTTGTCCTTTGTAGAGAACTTGCCATCCTGCCTCCACTTGTCTGGAATCAAGGAGGAAAATGTTCTTTTAATCTGTTACCTTGTATGTGTAGAACGTAGTTATTCCGTAGTCTCAGATCTCATCACTCTGTTGAAGATTTGGTGAAGAGGTCTTCCTAAAATTACGTTTTTCGTCAAATTCATCACTTGACTCCACATACACACAGGCTCGCGCTAGTACATGACGAGAGTATTGTATCTAACCTTTGGCGTGAAGGAACTGCATAGGTTGTGCAGGCAATGGTTGAGGACAGCGTAGTAGGAAGAGAAGTGGTGAGCGATAATGACGACGAGCGCCTCACTCACAAAGATGCTGGACCACGTGGGTACCACCATCAGGTGCTGCCCTGCGTACCCCACCCACGCCCAGTCCGCCGGCAGCAGATTGCCTTCAGGGAGGCACCCACATTACTGCCAAATAATTCTCTCTCTCTCTCTCTCTCTCTCTCTCTCTCTCTCTCTCTCTCTCTCTCTCTCTCTCCGTACACACACACACACACACACACACACACACACACACACACACGAGCACCATACGTTACCCCAATAATACGATGCATGTGGATTTTGCAGTAACTGGTATATCAGGATTCCGAGGGAAAACACAGCGACGCAAACGTAGGCAATCAGTACGAAGACGGGGTATCGCTGTTTGGGCCGACACGTCATAACCTGGTTCAAGCGCTCCTCCAGGAACTTCCAGCGGCAGAGAAGATCAGCCACGTTATCTGTATTTTTTTTTTTTTTTTTTTTACATTCAAAGGCTACAACAAAAATAATAAAATGCGCTTAATGGCCGTTTTCCCAAAAAGCTGAGTAGAGAAAAATTCCGAATGGGTTAAAGCAACTAAGCTTTAAGGAGTACCTGTCTTCAAACTGATGTAGTTCACATTTTAGGAAGGTGAAATAAAAATAAACACAAAATTTACTAGTGAAAGGCGTTAACTCTTGTGTTAGTAAGTTGGACAGTAAAGATGCGAGTAAGCAGTAGATGGTACTGAGTAGCGATGTCATGGGAGGTTTGGGGGGGAAGAGGAAAGCATGAAGCTAGCAATTTCAGAAAATGTGTCTTACATTATGTAGTTGAACGTTAAGATTTTACAACTTTAACCTTTATTTCCATTATCAGCAGAATGTGGCAACAGCTTGAGCCAAAATTCTTTGAGAGAACTACTAGACCTTGTTGAAGACCTAGGCAGGAGTGTGCCGAAGGAGTACTTACGAGCTCGCGTCAACAGCAGCAGACTGGTGAGGATGGGCAAGCTAAGGTAAGCGATCCAAGGCATGCTTACCAACATCTCCGACGCGTTCAGGCTGCCACAGAATATCGAGGGAGAAATGCAAAGGATATGTCCAACAGTCCTGCTATTGTTGCATTATGAAAGTTGCGTGTGTACATTATGTTGTAGTGTTAAGAGTATTCGTCGTTCTTTCTACGTTATCAATGGATCTTTTGACGTGTTAATTTGGGATTAGAATAATGAAGGGTTGCTCCATTTTTTTTTTTTTTTTTCTTCTTCTTCTTCTGCAAAGGGCAGTTTACGCATTGAACAAAGTTACATCCGTTACAAGCCACGCCCAAATAACGCTCAACTATAAATGTTACTGAATGTCCATAAGTCATAGATGATCTAACATAATTACCTGGTGCCTGTGTTCTGTACAGCCAGTGCTCATTAAATTATAATAATCTCCATTCAATTCTAGAAAAAAATATATATACCCGGTGACAGTTGTCTCACTTCTGCTTTCACTTGCATTCATAGCATACGGAACATACCGGAGATTTGGTACAATGTGACTTGTGTTAGGCATGCAAATATCTGTACAATTCATGGAGTTATCGGAGAAACAGCGAATTATCAATTATTATATTTTTATACTGAGGACCAAGACATAATAAGTACGTTGCTCTCTTTTCCCACCTAGAGTCGCTCATGAGCACAGCAGTGTTGTAGACGTGGAAGGTGAGGTTGAGAAGGAAACAGATCATGACGAGAATGGTGTAGTAAGGAAAGAAGGACGTCCAACTCATCTCCTGCCACTGTCCATACGTCGCTGCCTTGTCCTCCCTCCACGCCACCGTCGGGTCGTTGTCTTCTCGGTCCTTCGCCTTGACACCGTTCCTCAGTGGCCAGCAGCCGCACGCCCTGGCGATACTTATGATCGGCCCGAAGTCCCTGTCGAGTGTAAGCGTGTTTATTTAGCTTGAGCCAACTTTGGTCAGCGGTTTATGAAATAGATTCATTAGTCAGTATAGTGAAGAATGACTGCAGTGTTTCTTGCCTCAAGACATCTATCGTACAACTTGGAAACCTCTCATTTTGCTCTCCTTCGAAAGAAAAATGGTGTATTGCGACCTTAAAGAACCTTTCAGATGAATAAAAGACGCGATAAATAGGATGATTATTTGATTATAGCAGTACACGAGCTTCGCTAAGACACACAGCAACAAGCTCAAACTCGTGAAATACAAAGTTAATAGAGAGACAGGCGGAAACTAGTTCACAAGTAAGCTGCCATCAGGTAATGAGCGTGACTGTGCTGACTGCGTGACTGCAGAAAAGGTTAGAGAAATTTGTAGAACAGCTCCATCTAAGGTCGAGACCTTGACATGCAAGAGGAGAATTTGGCAAGTTTTGTAAATTTCCTGTCTTAGAAACCAATCAAGATGTAGCTTTCAGTTCTCCATGCAACAGAAGTAAATAATATTGCAATTTTGAATAGCAGTAGTTTGATCAGTTTAGTGATTACGTTTCTTCAAAAGAATGGACGGAGTTTCATCACTATACACTACTTAGTTGGGAAGTTTGTAAATGAACTGCCATAATTATTCTTAATTGCATTCAGCTATGGTGAATATTTCTATAAATTTAGTTCTGGAGGAGACATTTCAAGGACGTTTAGAGGATACATGGCTCTGACAAACTCCGTTCACCAAAGAAGGGAATTGTAAACTAGATGTATCATCACCGATCGCGCACCAGTGAGCAAATACAGTGTTTTCTCATACTTTCAATGAAAAATTATAATAAAAAAATCTCTGCATTGTAAAGACTACTGGAGTGGGGAAAGACTCGATCTCATTTACAGAACCACAATCCAAACTCATCTTGTCCCTTTGATACCCCGCCACCCATTGTATGCTGAGTATGTTCCTCTAGACATTTCCTCCTTTTGTACATTCAGAATCCATCTTGTGGCCATTTCCTGTCATAGCAATCAACCGTCTGAGTCGACAAAAACTTCGAGGCTCTGCGGAACAAGAAGAGACAGAGCGATACACATCTCGAGCTTCAAACTGAACCATATAGCCATCCAACAGACCAACACTTAATTGCACCGCGCACAGCCGAGACCTCAGGACGTCCCATACCGCTTACCTTTGACAAGCATGTTTTGTTTACTACTACGAGTACTTCCATCCTCTCATAATATAGTGACCACCAGTACTAGACACTTCACTTGCACTTCAGGGCATCAGGTCATTGCGTCGCTTTCTGCTGCACTTTGCATTCTCAGCAACAGAGTACGTGCCCCATGTGACAAAGACAAACCCAAGGTAAAGCTGCTCTTGTTCCGATAACGTATCTGTTATCATAGAGTGAGGTGACGAATGACGGTACGACTCTCTCTCTCTCTCTGTATATGCTTGTTTGTGTGTGTGCGCGCTTCTATCAGCTTGAGTGACATTTAGTAATCATCCTTATACAAAGAAAAGGAACGCAATTTCTGGCAACAATTGAAACTAATCTAGCTTAACAGGAAGTTCATCAACACTATACATATAGTTTGCACACAAAACAAACGATACGCAACACATTCTGCGTAGTCTAATAGGAGCTTGATCGTTAAGATGATTGTTTTTCTTTTTTTCTTTTTTTTCACGTCAATAGCAATGCGGTATTTATCTACATTCTTTGTCTTCAGTTTTTGCCACTTCATACACCTCCTTCACTTATTACTGCTGTAAACATCGATTACTTCAAAGCTCTTCAGCATAGATCAATTAACTCGTTGTAGTAGTAGAAGTAGTAGTAGTAGTAGTAGTAGTAGTAGTAGTAGTAGTAGTAGTAGTAGTAGTAGTAGTAGTAGTAGTAGTAGTAGTAGTAGTAGTAGTAGTAGTTGTTGTTGTTGTTGTTGTTGTTGTTGTTGTTGTTGTTGTTGTTGTTGTTGTTGTTGTTGTTGTTGTTGTTGTTGTTGTTGTTGTTGTTGTTGTTGTTGTTGTTGTTGTTGTTGTTGTTGTTGTTGTTGTTGTTGTTGTTGTTGTTGTTGTTGTTGTTGTTGTTGTTGTTGTTGTTGTTGTTGTTGTTGTTGTTGTTGTTGTTGGACGTAGTAGAAGTACATAGTAATACGTAGTAGAAGTAGTAGTACAAATAGTAGTAGCCGTGTTAGACTGATAGAAATCTCCAAAAGTATTACCTGTGTCTCTCCACTGACATTTTCTTGATTTCTTTTCTAAGTTCCATTTTCATCCACCGATTTTTCTTTCTTCCTTTCTTCATCCCTTCGTGTCTTAGTTCTCTTTTCTGTTCCCATACCGGTGTGGCTTAGCAGGTAGGCGAGTGCATCTTCGCCTCCCACTAATTAGAACCTCAATAAAAAGGAACTCTAGCTAATTACACCATGCCTTGGATAAACATAGGCAAACGCTAAGTGACGCCCATTTTGAGGTCGATCACTTGACAGAGAGCGAATGATTAATAAAAGAAAGTGCATGGCGCAAAAAGGAACAGGAGAAGCATTCATACCAACACTACCATCTGAATATTTTAGTTCGTGAGGTGTGACCGACCCTTTGGCAGGTGAGAGCCATTTACGAGTATATACTAACATAACACCATAGCTGACTGCACTTCATACCCGACGATCCTCTCATCTCCTAACCCTTAACTCTTCCTATTGACGTGACCCGTTCTCCGTCTGGATAATAAAGAAACCTATTAATGGGTGTAATTGACTGGAGAGCCGTTTATTTACGGATTGCCATACCATACAGCACCTTATATTCATTCCGCTAACACTTTGCTTTTCTCCTATTGACACGACCCGGTCATCATTAAGGCTCTCAACTCAACTCAAAGCGGCACTCACTTATGTAGCACAGTGAGACTTATGGAGCGAGGTGAATCATGTTCTTTATAAGTGCCGTAAGCTATTTATCATGAGTGCTCATAAATATTAAGTCATACTGAAATGGAGCGCCTTTATCACGCCTCTCATGCATGACTGATATTAATGGTGCGCTTTGCATTTGATGTCAATACGAAGGGAAATTTTATACGGGTTAATTTATGAGTGCATGTATTAAATTATCCCTTCGACGGACAAGCCAATGCCGCAAAATTAAACCATACGTTGAGGAGGGAAATTCATTACTGCATGCTATCGAGAAGTTATTAGTTTTAGTTGTAAGCGAATTATGAAGTATAAATATACCATTTTATTAATCATTGCCAGTAATGATGGCTAGAGTAATGTTTTAGAGCACTGATATTGATGCTGGATTTTGTATTATATTTGTATCACTGTATATTGTATATTTTTTTTCTTTTTTTCGATTTTAAGTCATATCACACTGGAAAAATATACATGCACACATTCCTGAGTATACACTTATTTCCATGCCTTCTGCCACATGAATTCACAGTCAGCAGGTGCTAAGACAATTTTTTTTTTTTCCTACAGGTCTCTCTCTCTCTCTCTCTCTCTCTCTCTCTCTCTCTCTCTCTCTCTCTCTCTCTCTCTCTCTCTCTCTCTCTCTCTCTCTCCATGATTCTATATTCAGAATTTTAATGTTTGCAGTAATGATAATCGAAAAGGAAGGATAAGCAAGAATTGAAGCTTATGTTCAGTTTCTCTTTTAATATTCTGAGATTAACACTGATTTGACGTTATTTATTTCAGGATGCAACGAACCATCAAACAATCTTGAGTCTTTCAAGTTCCTATTTGACACATACATTGGCATTCATACTTTGTTTCCCCTCTCAGTGTGTGGCAGCTGCTCCTAAGTGGTTGGGAAGATGTCACCGCCGGGAAGCATCAAGTTATCATGTCATCCTATCTAATGAGCAGTGAACAGGTCAATACTTGTTAACTAGTTTTCCTTCCTAGGGGTCTATGTTGTGCGTTTACATTCGAGCTTCTCTCATTTGGTTTTATATAGTTGGTAACGTCAGTCAGTCGCTACTCGTCCTCTTGGTATGCTTTGCTGTTTGTTTTGTTGGCAGTTCCACATTCACCTTCAGTTTTATAACAGTGAGACAGGCATTCATTTCATATGATCATTCTACGAGCCATTCACATAAATTACTGGTAATGAGTCACCCCTGCTATATTATTTTAGTTTTCACGTTCAGCATAGAGGTTTCCATTAATTTTTCGTCTGTATATTGGCACGTATACTGTTCGATTGTGTCTTGAATTAAATGAAAAAGACAATTGCTTATTATTTGGACACAACTAGGAAATTTAATATAAGTTAACAAGCCTCTCTTTTTCACATCTCAAGAGCACATCATTACAACTTGCCAAGAACAATGACGAACGAGGCGTAGTTTCTAAACCTTGGGTTTTTGCAGTCTTGGCCAGGCTTGTGCGGTGTACGTTATCTAGCGCTAACCTTGCTTCCCGTGACGCTAAAGTTCACGATGAAAGCTTTAGTAGTATCAAGATATCCAAATATTCTTTACTTCAGCCTTAAGTGAAAAACCTATTTCCGATATTGCCCATGCTTCTCTCTCTCTCTCTCTCTCTCTCTCTCTCTCTCTCTCTCTCTCTCTCTCTCTCTCATACTACTTCGATGTGTACCTCACGGGTCTTACCTCTTCAGACAGGAGGCGTGAGGTGAGGGAGCCATCGCTTCGCTGTATTGATGGTCGAACCCGCTCTGCTCGAGTATCGCTTCAGTCTTTCTAAGTTGGCAGCGCTGTCGCAGTTCCTCCACCCGTGGTCAGAGGAGGAAGACGAGTGCGCTGACCTGTTGCCACCAACCCACGCCGCCGCACCACTACTACCAGGCTCCTCCACTCCTTCATGTGTAAGGTAAGTCATCATTGGATATACGCATAATGGCACCCTACACATTTGTCATCTCGCAACACTGATAAATTATATGGGTACCTTGCGTGGATGGAATGCGGGGGTGCATGTCACTTAGTATTGTGACCTTTGGTATTGAGGTCATCTGATCATTAATTTGTCTCATATCAATTTGACCTCGTTTTCCAAGTGCATGAGTCAAGTTAGAACAAGACTGATTCAGAACGACAGAGACATAAAGGAGAGGCAGAGAAACCGTAATATATTTCCTCAGTAATGTTTGTATAAAGTGCTGTTCATCCCATACTGATATAGGTATCACTGTAGACTTAAACTGAAGTTACATGACCATGTAAGACTCCCTTTGGTTAAAGAATAGCATCCAATTTAATTCAATCTACTGCTTGCCAGTTTCCCTACTTCATGTCCACTTTGTACATCTCAGAACATTTCTCTGATAACTTACCTGCCCTTGATTTTGTATCTCCTGTGTGGAACTTAGGTTTCCTCAGGGATTTAAAACTACTTGAGTTAATACAGCATAGGCAAACAGAAGTTAATTCAGACTGATATGGGTACCTTATGATGATTGATGTCACAGACTCAACCTGCACTGGTAAGGATAGAATGAGACGATTTTTATATACTGTTATTGCATTTTCATGGTCTCGGTTATCCAAGCAGATAGTGTATTCACTGCTTCCAGCAGTCGGTGACAGAGAATATACCTAGGTTTAAAATCCAAGCTCAAGATACTCATTTAGGAATATCAAGATTCTTCTCCTGATGGGTAATTCAGAAGTGGAATTCATTACCTCAGGATGTAGTTTAATCCTGTATTTTGACAGTTTTCAAGTTTAAGCTTTTCTTTTTTGGAAAATGAACTACATCCATAGTTTTTTAAATCCACATTATTCTTGTATCTTCCTTCCTTTCTCTATTTTTTTCCTTCTAGACTTGATTGCAACTGGTGTTTACCACACACCATATATCTAGTTTAATTATTGTACTGTACTGCTCACTAGACTGAAGTACCTGACTTATTTCCTCCCAATGGCAGTTGTAGGTTGGACACTGGTTAGAGGCCCCATCAGGTAAGAGAACCCTAATTCTGTACTGTTATTTTAAGAGGGAAGGTCATCCAGTATTGTAGTGCCATAATTTTTCTGAACTCATTTTTATATTTTGTGAAGGTATGAAATGTAATATTTCAACACTTATCAACAGCTGTTGTCTCTCATTCTTTTCTGAGACATTTAAACCTCCACAGGAATAGCATCACATTGTTATGTAACTTTCAGGTTTGTATCTGGTGTTCGTCTTTTTATTGTTTTTATTTTCAGTAAGTGATTGCCAAATAATAATGGACTAAATTATAACTTGATGTTGATGTCTCATGTGTTAGGAAGCAGTCACTTAACAGATGTTAAAGCAGTGGTCACATCAAATGTAAATAAAAAAATAAAATAAAAAATCTTTTATTAAAGTCATTGTACAAAAATATTTTAGCAACCTTGATATTTGTAGCTGCTGCGACAGTGGTAATAAACAAAATACTCAAAACAGTCAAAACAAGTGTGGTACAGTGTCTATGTAAGTACAGTCTTTCCTGTTTGGAAAGTGAATTATATATACCATAAAGCACTATGCATATTATACATACACAGTAAACTCCAATAAGATGGTCATTTCCCAAGAAAAATAATTCATCATATACAGTTCAGTAGATAATATATTGCGAGAATATTTTAGCAACTCTGAAGTAAGACAGCTTTTGCCATTTCAGATTGCATGAGAGGAGTTGGTGTGGCCCCAAGATGAAGGCTGTGGCTTAACAATCAGAGCAGAGGCATGGCTTTGGTTGAGTAAGGTGGGGATATGCAAAGAATAGTGAACTTGGACACACAACAGGCATTGAGTTTTAAGTGAGGTAAGCAGTGAACATGATTCACTGAACTTTGCGGCTATTGACATTAATTTGGACCCTGTTTTATACAGTAAGACATTGTATGCAGGAGTAATTATTTTTTTAAATGAGTGCCAGAAGTTAGGTAGTTCACTGTTAACAGCTGGTATTTTCTCATCCAGCATGCTAATGATCAGACATTCAAAGCATTGTACCACTGTTATGAATATGGCAAGGGCATATATATTGTCTGTCATTCATAACTGGTATTCAACTAAATAGCTGTAATGATATACTGGATGGAAAGCATTCTTCATGGGAATTTTAATTTTTGATACATTAAGCATAGGTGTAGTTGTTGATGACCATTGTTAATGAGTGTGATGTGTAACAACACACTATCATCTGCAGATGCTTATATCAAATGGAGCATCTATTAATGTTGTGTGATAAGGCATAAGCCACCACCTACAGGGGAGTAGATCAGTTTTACCTACATGGATGGCTGATTCACATAGCACTAATGTTTCTCTGCATGTTATTTAGCACATCACATTGGTAACAACCATTCCAGCACTCTTTATTAAAATAATGATGAATGAATAAGAAAAGTGTACATTTTGAAGATTAAATTCAAAACCACTGAGATGCCAAGACAAGCTATGGGAATATGACCAGTAGCAAGCTGGTTTGATGGCCTTAGAAACAAGTCATTACACAGTGTGGAGCACATTATACAAGCTACAGTTCAAGTATGTACTGAACTGCTCCCATCATAAGCTGCATTAATTGACTGCACTTAATACACAACACTGATATAATACAAGTCATGTACAACACAACACTGATATAATACAAGTCATGTATATATACATGCAAAGCAATGTGTGAATTGTCACTTGCTAATGATCTGGTACATAGTTCATTATATTTACCTTAAGTAAGTTCACTGAGCAGCATGTCCAGTACTGTACATTACACCTGCTGCAGGTAGTATATGGTGAAGTGAATTAATTACATTTGCTAAAGGTGCAGTAGAACAGTTCATTCTGCTCACTGATAACCTGATTCAACACTTGATACACATACCTGCGTGACACCTAACATGCAGATTCATCACAAAAGAACAAATTAGCTTGTGTGTGTTTGCAACAACTACCTAGTAAAACACCAGCATTAGGTTTGCTTTGTGGTACATAATCTGTTACCACTTTTCCGTATCATGTGTAGAGAAAGAAAACTATATTTGCACACAGGAAGTACATTGTGTATGCACTGTACATGCTAAGTGTGTTGCTTTATGGAAGCAAAACTTTCACAATTGGAAATTGTTAATATTACAATGCACTAAAGAGAATGGGAAGGTGAATGTGCAGTATTATGAGATGCACCAGTAAGTGAAGAGTTCAAACTTAAAATTAATGCATCAAACAAGTGAAGACAAGTAATTAATTACATTTGTTTGGTCATGCATAGAGCAAGGATAAGTACAGTAATAAGTTAATAAATATAACAAAAGTCATAGTACTAAAAGTATTCCAAGGAGAATCCTCCTAGGAAATATGTAACCTGACAAGCAAATTGCACACAAACATGTTTATAAATCCAATCCATTCAACAACAAGGAGCTGCCTTTCCAAAATGATGATGAATTATGAAATGAGTTTTCTCCCAAGTTTAATTAAACAGAGCACATTTTTTTCTGTAAGTAAAAATTAAGTTGATAATTCTACCTTGTAAGGTACATAGTTCTGTCCTGTGAAGTTTTAGAAGGAACACTGTACAATAATTTTTATTTATAAAAGTTATTAGTGGTTTAAAGTCTCATCCATATAAAAAAAAAAAAAAGCCTATTGTATATTCAGAAAATTCATATTTTTACAAAACTGTGTACATTAACCTCCACATCTTAACTCAGATTGACATGATCAGAGTGAGTAGTGACAGTAGTGTAAAAATACCTTGCACTATATTTTCATGATTTTAGTATCGAGTAAGCAGCTAATCAGATCATGGCCTGAGTCAGCCTGAGTCAGAAGTTGCTGTCAGAAGATATGCAAGGCATGTTGCTCATTCATGATAGCAATGTCTTATTTGCAAAACTTGTGGAGACACCTTAGTTCTAGTTGAAAATATTATTATACTCTTAACCTCACTCAAAACATTATACTTAATTACATAGCACATACATAGTATATAAAATATATACATAACAGCCCAAGATTGTTAAAGTGAGAAATGCCTTGTGGCATCAGACAAAAGGAATGAACATGTTTTGTGGGGCTGAAGAGGGTAGGGCACTGTGATGAGGCCCAAGGATGGCACATTCTAGCCACATTGATTGAGAACAGAAGCAAACGCACAGCAGGAACAACCTGCTGTGCCCCAACTGCCTTGTTACCGGTGTTCATGTTCACTCTCTGGGGGATAACCCATGTAGTAGGAGTGGTTTGGATAATATCCTCGTGCACTGTTTGCTCCTACTGTTCCATATGCTGAGGGAATAGGTGTGGCTGGTGGGGGCAGCATTTTCAGTGTTCCAGCACGGGAAGAGGGAGGTGGGGGCAACGTTGCAGCATAGGGGCCTGGATAGCCGGCCCAGCTGCCAGGTGGTTGGGGAGGCTTCAGACAAGTACAATTTCCATGATTTCTCATTGCCAATGGACCCGCCATGGGACCTCCACGGTACTGAGAGTCCGAGCGAAGACGAATAAGGCATATGATGATAATTAGTATTGCCACAAATGCTACAACTCCACCCACTATACCAATGATAACCGTGTCCATGTTGAGCCCAGCACTTGCACGTGAAGGAGACTTCAGATCTTCACTTTTATCCTTACCAGTGTTTGTTCGATGTGTCATGTCATCAAATGTAATGATGTTGTCTGTAGTGGTTGGCCGACGTCGAGTTGTTGTAAACAGTGGAGGGTCTGTGGTTGTGGTAGTGGGTCGACCTTCACATGTAAGGTCTGCCTCACTTGATGAGGTCAAAATTGTGCCATTTAGGCTTGCTGGAGCATCACAAGTCACATTAAAGAGGCTGTCTCGGGGCCCCCGTCCTAACAGCCAGCGTCTCAGAGTACGAATGTTGCAATCACAAAATAGTGGATTGGAATCCAGTCCAATGAGGCTCAGATGGCGCTGTTTGGAATCCAGAGTACTCAGGAACTGAGGGCTGAGAGAAGTGATGGCAGAATCTGAAATGTCTAGCACAATTTTTGAAGACATTGGCACTGGGAAAAAGAAGTTTGACAATAAGTTGCTGATATTAGTATTAATAAGACCAATAGTCAACTCTGGGCTATTGATGCCAGCAAAGGCACCTCCAGATAAAGCTTCCACAGAGCGACCTCGGACAGTTAAACTTCGTAGCCTAGGGTAGAATGCTGGATGGAGTTGATCATGGACTTCTCGGTCAGTCAGCTCAATATCCACTACTTCCATGCCTGGATGACCTTCCAGGATGCCACGCACATCTAGCACAGCAATATGGGGCAGTGTGTGCAGGTGAAGCTCCCTGAGTGACCGTAAGGGCCCAAGGGCAAGTCGCTCTATGCGGTCCACTCGAGGCAAATTGGAAGCTCGGAGAACTTCAAGATTGCCAAGGTAGTTGAAATCGCCTCGCACAATATAAGCAAGTGGGTTATAAGATATATCTAATTTCCTGAGGTCAGGTATCTTAGGCCAAGCCATAGCCAGCCCATAGCTAAGATTGGGTATTTTGTTTTTAGACACATCAAGTTCTTGTAGATTTTGTGTTAACTGAAAGGAAGATTCTTTGATCTCAATAATATTATTGTCTGATAGATTTAAAGATAACAGAAATCTTGCTTCAATAGCAGGAATCTCTGTCACATTTGTGCCTGCAAGACTCAGATGCCGCACTGTCTTGGGTTCATTTAACAAAGTAAATATATCCTCTGGAGTGAGAGGGTTGTATGATAAGTCAAGGGTCTTTATATTAACTAGAATAGCAGCATTGCTTGGCACACCACTAATGTTGTTGTGGGCCATATTTAGTGAGGATAGGAAGAAGTACTGTTGCCTTAAGGTCTCCACAGGTACTTTGTCGAACAGGTTATAAGCCAGATTTACTGAATGAAGCTTGTGAATCTTTGTCCGTTGGAATATCATTTTTGGAAGAGACATCAGTTCATTGTGACTGAGATCCAGATGAAGCCGTGCAATACCCAAAAAGGCATCTTCTGGAAGTTCTTGGATTTTGTTGTGACTCAAATTGAGATCTTGAAGTTGGGTTGAATTTTGGAAAGCTGTCTCAGCTATTGATGCAATTAGGTTGTTTTGAAGGTTCAGCTCTCGCAGACGTACTGAGTTGGAGAAATCATTGTCTTCAAGTTTTTCAATCTGGTTATTGTGAGCATCAAGATATTCCAAATCAACAAGGTCATGCACAATTTCTGAAGGAAAGAAAGTCAGCCTGTTGTTGGAGAGGCTAAGCCACGTAAGTTTTTTATGTAAAATAAAGGCACGAGGCTGTAGGAAAGTGATATCATTGTTACTCAAGTCTAAAATCCTTAATGCTGTATTTGGTGCTGGTATAGTAAGTTTGAAATACTCCTTCTTGAATGATGGCAGCATGTTCTTATTTAATCGAAGAATGTGAATAAGTGGAATGTTTAGAAAAGCACCATCACTGATGCTCCTTATCATGTTGTGACTCAGATCTAGTGTGTGCAAGAAGAGCAAATCCCTGAAAGCTTCACTTGGGATCTCTTGTATTTTATTATGTTGGAAATTAATAACATTAATAAAAGATTCATTGAACTGTCCAGGGCGAATTTCTGTTATTTGATTTTTGCTGAGATCTAGAGTGGAAAGTTTTCTTATTGGGTGGAGGAGGGTAACAGGTAACAAGGAAAGATGGTTCTCACTCAAGTCAAGCATCTTGAGCTCTGGCAGTAGAACAAAAACATCAGAAGGAAGACTAGTTATGTTGTTTTTAGACAGAACTAGTGATTCTAACAGTGGGAAATCAAATTGTGGTAGTTCATTGAGCCGATTTAGTCCAAGATTCAGTGATTTCAAGCTGTTTCGAAGACCGATTAAACTTTCTGGAATGATGTTTTGAAGTTGATTTCCATACAGGTTCAGACTCTCCAAAGATGTGAAATTGGAGAATGTTCCTGGTGGTAGCTCTCTGATGATATTGTGAGCAATGGACAGCTGGTGGAGGCCAGTAAGTGTCTGGAGACTGTCTGCCGAGATCACCCCAACACGATTGTAGTCCAGCGACAACTCGGTCAGGGTTCCCACCTGGGCAAGGAAAAGAAATTTTTTAATTGGAATAATGATTTATGGGGTGTAAACCAGTAGCTCTCTAACAGTAGCTCTCTAACCAGAGATCTGTAAATTCCAATTTCTAGACTGATTTATGTGTGTGTAATTTATTATAACATACATATACAAAGGTGTCAATATACAAATTAAATTTATTGGCTTTTGGTGTCACAACAGCACAGTCATATGGCACATATAGTGACTGACTGCCTGTTTCAGTAGAGCTGTGTTCCATCTTCATAATTTAAGGACAACAAATGATATAAAATGTTTAAGGTTTGAGTCAAGTAAATACTAATTTTTTTTTTCTTTTTTTATGTAGGAGAGACACTGTCCAAGGGCAACAAAAATCCAATAAAAAAAAAAATGCCCACCGAGATGCCAGTCCCATAAAAGGGTCAAAGCAGTAGTCAAAAATTCATGAATTTAAGTGTCTTGAAACCTCCATCTTGAAGTAATTCAAGTCATAGAAAGGTGGAAATACAGAAGCATGCAGGGAGTTCCAGAGTTTACCAGAGAAAGGGATGAATGATTGAGAATACTGGTTAACTCTTGTGGTAGAGAGGTGGACAGAATAGGGGTGAGAGAAAGAAGAAAGTCTTGTGCAGCAAGGCCGTGGGAGGAGGGGAGGCATGCAGTTAGCAAGATCAGAAGAGCAGTTAGCATGAAAATAGTGGTAGAAGGCAGCTAGAGATGCAACATTGCAGCAGTGAGAGAGAGGCTGAAGACAGTCAGTTAAGAGGAGAGGAGTTGTTGAGACAAAAAGCTTTTGATTCCACCCTGTCTAGAAGAGCATTATGAGTGGAACCCCCCAGACATGTGAAGCACACTCCATACATGAACAGATAAGGCCCTTGTACATAGTTAGCAGCTGGGGGAGGGTGAGAAAAACTGGTAGAGACGTCTCAGAACACCTAACTTCATAGAAGCTGTTTTAGCTAGAGATGAGATATGAAGTTTCTCCAGTTCAGATTATAAGTATAGGACAGACTGAGGATGTTCAGTGTAGAAGAGGGTGACAGTTGAGTGTCATTGAAAAAGAGGGGATAGTTGTCTGGAAGGTTGTGTCGAGCTGATAGATGGAGGAATTGAGTTTTTGAGGCATTGAACAATACCAAGTTTGCTCTGCCCCAATCAGAAATTTTAGAAAGATCAGAAGTCAAACGTTCTGTGGCTTCCCTGTGTGAAATGTTTACTTCCTGAAGGGTTGGACGTCTATGAAAAGACGTGGAAAAGTGCAGGATAGTATCATCAGTGTAGGAGTGGTTAGGACAAGAAGTTTGGTTTAGAAGATCATTAATGAATAGTAATAAGAGAGTGGGTGACAGGACAGAACCCTGAGGAACACCACTGTTAATAGATTTAGGAGAAGAACAGTGACCATCTACCACAGCAGCATTAGAATGGTCAGAAAGGAAACTTGAGATGAAGTTACAGAGAAGGATGGAAGCCATAGGAGGGTAGTTTGGAAATCAAAACTTTGTGCCAGACTCTATCAAAAGCTTTTGATATGTCCAAGGCAACAGCAAAAGTTTCACCAAAATCTCTAAAAGAGGATGACCAAGACTCTGTAAGGAAAGCCAGAAGATCACCAGTAGAGCAGCCTTGACGGAACTCATACTGGCGATCAGATAGAAGGTTGTGAAGTGATGGATGTTTAAGAATCATCATGTTGAGGATAGATTCATAAACTTTAGATAGGCTAGAAATTAAAGCAATAGGACAGTAGTCCGAGGGATTAGAACGGTCACCCTTTTTAGGAACAGGCTGAATGTGGGCAAACTTCCAGCAAGAAGGAAAGGTAGAAGTTGACAGACAGAACTAAAAGAGTTTGACTAGGCAAGGTGCAAGCACCTTTGAGATAGATATTTTTGGCTAGATGCCAGAAGTCACGAGGGGAGTTAGATCTTGAAAGGTTTTGACACTTTGTTAATGAAGGAGTTTTTGGCTAGTTGGAAAGCAGACTTTGGCATGGTTCCGGGCAGAAATGTAAAGTGCATGAGATTCTGGTGATGGAAGGCTTAAGTACCTTTTGTGGGCCACCTCTCTATCATGTATAGCACGAGAACAAGCTGTGTTAAACCAAGGTTTAGAAGGTTTAGGTCAAGAAAAAGAGTGAGGAATGTACGCCTCCATGCCAGACACTATCACCTCTGTTATGCACTCAGCACACAAAGACGGCTCTCTGACACGGAAGTAGTAGTTATTCCAAGGAAAATCAGCAAAATACCTTCTCAGGTTCCCCCAACTAGCAGAGGCAAAATGCCAGAGGCACCTTTGCTTAGGGGGATCCTGAGGAGGGACTGGAGTGATAGGACAAGATACAGATATGAGATTGTGATCAGAGGAGCCCAACGGAGAAGAAAGGGTGACAGCATAAGCAGAAGGATTAGAGAGGTCAGGAAAAGGTCAAGAATGTTGGGCGTATCTCCAAGATAGTCAGGAATACGAGTATGGCAGAGAGACTTGTCTAAATCAGCTGCCACATGCAAAATATACTGCGTTAGTGACTCATTCAAAAGAAAAAATGAGACAGCTGGTAGAGGCAAATAGAGATCTCTGAGTGTAAAAGGAGACTTAGTGAATGAGATGCTTAAACCAATGGAAAGTAGAATCGTAGATGGTCGGAGGGTAGATACAGTTTTGAATGATAAATGGCATTATGAGGGGGTCCAAGTTACAAGGGTAAGCTTTCACTGAGAAGGTACTCCCTCTTTACATGTTAGGGTTCTGTCCCCTCTTCCACATGATTGACTGGTGACAGTTAAAAATATATAATCGGGCTTAACAGTGACATAGGTTTGACAGATTAATCAAGGAGTTTCATGATTGCAAACTGCCTAATTAATTGCATGATAGTACTCTGCTTACCAATCAATTAGATTTAGCTATGAAAGAAAGTACAATAAGCAGTAAGTGTGTAAAACATTGAAAATTTGCAACCTATCCACTCTTATTTTAATTAAATAAGCTATGAAAGAAAGTACAATAAGCAGTAAGTGTGTAAAACACTGAAAATTTGCAACCTATCCACTCTTATTTTAATTAAATAAAAGTATTTCCTCCATAGCTGCAGATTTATAAAGTTGCACAAAAATGTATCTCCTACTTTGTACATGAAAGAAACTTTGGGTGTTATCTGTTCTCTTGTAATGACTTGCCACAAAGTGTATTTTGTTTATTAAATAATACTGACTGGTAACTCCTTCCAGTAATGGAAACCTTACCTTGGCCAAAGCTGTCCAGGGTATGGAGAGGATATTGTCATCATCCAAGTGGAGTGTTTCCAATGAGGATAACCCATCAAATGCATCCTCATCCACCTGTAGGATAAACAACACAGGTAACAATACTATTAACATATACTACTACTAAAACACTGCTATGAACATGCAGAAAATGTAACCATTCAAAAACAAACAAATTCCATTTAAATCATAAATGCTCTCTATCTGACTGCTATAAATAATAATGCTACTTTGCTCTCTTCACATCATCCATCCCATCCACAGTTCTCTCCTGCATCTCTTCATTTCTTCACTATTCTTAGGTGTTATTTTATACATCTCTAACATCCTTCAATTATATAAATCATCATAAGGATAAAATAATAGCCACTCATCATAAGATCTAGACTTAGCATACTAACAAGATCTAGGCTTTGCATATACTAACAAGATCTAGGCTTTGCATACTAACATGCTAAACCTAGTCATGAATGAATCAACAAGCAGGTAAACTTTATAATTATGAAACAAATGGCTGCATTACAGATGAAATATACTTTAAGAAATTGAATAATGAAGAATACATATTTAACACTTTGTAATCCTCCTACACAGCACATTAACCACCTACAGTGATCTGCTTCAGACACAGTGACTTAACCTTCTCAAGGTTAAGGAGAAAGATTTAACCAAGTGTGTTAATCACCAATAAATTGCCTTGTTTTAGATTATATATTCCATGAATAATAGCTTTCAATAGCTTTAGTGAGGAAACCACTTTTCTTTGGTTGTAATTTTTAAGTTTGGTGAGATTGTTTAGCCACAACTGCTTATCAAATATGTGGTCCCAATGTAAAGTAGTATGTTGTGACTACAGATCACAACCATTATATATGCCCCTGTGTACACATCACACACATAATGAAGATTATTATTGTTGAGATATAAAGTGCAAATGTTTGTTTCACTTGCTGTTCTCATTATCAAGTGCTAATTGTAATAGTAATTATCTGACTACTGACTACAAAAGTTATCTAAACTGTTACCAAAAATATATAAAAATAATTCAAGTATAATTTAATTGATCAACTAAATAAATAACCACATGTCTAAAAACCTGTCCTGAAACACTCCATGCCAAAGAAATCTGAACTGAAAGCAGGATAATCTTTACCTGTCTCATGGAATTAACAGCCAGCTTAAGTATTTTAAGTCCAGAGAGTTGCCTGAAAGTACCAGTTGGAAGTTCTCCAATGTTGTTACGTGTAAGATCTAAGTGTTGGAGATTCACCATGGGACCGAGAGCCACTACGCCTCCCAAGGTCTGTAAAGAATAGACTTACTGAAAACAGATGAAGAATGCTCACCAAAAGGAAGAAAGAATGGATGAAAATTTATATACTCTATTCATGAACCTTAAGAAAAGCTTGACAGAATTGATTGGACAACATTAGACATTTATTATGTAAGTATGGTGGAGGCATGGGAGATGGAACAAGAATAAAAACTGTATAAGGCAGCAAAGTGATTGATTTCAGGAACATATAACATGATAGTAAAAAAAAATACTGGAAGGAATTATTGTAAAAATCTACAAAGGAATGTCCATGGTGTCTGAAAATGGCTAGTGTGTCCAATGAATGTGTATATATGGTAGACTTAAGTAAAAAAAAAAGTAAAAAAAATACTGGAAGGAATTATTGTAAAAATGTACAAAGGAATGTCCATGGTGTCTAAAAATGGCTAGAGTGTCCAATGAATGTGTATATATGATGGCAGACTTAGGGAGTCAGGGAAAAAAAATAAAAGATGAAATGTATAGAAGATCATAAAAAAATGCATCACCTCAAGTTGGCTTAGCAGCAGAGAAAATGGCAGAAAGTGAGAAAGATGCAAAGGTGTACATGGATAATACCCCAGTGGAATAGGAGAGTACTGAAGTAAAGAAAAAAAGTGCAAGGATAGTGTATGCAAAGATGGAATGCAAGGACTGGAATAAGTAACTTTGAAAATTTTTTTGTTTCATTGTGGTGTGGAATTCTTAAAAATATGCACTAGATACAGAATAAAATGTATAAATCTCCTTATACTGGAAATAAAGTTAAAGCTACAGTATGTCATGCTCTTGAGCTGAAGAGCTAAATCAAAATCACATGAATAAAAAAAAAAAGTCAAGGAAGAAAAAAAATTACAAATAAGGGTACAAGACAATAACCAGAGAGGCATACGAGTATCATCACAGGAAGGCTGTACAGATTGATGATAAATGTGAACATTTGAGGCTTTGAATATTAAGGAATGAACAAAAAATTACAATCAAATTATTGTATAAAAGACACTGGATAAAAAAAATAAATAAATAAAATAAAATGGAATTAATCAACTTTGGGAGGAAATACAACAAATCAAAATTGCAATATTAATACCGATCACTTGCCCCACCTGTATGAGATTGTCATGCAGCACTAATGTCCTCAGGTTGGTGAGGTCTTTCAGGGCATCTGCAGGAACCTCCATCAAGAAATTTGAAGAGACATCCAGCTCCTCAAGACTGGTGAGTCCATTAAAAGTTCCACCTTGCAGATTAGCAATTCTGTTGAGTACAAGTCTTTATTAACCTTTTTAGCAAATTTTCATGCAAGTGATAAACAGCAAACCTGAACATGGAATATTAAGGACATCCATAAATATCTACCTTTAACTCTTAGTAATCACTAATAATTTCTATGAGGCCCAGGATTATCACATAACATTTAGAAGAATAAAAACACTTTAATATAACTACTCTTTCAGAGAATATATCTCTACCAATCTTCTGTTTCCTTAAGAATGAATTTAATGAATTTGCATCTTTAAATCTCATTGCTGTCATCTCACAAAATTTCTACAAATACGTGAAAGCAGCTTCACACATTTTATTCCTGATACACATGCCTCCTGTACTATCAGAGCAACTTATCTATCATAACCCCTAAGTGTATCATTTCCATCAAATCTCCTCCCCTCAAAGGTGGGGCCATGTGAACCTGTCATGAAGGTATTAATGCTCTAGCCAAGGAGGTGCATAATGAAAATACTCATATATATAGATTCAAGTAACTTCTGATACCCTCTTTGACTAAATTTTCCTATAACAGAACTCATACTTTCTGCCAGTTACCACACACCTAATAAACCACCCAACAAGCTCCACAAAACACATTCAGCCCCACACCCATCATTCTACCTGACAACTAGCAGGGATACCAAATTACAGAAGAGTTAGCATCGTCCCATGTTTCATTATACTTATTTTGTATAACTGAGTAATGTGCCATATACACTCATACACACGTAAGAAATGTGGTATAAAATGCAGAGCGGTGGAACAGGTGAAAAAAGAACAAATGGGATGACCATATTGTCAAGAGTTTGTAAAAGCGTAAGTGAGCAAAGTTAAAAATGCCAATAGGAAAGGAAGGTCACTCAGAAGGTGAAAGGAGAAGGTAAAAAAGAGTACCTAGTTATGTGAAAGAAGTGTTTGTAGAGGTTAAGTGCTTCAATAAACAAGAAGGGAACATTTGGATAGGGAGAGGTGAAAGCTCTTTGACATGGCCACCCTCTCAGGGATACTTGTAAAGGGAGCAAGGTGTCAAAAGATAAAAAATAAAAAGAGTATATTGTATCATATCATATGTCTGTATCCATAAAATTGGCCAACATCACACCCAAGCCTGCACCTCACACAAAGTCTAGATTAATATCCATCTTATTTCCTAGGGCCCCCCAGATCTGTATACCAAGGCATCCACATCCATACCCACACACCACACACCCATGCACAAAGACTGGTTTGATACTAATTTTAGTCCCTAAGGCCCCCTAAACTCTTGGGAAATAAAATTATATAAATAATAATACAAATAAAAAGATACAAGCTCATTCCTCAATTCTTAATTTACTTTACATACCTGTTGTATGAAAGGTCCAAAGTGACAAGTTCGGAGAGTTCCATGAAGGCATCTACTTCGATATTAACAATGCGGTTGTGTGATACATTGAGGAAAACTAGGGTGGGTGTCTCAAGCAAGGCTGACTTCTTGATGATGTCTGGGAAATGTCACAGAAAAGCATTACTGCCATGCAATACTACTACATATGGAGAAGAGCAGTGGCTGAGTGACCAGGATCTATGTGACTGACATTGAGATCTGCATCCACAGGTATTCTTATTTATCATCTTGTAGTTTTAAAAATATCAACAAGTATTATTACATATTACTACAATTCTGAATATCAATAATACTATCTAGACCTCACATCTGTTAGTTAATTGCATTTCCATCTTTCCCATTTTACAGAAGCTCACCAGCTAAGAAATATTTTGCCTAATACATCATATGAGGACTCACCATTACCAGTAAAAGTGTGGCAATCACTTATATGGCAAGTCAGTGGATTTGGTAAATCCAGTGGCTCTGCAACCTTGATTTGTTAAAAATAGGAAACCACTCCATGAAAGTGCAAGTGAACATAATGCATTTTTCTCCTGAGATATTTATTACTGCTGAAGATACTGTAGTGCTCAAACACAACAATCACTACTGCAGCATTCAATGTATGTGTAACTTTCCCAGACATACAAGTTACAGTCTTCATAGAGTGGGCAGCATCATTCCAGTATATAAAATTTTAATGATAAATCATTATACTTAGGATGTTGAATGGTCCTCTCTGCTCTTCCATAATATAACAAGGAACAAATCTGTGTCATCTAGATACAGAAGATAATAGTTAAAACTGCCTGTCATGGTTATGGTTCTTTCTAGAATAACTTATTTACTTAGACAATTTAAAATAATTGAAGATTTTAAGTCATTTTATTAGGAAACAGGTTTTCTCAATTTTTCACATGTCTGCCACATCTACTCTGGTCTTACCTATGTCATTCTCCTGCAGAGTGAGGACCTTCAGCTTGTCCAGCCCCTTAAGTGCAGGTGTGGGCATGGCCAGAAAACTGTTTCCTTCCAGATGAAGCACCTCCAAGCTAGTAAGAGTTGCCAGAAATCCAACATCCAATTCCCGGATATGGTTAAATGCCAAGTTCAGAGTCTGGAAGAGGTCAATCATTTAGTAAAAACAGACAATATTGGAGATAATAAATTAAGTAAATACATAAAGAGTTTACAGTTATGGCTGACTGAAAGAAGACTGAGAAAGTGAACCTGTAAAAGAAGGATAGCAATTACAGAGATTTAAAATCCCATAGTATTTTCAAGTCTGTAGTTTAGAGTAATAACTGTTCCTTCGAACTTCATCAAGGGCATGTTCACAGTAGAACCTCACTTGCTCCTCTCCATGTACTTTACTCCTTGCACACTCCACTATACTCTAACATGGAAAGTCAGCCTCCTGTACACACAACATCTATGCCACTCTTGTTCAACTATCTCTCAAATATCTCACTTGCTGTCTGTAGGTGACCAAACTTTTTTTTAGATGGACAGAGCCTTTTATAATTTGACTGCTCTTTGCATTCATTATTTTCAAGCACCAGTTTGATTTGTTTTGTCAAATTGTAACTGGCACACTCATACAACATGCTCATCTTGCCACTACTTCCTTACCACTCTTGTCTTAACCCTCTATGCATCCACACTTGTACCTAAGGAACCAAGATTTCTACATTCATTCAGTTTAATTTTTTAAGTGAATGAGAGAGCCTGATGGAGTATAAGAGAGGGTGGAACTGAAGGGAAGCTGTCATATTTTGTGTTTGTTGACTTGATGCAGAGGTCTAGTGCATGCCAAAGTGATTTGGTAGGCATGTGAAAATTTACAGCCTATGAATGGCAAGTGAGAGTGGAAATAGACTGGTTAAAGCTTAATAGCAAAAACATTAAGCTCCTATATCAAACTATCTCCAGATATTCCTCCTTGTACAGTATTCTTCAATGCATCTCTATCCACACCACAATGCTCACATGCACCTCTCAATCCACCTCTCCATTTAAGACAACAATGCACCCATCAAATAACTTGTTTCCATATCTTCATCTTTGGCCAGCATCTGCCACACATCATCTCACAGCTGTATGATACAGCTTCCATTGCAAAACAGAGCTAAGAAAATAAGTGCATAATAAACAAATACATGATGACTTGTATGTTATGATTCATATCTAAGCCTGAAATAATAAAATGATAAATATCAAATACACCTCTTTGTGTTTCAATATGCTTTAAATTTTTCACTAGCAATATACTGTACATAGTTTCTGTAACAAATAAATCTTAATGATGTTTCTGTAACAAATAAATCTTAATGATACTTCCTGACTTTGTCCCTTTGATTTCCTTACCTGGAGTGCAGTCAGCTTAGCAACTTCCGTAAAGGAGAAGCTGGGATTAAAGTTGTTCCCCAGAAGGTTATGGTTGAGGTGAAGCTCAAGCAGGTGAGACTCCAGGCCTTCCAGCACATCCATGTTGAGACGACGGATGGCATTGCGGGAGAAATCCACCTAAAGACATCAAGGGGCGAGTGTAGGTACTAGCTCACTCACATCTAACACACACTGACCTGTCTCATACAATATATACAACCATATTCACCCACCTGGCACATCAAAAATACGTCTGCCTGCTGACACCCTATGCTTACCATAATCTGATGATGATCCCAGTCTCCCCAGCACTTATGAACAATACATTTACACACAATCATTGCTTAAGATCTCAACCGGTTTCACACTTTTTTTTTTTCAACGATGTGAATAAGTCAAGATGCTTACATCTCATTACAGCAGCACTCTTATACTTCAGTGCATATAAGAGAAAGGCTGAGATTGAAAGAAAACAAAACTGCTCACGTTCTGATACTCACCTTCCTGAGAGGGAGGTCAGAAGCGGTGAAGAGCTGTCCTCGCAGAGCCTGTATTCCAGCGTTTCTCTGCGTGAACTCAACAATATTCATCCTGGTGGACGACATCAAGGTTAATGAATTCGTGGATACTCATTTTCAAGCGTGAAATGGATAACCAAGATATTCAAAGTAGCAAGAAAATAATCTTTTAGCAACACATCACAGGGAAGTTGTATTTCATGGTAAAGAAGTTGATAAAATGCAACTGTCTGATAATTGTGGTTGGAGAGAGAGAGAAAGACTTACTTGAAGGGTAATAGAGGAAAGTCCCCTGGGAAGGCCACATTGTCACAGTTGATTGTAATGTTGCCGCTGCGGGATTTACAAAGGCAGGGCAGTGTGAGTTGACTGTCCACATTGACACAGGGCGCATCACCCAGCGCCACCCCGGCCACGCCAGCCAGCACGGCCACCACCGCCCACACCTGCATCACACACGGCTCTGCAATAAATAATTTACACATTAATGCTTCTCTATAATAATAATAATAATAATAATAATAATAATAATAATAATAATAATAATAATAATAATAATGTACATATTATGTAAAGAGAATTGCATCAAACATCCAAGAATTTAGAATATGTAACACCTGTTATTCATAAACAATAATCTATGTAATGTTTATTATTTTAATGTACGTACTTGCCCCATAATTATAAGACCGTACAAAATTATACAAAAATGTTGCGTTGACGAGACGGTCACCTATAAAAATATCCTGAAAATGACAATGCTGTGCAGCTTCAAGCCCTGGACCTCCGAAGTACACTAATATAAAGGCCACATTACGCTCGTTACGTAGGTGGAAGCTCCCCGTGACACATGGGCCACTTATGTCTCAACACAATACTGTTCTTGTTTCTACAGAGCTTTTAGTGAGCTAAATGCCTTTCTGGCAGCTGTGCAACACAAAAATTTGGTGTGACACAATCTCTGAATAATAATAACCTAACGGTAACACCCCTTGGCATGTGACCTTTGCCAATAAAACCCAAGATACTGAAGCAAGCTTTGGAGACCGGCAAAATTCGAGATTTTAAGAAGGGAAATATATTGCTATTATATACACTGTATAATCACTGTAGCAGAGCATGACAACCTAACGTATGTAGTATTTGCGCATGCACATGACAATTAGTAAATAACAAGAACGTTGTTCAGCCCTTGAGAAACTATACCTTCATCTCAACCAGCAGATCCAGCTCCTTTCTCGTCGCCCAGGGTCCTGGCGATTTTGTAATAACGACGCTTTCTTGTCTCCAGGAAAGAGTCGGTACACCGTTACAACCCTTGTATTCTCTATATTACACATACTGTGAAACTTGCAGCACTTGGCATTCACATCAATAACATCGTGGGATTCAAGGGAATTCACAGCAGTATCATCTTAGTAAAAAAAAATAATGCTATTACCTCGAAGTATCGCTACCAGGCAGACGACAGTGATTTCAACCCTGACAGAATAACAGTGACTACAAAACCCCACAAAGCCCCCACGTGCAGTGAAGTGATTGGGAGATTATTTTAAAACTTTTCATTGGCTGTGACGCACTTTCCACGCAGGCGCACTTCAAGTCATGGTTCCAAGTCCACGCTCGAACGAAGGCTTCGAACACTACAGATCGCAGCATGACTCGTGAACACGGTGGCGATGGCGCCTGCCGTCCACTGTCCTTAAAGTAATTTGTGTCACATAAACAAATCTCTCTCAAACTCGGCCCGGAAAACTAGTAAGGCTGAGTTTTACAATCTAGTACCGCAAAGAAAAATGTATTATAGGGTATTATGGTGATAATTTGTCAATGAGCCTAATACTCCCACAATTCCTTACGCACGCGCAATAGATTGATAATCACATACACGCACGAATACACACTTCTTCCTAGGATAGAAGCTAAGGAAGAGAATTGCGTGTGGCTGCGGAAGAAGCTGATGTGATTATCTTGCCACCTTTAAACTGTGCTTATAGGAAACATGAAATCGCTGCATGTTACAACGCAATATCCAAAATACTCATAAGTACAGTTATCTAGTTATCTTTCTCATGTTTCTCATAATGTGTGTGTGTGTGTGTGTGTGTGTGTGTGTGTGTGTGTAAACGTGGAATCAACAACTATGAATGAGAAGGGATGCAAGGGGGAGGAGGGGAACCACCGGATGAAGATGTCAGGGCAGGGCATGGGAAGAGGGTGGGTAAAGGGAAGCTGGCTGAAGGTAACGGGTCTGCGGGAAGGGACCGTCGTGCAGGAGATAAACAAACTAACCCTTAGAATCAGGCAAGAGAGGCACTGGATCGTATCTCTCGATCTGAAACTGATGTCATACTCGCCTGAGGGATTTATTGTAGTGACACAGCAGACGACGTAAATGGCCAGCTCCATTATGAGAGGTGGTAATCACTACACGGTAACGCCACCCCAAGCAACACCGAGATCTGACATCACATACACTCACGGAACAAATGTTGAGAGGATCCACTTGATGGGTTTGTCATGGGATGCTTGTGAACCCCGATGCTGAAGCAGTGATTCCTACTGAAGTGAACGCGAGAAGAGTGTTTCTTTCCGGTACTACTCATATACTGAGGTGCGTTCAAGAAGGAAGAGCAGCTAGTTAAGCCTTGGATGCAAAAACTATAGAGTATCTGAGATCGTATTCAGTAGTAATGCTAAAGGAGTATGATGCGGCAGTTTAGCTCAGGAAATGTCGCAATTATACTGCGCTGCAGGCAATTAAACTACTGGCTTGTAATTCGTACGCATCAATGAGAAATTCACACACACACACACACACACACACACACACACGTTCATCCAGGAATTCAAATACTTGAGTCTCATGGTGAGATGAATACTTTATGAACACTTAAGCGCCCTCTCCTTGCCCCTACGTCCTGCCCTGCCGCACCCTCTAACCCACCCTGAAACAACAACTTTCCCCTGCTGTACCTAAAACCCCAAACCGTGCCCCTAAAAGCCGGCAAATCAGATAACTCAAGCCCCTCGTAAATACTCGTCAGACGGATTAGCCACTCCAGACCACCGTGATGTTCAAATAAGTACGTTACAAAATATCGCAAGGGGTGTTTTCATGACCACCACGGAGACTGAATGCTTCCTTTTCGAGTTCGTATCGTTTTGTATTTCAGACACAAGGTAATGAAGGTAGAATGTGATCAGATTAATGCAGCCTACATGGACACTCACGTCCGGTAAATGTTTATCATATTCCCATAGCTTTTATCCCTGAATCTTCACCACTCAACTCAAATCTGCCTTAATTGTTCTCTTAGTTTTATGCAACCGTACAATTTCCTCCTATACATGCTAACTGTTCACACGTAATTAGCAAAATAGATAATTTATACCACACAACGTTCTCGCCTGACTCTGTTGTTTCACATTTCAGAACTCAAACATCTCAACTGCACCACACTTTACTAATCTC
>NC_087164.1:10249922-10292422 GCF_035594125.1 Scylla paramamosain
AACGAGTATTCACTATTCAATCTACATACTTCTATTTCCCATCACCTTGACCACTTACAGAAGCCTCTCTTCACTCTCAGCAGCTCTCGTGAAGCACAACTTACCCTAAGAAGTTATGTTATAAAAGTTAAACATTTTGTAGAACCACTTGTTGTTCCCACGGTTCACGGCCTCCTTGCTAGCACTGATGGTTCTTTATCTTAACACATCTGCTAGACTGATCGTCTCCTTGGCCTCCTTCAGAAGACGAAAGTCAGCGGTCGCCATCTCCCTCTCCCCCTTCCCACTCTCTTGTATAAAAAAAAAAAAAAAATCTAATGAGTTTTTGACGATCCCACTTTCTTTCTGAGTGGTTTTAGCGGAGGCGTATTTTTCTATCCACTTCCTCTCTTCCTCTTTCTCACAGTGTTAATTAAATCGTCTTGTTGTAGACCTTCAGAGGAGAAGAAAGAATTATGCATAGTCACGAGAGAGAGAGAGAGAGAGAGAGAGAGAGAGAGAGAGAGAGAGAGAGAGAGAGAGAGAGAGAGAGAGAGAGAGAGAGAGAGAGAGAGAGAGAGAGAGAGAGACACACACACACTTTAATGAAATTATAAACTTATCAATTGACAAAGGATTGTATAGTTCAAATCTAGTCTTCAATTAATTGTATAGTTCAAATCTAGTCTTCAATGAATCATCTGAAGCTTCGACACACAGGACAAAGGACAAACTCGTAACGTTGGATAAGGAGAGTGTCGAGCAAACAACGCGCGGTTCAAAAGGCAAAAAAGTTTTAGTCTTGTGTTCCCACTCAGTCTCTTAGTTAATCTTTACCTCTATGTACACACAAGTCGCTTGGCTGACATGAAAGCTGGAGGGCTGGTCATGTTTCTGGATTTCTCTCTCTCTCTCTCTCTCTCTCTCTCTCTCTCTCTCTCTCTCTCTCTCTCTCTCTCTCTCTCTCTCTCTCTCTCTCTCTCTCTCATATTTTGCATCGTTTTTAACATGCCTCGAGGGAAGCGAATTCTTGTCTTACAGTTCTTGTTAATAAAAGTTATTTTGGGAGAAGTTATTCAGTGATATCTTCATGACCTAATAATGAAAAATGGAGAAAAAAAAATAATAATACAAAAATAATAATAAATAAACAAATGAATAGAAATAGAAGTCTAATATCAGTTTCTTCGCCTCTGCTAGCCTGTCCCTGCCACCCATCACTACACCACCAATGATCACCACCACCCACCAGCAGAACAAACACTACCCCGCCGTGCATGAGTGTCAACGCCCCGTACCTGCCTGATGATCACGATCGTGCGAGAGGAAAACGGAAGGTAATTAGTCATGGAGTAATTAATATTAACTGTTGTTCCTGGTTCTCACGTCAGGCTACTACTGTACGTGACTTCCGTGACATCATAACGAGACATCAGGCTTCCCAACACCTGCTGGGGGGCTTGCAGGGATGCGCTGGGAAACTGTCAACGGCGAAATGATGACTGTCTTAGTTGTCTCTAAAAGATATACACACACACACACACACACACACACACACACACACACACACACACACACACACACACACACACACACACACACACACACACGAAAGAAGGAAAGAAAGAATTGCAAAGATTATACCACGAAACATCATCTAATCTGATCTGTGCACACCAAGCATAGTCGCTGGCTGACGTTGCCTTAAATATGGGACGAAGGCGGTTATCAATTTCGAATCCAAACCAAAAAAAAAAAAAAAAAAGGAGGCTGAATTCATTAAACCGTTTAATTTCGAAGGGAAAGGAGTGTAAGGGAAAGTTTCTAACGATCTTTAAATATGATAGGAAGTCAACTACAAATTCCGAATCGACACGAATCAAATTTTAAGGGGAGCTAAATTCATGAAAGTGTGTGAAACTGTTTGATTCGGAAGGGAAAGAAGCGTAAGAGAAAGTTTCCAATGACCTGTTAACCTACATATTATTAATGATGTACAGATTATAATTATCCGGATCAGGTGCGTATAAGTGATGTGAACAGTAATTCAAGCGATGCACACCTGTACTGAACTAAAACGGAGGAGGCGAAGCGCTGAGGTCGTGTGAAGGATAAATATCAATTCCATGTAGCATTCCTTCTTACAATTTGCAACTGAAGCATAAACTAATTGACAGCTTGAATAACAGACTTGTTAAATTATAAGCATCATTACAAACTAACAAAGTATCTCTGCCCTTAAAAAAAAATCAGCATACCCAAGAGTTTAAAAGTAAGGGTAAAATTGAAACCAAGCTTATTTCAACAGACTAGCCATTAATGCAGTCGTCAAGAGCTCACGTGCCTGCAGTGCTTGGTAAGAATTAAAGAAGACGCAGTAAAAGACATGCGCGTCACCTTGCCTCCACTGCTTGTTACTATTCTTATCAGCACCACACACACACACACACACACACACACACACACACATATTCTCTCGCCTGTAGGTTTACTTTTTTACTATTATATATCACAGTATCGGAAATATTCACCTGTTACTAACGTTTCACCCAACTACGAAAAAAAATTAATAAAAACAGAAAATAAACTTAATATACTAAAAACACTAACTATTCAAGGCATTTTTCACACACGCTTACCGACAAGGAAACAAAAACAATAAATTCAAACACAACTCAATAAAAAAAATAATAAATAAATAAAAAACTTCCCAGTGATTAAACTTAGATGCGATTTTTCCCGGTAGACACACCACAAGTCATCATAATAAAACAGTAAAAATCAGTCTTCCTTCAAGTTTCCCAGCAACTAATTCTTTCCCAGGTTTTCCTCAATTACTAGATGTTGGTGCTAAATTCTCATCATCCAAGAAGTGTTTTTCCTCCCCCACATGTCCCGTGTCTCATAAATTAAAGTGAAAATGCACAAATGTAAGGAAATACAACATTAAGCTTTATACTTGACGTGTTTTCTCATGGTCCAGCTCAAACACACACACACACACACAAACACACCACGCACGCTTCCCCCTCACGCTCTGCTCATTTCCTTCACCAGCACAGTCGTGGCACGCTTTTATCCTGTTGTACTTTCGCAGCAAGCTTTCCACTCCACTACGGGACTAAAAACATTCCTTAGCCGGTTAGGAGGAAGAGAAAAAATCTCTCTCTCTCTCTCTCTCTCTCTCTCTCTCTCTCTCTCTCTCTCTCTCTCTCTCTCTCTCTCTCTCTCTTCCTCTGAATTTAATACAGACATTTTTTTTTTTTTTTACTGAGCGATTTGGGGAAAATACACACTTAGGTTTAGCAATATTAAGCTTTGCTGATTAAAATGACCAAGTTGTCTAATTAAAAAAAAAAAACAGCTGATAGAATAAATTTGAATGTAATAAACTGACGATTTTATCAGCCAAGAAAGGAGTTGTATAACCTGTGTAGATAGCATGTTAAAACTTGGAACTAGCATAACCAATATTCCTGATACATCGCATATAAGAAATAGGATTGTGGCTAATACAGGTCCCTATGTAGCAAATAATCTAGTCAGCCATAGAAACATCCCATTTTCTCTCATATTCAGGGTACACTAAAGCTTACGCGCTTCTCAGAACCAGTAATATGTAAACACAAGTCACCGCTCCAAGCACTCCGTTTTCTCTTATATGTTTTCAGCCTCCCGTTCTCTTTCTACTGCACAGATTTTTCGTCTTTCATCTCTTCTTCCTCATTTTTTATACATACACATTCTGTGCACGCTTTTCGACACATACGTTACACGTCTTTTCTATACATCATATTACTCCTTTCTTCACACAGACATACACACACACATTCACTCTCTTTGTTCATATCTTTATGTAAATCATTTTTTATGTTCAGTATTTCTTGTGTACATGTTCATGTTTTTGTTAAATAAAGTAGAGAGAGTTTAACCAGTCTAACAAGTGGCTATAAATACAACCTTAGCTGGTGAACAAAAAGAGTTAAGAGATTAAAGGACTTGCAACTGCTGACGGTTACCTGTCGGTTTTCTCTTCTCTATCTCTGGCGAGTTAAGAGATTAAAGGACTTGCAACTGCTGACGGTTACCTGTCGGTTTTCTCTTCTCACATTCCTGGCGGCTTCCACCTAGATCACTAGAAATGGTGACTCGGAGTTAGACCGTAGTGGCCAGCTCCACCAATGCTGTGTCCCAGGTTCTTTAGCACTATAGCGTCGCCACAGCTATAGGTACCTCGCCCAGGTCAGCCCCCGCCTGACACGGACCACCACGGCCAAACCGCCACCCAGCCTGGCCCAGCCGTGACCCACCGACGCCACCCAGCCCGGCCAGCCGCCACGTGACACACACACACCGTCACCCAGCCCAGCAACCGTGGTCACCGCCGCTGCCTCGCCAGTCACCAGCCACCCTCTCTCGCAGCTGTGACTCACCACGCCTCGCCAGCCACCCAGGCCACTGAGGCCACGCTCACCTGCCGCCTCACCACCGCCACCAGGTCCTTCCCTCTCCTGCTGCCGTGACCCACCGCGCCAACTCCACCTGCTGCCTGGTCACCTGCCACCCCTGCCACACCTGCTGCCCAGCCTCCATCACCACCACAGCAGCAGCAACACCTCTCCGGCTCACCACGCACGGTCACCGCCACCCGGCCGTGACCCCACTGGCCCTGATTTCGCTTCTCTACAACAGGGCGGCGCCCCCTGCACCGGTACTCCCGTCTTCCGCTCGACAACAGGGCGGCGTTCCCTGCAACGTTCCCCCACCAAAGTGTTAGTGCTCCCGACCGTCCCTCCCCTCTCCCCCGTCGTCCACCCTCCCCCTGTGTGTGTTAACCCCTGCCCCTAGAAAACTCCCTAGTGTGCATCAGCGCGTACCAACCCCCGTGTGCCAGACACCAACACCTACACATACGCGCACTCACACACACACACACACAGACTACACACTTCGTTCACGGCAGTGCGTTCCAAGCCGTAAGTGCGAGTGCGGTAAAGTACGTGCCTAGGACCATCACTGCACAGTGGCGCCCAGCAGGCGTCCCTTGCCACCTCTCACTGGCACCTGGCGCCGGAGGAACCCGCGCCTCGCCGACAGGCGTCACTACACCCTGCTCCACGACTCGCATAACAAGCCACCAGGCCCCATCGCACGCCAGCAACAAGAAACGGCCATGGCTCCAAGGTGACGCGACACACACGCTCCCCTACAGCCACCTTCACGCCAGTCTCCACACGCTTCGAACACGTCCATATCGACCTCGTTGGCCCTCTTCCTCACTCCGACGGCTGCCGCTACATCCTCACCTGTGTCGACCGCTTCACTCGCTGGCCAGAAGCTGCACCGCTGACTGACATCTCCACTGACACCGTTGCACGTGCCTTTATCAGCACGTGGATCTCACGCTTCGGTGTTCCTGTCAGCCTCACTTCTGACCGCGGCGGCCAGTTTGAGTCCAGTGTCTGGAACAAACTGATGACACTACTCGGCATTCGACGATACAGGACTGCCAGCTACCATCCTCAGGCCAACGCTACAGTGGAACGTTTCCACCGCCAGCTGAAGTCGTCACTGATGGCTTCCAGCGACCAACGCGAGAAGTGGAACGCCACCTTACCCCTCGTCCTCCTCGGCATCCGGACGTCCCTCAAGCAGGACCTTCACCACTCTTCTGCCGAGCTCGTATACGGCACCACTCTTCGACTCCCTGGCGAGCTCCTTACCAGCTCACCCGACGCCGGCCCCTGCAGCGTCCAAGACTTCGCCAGCAGTCTTAAGGAGTCGATGAGAAGCCTGCAGCCGGTGCAACCTCGCACGCACCCCGCCAAGACCTTCGTCAGCCAGGATCTCGAAGACTGCACACACGTCTTCGTCAGGGTTGACGCTGTCCGTAAACCACTACAGCGCCCCTACGAAGGCCCCTTCGAGGTCCTCCGCAGGACGAGGAAAAACATCACCATCAACAGAAACGGCTCTTCTGACGTCATAGCCATAGACCGAGTCAAGCCCGCCTACATCCTGCACACCCCGACGGCACCTCACGACCCGACATCGCCGGCCACGCCTTCAGCACCACGCGCCACAGCTAAACAGCACGTATCGTTCGTCGTGCCTCCTCACTCGGGGGAAGTTATGTAGCAAATAATCTAGTCAGCCATAGAAACATCCCATTTTCTCTCATATTCAGGGTACACTAAAGCTTACGCGCTTCTCAGAACCAGTAATATGTAAACACAAGTCACCGCTCCAAGCACTCCGTTTTCTCTTATATGTTTTCAGCCTCCCGTTCTCTTTCTACTGCACAGATTTTTCGTCTTTCATCTCTTCTTCCTCATTTTTTATACATACACATTCTGTGCACGCTTTTCGACACATACGTTACACGTCTTTTCTATACATCATATTACTCCTTTCTTCACACAGACATACACACACACATTCACTCTCTTTGTTCATATCTTTATGTAAATCATTTTTTATGTTCAGTATTTCTTGTGTACATGTTCATGTTTTTGTTAAATAAAGTAGAGAGAGTTTAACCAGTCTAACAAGTGGCTATAAATACAACCTTAGCTGGTGAACAAAAAGAGTTAAGAGATTAAAGGACTTGCAACTGCTGACGGTTACCTGTCGGTTTTCTCTTCTCTATCTCTGGCGAGTTAAGAGATTAAAGGACTTGCAACTGCTGACGGTTACCTGTCGGTTTTCTCTTCTCACATTCCTGGCGGCTTCCACCTAGATCACTAGACCTATAGAACACATGTATATATAAATTTACGATATGCGTATTTGCTATTAGTGTGTGTGTGTGTGTGTGTGTGTGTGTGTGTGTGTGACTCGCTAAAGTTTGGACTTCGTTAGTTAGAACTTTTAATTAAAACTGAATTCAGACTTTGTACTACGAATTTCCTGTAATAGTACTTATCAAATAAACCTTGACTAATAAACCTAAATCATTCTACATATCTATCTACCTATCTATCAATGAAGATTAGACAAATTTATGGATGAGGAAGAGAGGTGGAAACAGACAAGCATATTTCACACAGGGCTTTCCACGTGTAGGCTTGATGGCTTCTTGTAGCTCTTATATTCTTATATTATTATGTCTTTATATCTGTCTATCTATCTATCTATCTATTCATCTGTCTATCTGTCTATTCATCTATTTACCTGTGTGTGTGTGTGTGTGTGTGTGTGTATGTGTGTGTGTGTGTGTGTGTGTGTGTGTGTGTGTGTGTGTGTGTGTGTGTGTGTGTGTGTGTGTGTGTGTGTGTGTGTGTGTGTGTGTTGCTTCACTTTACTTTGTACACCGTGACTCAGTGTTGACATAACGCGCCACACACCGCCACGGATTGCACACCAGCGCGCTCCTTCCGGATGCTTCCCTGCCTTCCTTCCTGTTTTTGAGTTTGTAGACAACTATTGTTATGCATAATAAAAGATGAGCCAGCCTGACGCTCCCTCCGCTCACCACCTGACGCCTCCTCCTCCTCCTCCTCCTCGTCCTCCTCCTTGCTACTTTCCTGACGAGCCAATGGTTAGAATAATGTCTCTCTCTCTCTCTCTCTCTCTCTCTCTCTCTCTCTCTCTCTCTCTCTCTCTCTCTCTCTCTCTCTCTTGACGGTACATGATTCAACTATCGAGCAAACTTTAATCAAGAGAGTGAAATTATTATCTTTCAGTATGCGTGTTTTGTTAAATTCGACAGATTTTTTCTTGTTATTTATTTATTTATTTATTTATTTATTTATTTACTTATTTATTTATTATTTTCTTCTTTTTTTTTGCATTCTTTTATTATATTGTTTTGATCAATTTGAATTTGGATTTTACTTATACTCCTGGTTCCGTGGCGTGTATGGTAAGAAGCTGATGAAGTAAGGTACCATCATCGTCATCATTATCATCATTCATCATTACCAATCAATAATTCACGATAAATTCAGACGCCATTTGACTCCAAAGTTCCGATGCCTTCAGTCAATCAGCCGGTCAGTCGTTCTCGGTAAATTAAAAAAAAAGTATACAAAGTTACAAACCTGACCATGGGAGACACGAGAATCGACACACTACGTACTTGGCAGTCAAACACAAAATCAAACTTAAATAAAACATTCTATAAATCCAAATCCACTGGAACGATAAACGAAAACTTTACTTGTTTAATTTATGACAGAGGAGACAAGAACAAAACAAATGAGCACACCACAAAATATATATAAATGAATAAAAGATAACAAGATTCACGCTAAAGCAAATTCCAGCTCCAATGAAACAGTAACTTGTTTGAAAGGATAAGAACAAATACCTTCAGTACAAAACAACCAAAGACAGTCTCGAACCGCACAAGCAGGGAGAGACTCATCAGCCGTCCAGCCCCGTTAAGGAAAATAAGAACCTCAAGCGAAATTATGATGATGGGTATTATTTGGGGGGAAATAATGAAGGAATCCTCGTGGGCTGGTATATCTTCACGAGATTTACAAAGAAGCGAAACTTTTCATGAAGGAATCTCACTTGCAAGGAATTCACGTAAACGCAAACCAAGGAATTGATAGAAACACAAACCAAGGAATTGATAGAAACACAAACCAAGGAATTGATAGAAACACAAACCAAGGAATTGACAAAGAAACAAAAACCAAGGAACTGACACAGAAACAATGCAAAACAAAACAAACAAAGCAAAAAGCAAAGAATTTACATAGAAACAAAAGCAAGCACTCAGGCGAAACGGGAATACAAAACAACTACCATTCCTTTGCGCTTCCTTCCCGCCCACAGGTGACGCATGCAGGAAGAACAGACAGCAGCTTACCTGGCGAGAGTTGCGAGGAAATTAAATAAAAAATGCAGGGAAACCATTACGGAGTGACAGGAAGTGACTGTTTACAAGAGGAAGATGCGAGGAAGACGAGAGGCAGGATGGGAAAAAAGGAGGAAAAAACTAAAAAGGATGAAAATGCACTTTACGACCAGAGGTTATAATAATTAGCTGTGTCATGTGTGTGTGTGTGTGTGTGTGTGTGTGTGTGTGTGTGTGTGTGTGTGTGTGTGTGTGTGTGTGTGTGTGTGTGTGTGTGTGTGTGTGTGTGTGTGTGTGTGTGTGTGTGTGTGTGTGTGTGTGTGTGTGTGTGTGTGTGTGTGTGACAGGGCGTACTACTATTAATACAACGAGGATATAGCAAGACATAAATGATGAAAAAAAAGGCAAACAAGAAAGTAAAGCGAAAAAAAAAAATGTTTGACCAAATATGAGGAAAAAAAAAGAAGATAACAAAAATACCAATCCGCGAGAGAGAGAGAGAGAGAGAGAGAGAGAGAGAGAGAGAGAGAGAGAGAGAGAGAGAGAGAGAGAGAGAGAGAGAGAGAGAGAGAGAGAGAGAGAGAGAGAGAGAGAGAATTTTATGATGCTCTAATGAGGTCTTGTGAAAGCTAACAAGAGAGATTTCTTGTGATTCTTCTGAAAGCAAGAGAGAGAGAGAGAGAGAGAGAGAGAGAGAGAGAGAGAGAGAGAGAGAGAGAGAGAGAGAGAGAGAGAGAGAGAGAGAGAGAGAGAGAGAGAGATTAATGAAGAGAGACGCCAGGGAGAGAGAAAGGGAAAGAAACGCAAAGAGGAAGGGAGAAAAGAGATATAATAGGAAGGGAGAGAGGAAGAGGGAGAGAAGACATCAGAGAACAAATTACCGTCAACTTCCGCACACATCATACGAAATTAACGAAGACGACGCCAGTAAAACGACTTAAGTACACTTCCTTCCTCTTCAGAAAAACTTAATACGTACTGCCTATGAATGCCTTCTTCCGTGTTGGGGAGGTGAGCGGAGGAGCCGAGGAAAGTGTGGGGTGGTTGGCTGCGGGAGAGGAAGAGAACCTGCCATGATAATCAGGTAACTCGTGTCGTTTTAACCTTTTTCTCTTCCCCGCCGCGCTCCTCGCTCGCTCCTCAGAGTCATTCATGCGGGAAGATGCGCTGTTTTGTTGATGCCAGACAAGCGGGAAGCCTGGAGTGTTCATCAGCGCGGGTGCTTCGTCTACTGAGGTTGTATAAGCGACTCGATAGAGAAAACGTACAAATTTAAAAGAAGCTACCTGTCATTACATTCAGGAAACAAAGCAAAAAAGAAAACAGCAACAAGGAAACTGTAATGAAAACAATTGTACGAACAAAGAAAAAAAAAACAGTATACTACCTATGATAAAATCAGGAATGGTTTTACAAGCGAAGAAAACAAAATCCATTATCATTATTTTCGACAAAAAACAGACATTTTTTCCAACCCCCCAAAAAATGTATTCAGCAAAATCAGAAAAAAAAAAAAAAAGAAAACTGAGACGAGAAAGCAGAGAACAATCTTACATGCTCGTATTACATTCATTCAGCGAAAACTGGAACGAAAAATAAAAATTCAATATAGTAATCGATTTAACCCTGCAATTACCCTGTTCAGTGACGTCTGATTAGCCGATGGCGACGCTGACTACTTCCTCTAGCAACAGCAGTGAAACATTACCACAACCGCACATTGATGATTCAGACTTGCAATAAAGGAAAGGCAATCAAATTAAATCCGTGACCTCTTTAATTAAAAACAAGACAAGTTTGACTCACCAAAGACAACATTACTCCTTACTTCCTCAGTCACGGGAACATCCGCACAACCCGTTTCATTCACACTTATCATTCACAACAGTCCATCAACCCGAGACAACATTCCCGAAACGACTCGGGATCATTCACTCGTCATTTCCAGGCCCGCCGCGTCATGGCTCTCCCTGGCTCCGTGTCGTGCTGCGGGAGGCGTGCTCAGTCAAGGGAAAACTCAACCATCGGCAGTATGAAGGTCACACAACCTGGAGGCCTGGTTTCAAGTATGGCAGCGAGAGCAGGAGAACGAACCGTCACGCTGGCTGGCTATCGAGTCCTCGGAGCCCAACCGCAGAGGCAGAGACGAGGAATGAAAGCAGCTCATAGAAAATGGTAGGGAGGGAGTAAAATGACACTGCATGAGAATAAATGTAAAATCAAATAGATAATCAAACGAAGCCATGATGTGGAAAAAAGAGAGAAGGAAGGAAGGAAGGAAGGCAACTTACAGGCAGTGAAAGGCGCAATAGAAAGAGTAAAATGACACTGAAAGATGCTGAAAGACCAAATCACGTAGGCAAATAAACACAAAGAGTGACGTGTTTATAAATATACAAGAAAAATATGATAAACCGAGAGAAAGCAGTGAAAGATCGAGAAGGGAGGAGTAAACAATGAAAACAGGATTCAAAACAAAATCATGGGTAAAGACACGAAAAAAAAAAATCTGCAATACAATAAAAAGAACTGGAAAGCAGAAACAAGGAAAGGAGAAAAGTGCAGCCAAGAATAGACATCACGACGAGACATGGCAGAAAAAGAGAGCGTCGAGTAATGAGTCAGCAAGAAGTGGCAGAGCTCCAGGCGCGACGAAACACACCAAATGCCGAGGGGAGGTGGAGGGAGGGGAGGGAAGTGGTGCTGCAGATAATATTTGACGGGGAGGGAGGGAAAGACGCATGGAAAAAAAAATAATAGATAAATAAAATACAATACAATAAAACAAGGTATCATAAATATTACAGGAAAGTGGAGTAAGAGGAATCTAATGTAATATAAGCTTACCTATCCTAACCTAACCTAAACGCACCTAACCTAACTTAATCTTATCTATCATAACCTAACGTAACCTAACCTGAATGTACTTAACCTAATCTTACCTAACCTAAACTTACTTATCCTAACCTAACCTAGTCCACCCTAACCAAACGTAACCCAACTTAAACGTATCTAACCTAATCTAACCTAACCTAAACTTACCTATCCTAACTTAAGGTAACCTAACCTGACGTAACCTAACCTAATCTAACCTAACCTAAACTTACCTACCCTATGCTAAGCTAATCTAACATAACATAATCTAACCTAACCTAAACTTACTTACCCTAAGCTAACTAACCTAACCTATCCATAACACCATTATTTCTTATGTGCCATTTTTTTTTTTTTTCAAGACCAAAATTCATAACATTTATTCCTGTCATTTTTCTTTTCCCGTGACATAAATTAGTAACATTTTTTTGATATACCATTATTTCTCTTTTTTTTTTTTTTTTTTGCTGTGACATTTACTCCTACACCATTTCTTTCTGGCGACACTTCTTCCCCAGTGACATTCATTTCTAATCCCTTTTTCTTGTAACACTGAATCCTATGTAATTTTTTAACCATTATTTTTTTTCCGCGTACCGCCTGAGAGGGTGAGGGAAGAATGAAACTGACAAATGGTCTCATCCACACCTCCATCACGTCGCCGCCAAGCAGTGTGAGTAATGGCAGACCGAAGGTGGAGAACAATGTACCGACGACCCACTACTGTCACCATCGTCTTACTAATAACGTAGCGATAGAAGAAGGAAACCAAGCATACTTTTCTCCTTCGCAGTACTTACTTTGGCCTCGTTCTTTCTCAGCACATCAGCACTAGGGGGAAAAATCTGCAAAGAGAAAGAGTATTGTCACTACAAGTCGTCCAAATCGAGGTCTTTTAAACATGAATATTAACTTTTAAAGACTAACGCAACAGATAAAGCAATGTGAAGTGATAAGTGTTGATAGTGTTGCTGCAATGTGAAGATAAGATAATGTTACAACAGCGCAATGTGTAAGGATAGGAAAGTTAACACAGATCGAGTCACTCTAGCCTTCGTGACCATCTTGGCCTAATTGGTAACCTTCCGTACTTGCGTGGTTATCCTGAGCGTCTTGTCGAAAAAATAAATCCCCCAACGACAGTCTCTTGGTCAATTCTCGCCTTTAGATCAATTTCTCGGTATTTCCATGATGTTTCAGAAAGGGGAGATGACTTCACTAATCACTTTCATTCCAACGCATATTAAATTATAGTTCTTTTACGGTAATCAAACCTCTCATTCTGACATAAATAACTTTCTATGTCGAACAACTCTACATGAAGTGAGAGAGCGAGGCTTCAATCTACATAAATCAAGACAATCAGCCTGACACTGCTAACACTGCACCTCGCCGCTGTGTAGAAAGTGAAGGGTGAGCTCCTGATCCACTCCAATCAAAACTCACCCTGACATTAGAAACTTTCTGCACCTGAGATGAGAAGTGACGATCTCAATCAGCATGTATTAAAAGTAAAAGCCTGACATTAGCAACACTCCGCGGTTCACTCTTGTGTAGAAAGTGAAGGAGCGAGCTTTCAATCTAAACCACTGAAGACAATTAGCGTTACATTAGCTCAGTCCACGATATATACTTTTTTTATGGAAGTGATATTATAAAGTATATTTGTGTGTGTTAATCCCGTGTAATCGCCAAAAGCGCTATCGGTGTCATCAAAATTATCTTCGTTGGAGTTTTTCGATACTGTGATGATTCATGAAGCACTAACTGAGATCCCCCAAAACAATACTGCATTTTTATGAGTCTATGCATGTGTTAGTGTGGACAATGCAATCTCTATCATCTATTTATCTGTCCACGTATCTTCCCGTCTGTCTATCTAATTGCCTGTTTCTGTCTATCTGTCAGTCCATCTATCTATTGATCACAACCGCTCTACTTCCCCACACACCTTGAAGTAATATTCGTGCCACTGTACAACCAGTCACACTAACACAATAATAAGCCACATCATCAGCAATCGTTATTCTGCAGGTTTATTAATTTTTTTCCTTGGTATTGTTTTTCATCTAAATTCCGACATTAAAATCGTACAAAGTCATCATTAGGTTACTGGAATGTGGTGCTGAGAGGAGATACAGGAAGAATCAGTTATTTTCCCTCCGCGTATACAATAAAATTACGTACTTGCTATTTCTCATCACCCCACTCCACTTCCTTGTCGTAAACTGATGTCTTTCCTTTCTTCACAACTGAAGCGTCCACAACCCACTAGACGCAAGAACGTAAAGCAAATATAAGTTCAACGTTCCAGCGCGTCTCGTCGCCTCGCACGGACGTGACTACTGAAAACACGTCGACGACCCTTACCCCCGCCTCGCCTCTCCCCGCCAGCAAGTGCTTCTAGCGGCACGATGAAGCCAGGCAGTGAACAGTTTGTTTTCGTGTATACAGAGAGCAGGCTTATGCAGTCTGGACCCGATCCTAGAGTGAAGTAATGCTAATCTCAATAAACCGCACAGTTAAAGAAAAAGTGAAAAAAAAAAAAAGATATTAGACAAATTGACGGACACATAAGTAGAAGGAACACAAGAAAAAAAAAAGAGAGAGAAAAGGAATGAACGAAAGAAAGAAAAAAAGAGAAAAGAAAAAAGTGGACAGACAAACTGATAGATAAATAGACAAATAGATATATAAATAGATAGATAAACATATAAATGGTTTGTAAAGTGATTCACCTGAAAAGGTCCCATACTCCCATTATGTTAAATACTTGCGTCACCTTCCACAAAGCAAAGAGTAAAAGTATAGATTTAAGGAAAAAAAATTTACTACCGCTTCACAAGAGCGATTTCAGTGATTATCAGTTGCTTCTTATTTACAAAGTTTTCATTAACTGCAATATCAAACCCACGTGAAACTTTTATTTTATGAATGCAATATAAACACTTAAATTACGAGTTGACTTTTTTTTTTTTTCGTGTGTGTGTGTGTGTGTGTGTGTGTGTTTATTTATGCAAGCTTCTTCCTCATACAAGTCACAAGGAAAATCAATTCACATCATCACAAGCCTCACATCACCCACCTGCCTGGCACGGTCCCTCACCGCGCCCCCAGACGTGCCGGGCTTAAGGGGCAAGGGACCGACCGACTGGCTGTGCGGGGGGTTATATACCTCTCACTTGGCCGAAACCTGTATTCCTACTCACTTCCTTCTACCACCAGAACTACTGCCAGAGAGCTGGTCGGGTTCTCCTGGGTATTTTTCTCATTTAAGGTGCAGAATCCTTATAAAACTCACTGGAATCATAAAATAAAAAAAATAAAAAATCCTTGAAACTCCCAATAACTTCCGGTATAGGCTGTTAAAAGCAAAGATAAGCTGCCGAAACTTAAAAAAAAAAACAGTCATTGGATTAAGTAAGAATCATACCGGTCTTACACTCTCTTAGGCCATGGTACTCGATGCCCAGTCGCTTCGGCGTCTCATCTCTATTACTTTAAAAAGTCATCAGGGTTTTAAGGTTGCTTTCATGATTCTGATGACAGTCGATCTAGAATTCTACATCACCAATATGAAAAACACGAATGAGAACCCCACTGATCACCTCTATGGCCTCTGGAAATAGTATGAGAACCCAAAGCGATAAAGAATACAAGCGGTATGCGACAGGACACGTGTAAGAAGGGAAGATACGCTAAATTACACTACATTAAGCATTACACTACACTACACCGCAACACACACACAAAAGCGTAAACACGGACGAATTTTTTTTTCTTTTCTTTTTTTTTTTTCTTTTTTTTTTTTTTTCAATAGAGTTAAGCCGTGACGCATATTTCCCCTTGCAAAACTATCACCTGAGTCACGAAAACACAATGAAACCTCCATTAACTTTCAACAGATCCTGGTAAGAGTAAAGATAAGGCGTCGAAACGTTACTGATTGCTGCTCCGGGTTAAGTAGTCTCGAGTTTACTACTTTTAACAGGCTCTTGTAAAAGTTATCCAGGGATTTTAAAAGAGCTCTCTAGTAATGACGTAACTATAACTCTACACCACCAATAGGAAAAACATGAATGAGAACCCGTGATAATTATGTCTATAGTCTTTGAAAGTAAATATTATGAGACCACAAAGCAAATAAGAATATATATATACTCCTACGCATGTATAGATGAAAATACGCTATACAGAACACGACGCCGTACACCGCATCACACCACACACATGGAGGCGGAAACACGAAAGAACCAGTGACTTTTTTTTTGCAGAGAAGGTAAATCGTGACGCATTTTTCCACTACTGCCGCAAAAAATCGTGTCTGTCACCTGCCGCCGGTCCGTACACATCACGATTCCCGACCCGCTTGTCCCGAGTTTTTCTACTTCCCGCCTTTCTTTCCTTTCCCCGCCTCCCACCCCTCGCCGAACAGCCACTCCGTAAATGACCCCGGAAATTTTGCACCAGCTTTCATCCAGCACTGAATTGTCGTTAATTCCACGTCGCCTCTAACAGGAAAGAATAATTGAAGAGTTTGATTCATATATATATAATGGGAGAAAATGTGTAATGATGAAAATAAGAAGTATAACCTCATGAACTGACATCCTCTTACGAGAGCTGCAGTGTCATAGTTGTAATGAGAGAGAGAGAGAGAGAGAGAGAGAGAGAGAGAGAGAGAGAGAGAGAGAGAGAGAGAGAGAGAGAGAGAGAGAGAGAGAGAGAGAGAGAGAGAGATGAAAAAAAAGACAGAGAAAGGGGAACAGAAAGACAAAGACTGCGCCAAACTGACATATACATACATATAAACAATACAGACAGATAGACATATATATATAAACACAGACACACACAGGCACACAAACAGACACACGAGGAAAGAAAGAAAACAGTTACTGCCAGGGTGAGAGTGATCTGGACAAGTAACACGGAAGACCAACACTTGAACTTGAGAACTTGTCCCCACGGGTCGCCTAGAAGCTGAAACCACCACCACCACCACCACCTTCCCAGCGACCTGTCTTGTGTCCACTTCCCGGGTCACTCATTCCGGGAAGTTCACTGCATTGAGAGGATCTGGAAGGTCAGGTTCAGGCTCAAATTCAGGTTCTTTATTTATTAAGTAAGGAAAACTGTATAATATATTTTGAGATTTGTGATATAAGCGGATTAACTTTCTCTTCTTATTGCCATGATAGTATTTAAGAGTTTAGCGAGGTTTCAAGGTACAAGGTATAAACTTTTGATTGGCTGCCACTGTTTGTCGTCACTGTAGTAGTGTTTATTTGTAGACTCGTGGTATTTCAAGGTCTGAGGTGTAATATTTTCATCAACTGTCGTTACTTGTTTTCATTTTGGTATTATGTTTTTCTTTTTCGGTGTTTATATACAAAGGCTCGTCATATTTCAAGGTCTGGTGAACACACGATTCAATACTTTCGCTGCTTGTTTCCATTCATCTATGTAATTTCTTTGAGTGTTTATTTGCAAACTCGTCACATTTTAAGGTTTGAATCATAAGCTATCCGATACCTTTCACGACTTGCTCTCACTGAATTTCTTTGTCTCATACCATCGTAAAATAATGAAGTATAAACTACAGGCCTGGGATATAAGTGGTTTAATATTTCGCATATTTCGATCAGTTAATATTCGGCGTTTAATATTTTTTTCTACTTTTTTTTTTTTATGTAGGAGAGACACCAGCCAAGAGCAACAAAATCCAATAAAAAAAAAAAGGCCCACTGAGATGCCGGTCCCCCGTGTGTTGCAGACTCGTATACACCTTTCCTTCAGCACGTACACAGGTTTCGTTCTGAAGGCAATGACGTCTGTCCTTCAATTCCAAGTCACTGCTCAATACAACACCGTGCATGACAAGCCGAAGTGTTGAGATATTTGGTTTCCTCACGAGTTTGCTTTGGAGTTGATCGATTCAGAGTTTTCTTACAACAATCATATACGTACATTCGTAGTCAGAAGTCGAGTAACCTTCTGCATTTACTTCCAATATCTTTTACCTTTTCCCTCAAGCTCAAATCCTCATATTTCAGAGGACTTTAGCTTGAGGGAAAGGGCAAAACACCATGATTGTACACGCAGGTCATGTTGAAACTTTTGAGAATGCTGTTTCGGGGTAAGTACATACGTAGTTTCATGGCTTCTATTTTTAACAGGTTCTAGTGAAAGTTATCAGGGATTTTCAAAGGCGTTTTTATAATTCTTGCGATAGCTTAAAAAGAATTGTACATCACCAATAGGGAAAACATAAGTGAGAACACATACATCTGACCCTAAGGAATTCTGTCCCAACCCTTAAGTTAAAAGACTCCACGCCTCACGCAGCCAAGACACCTTACCTTGTTTCCAATCAGCATTCACTCCACTGTCCATTGTATGAAGCTGCCGTGTCTCGCTACGGAAATTACTCTTACAGAAATTAGACAGGGAGTGCTTATATCTTGATTGAAATGGAAGTTCTTTGTGCTTGTAATTACGTATGCTAGGGTGGAGGAACAAAGAAACTGATAACGAATAACGAAGGAGCTGAACGTGTGTGTGTGTGTGTGTGTGTGTGTGTGTGTGTGTGTGTGTGTGTGTGTGTGTGTGTGTGTGTGTGTGTGTGTGTGTGTGTGTGTGTGTGTGTGTGTGTGTGTGTGTGTGTGTGTGTGTGTGTGTGTGTGTGTAAAGGGCTCATCAATCAAGCTAATAAGGAGCGTATCTGTATGCATATTAATACTCATGTTTCACTAAGCTTAAAAGTTAGCAAAAAATTAATGATGATAATTTTCAATCTGTCCAGGCTCTCTCTCTCTCTCTCTCTCTCTCTCTCGTTGGCGCTGGTGGCGAGCGGACGTGCCTGGACGAGCTCTGCTACTACTCATTATACCACCTACGATATATACTTAGCCAGCCAGTTTTATATACTGGCTGCTCCAGGTATGTTTCTACTCTGACCTGCAAACCATGAAATAAGTACAACACAGTGAAGACCTATAGAAAATCAAGATTTTCAATTCTACCCTTCCGTTATGATTTGAACTAAAACTCTGTCGTCATTGTAACGACTGTCATCAACCCACTCGTTCTTCCTATCTGCTTTCCCACTGCTACTACGTGTGTTTCCAATTTACTGCCGTAGTGCCCTGCCCACAGCAAGAATGGCTAATACAAGAAAGCAACTGGGCCAGGCAACCGGAAAACCTACAAAACAACCAAATGCTGCACCTGAGACGGAGCAGGAACTACCGCCACCGCCCGCCACACCAACCATGACAGCTCCCGCCAGTCAAGCCGAGGTTACCACAGTTTCCAGCCAAGACACCCTTGCCTCTGATGTGCCCAGTGACATTCTAAGCCTCATCGGAAACGAGCTCACCCATATTTCTGAGGAAGGTAAAGTGATAATACGTACTATAGTGAAAGCCACACAACTAATGATCAATCATAAGGATAAAAAAATAACTGCACTTCAAAATGACATCACAAAGCTTGAAAACAGAGTTGTGCAGCTTGAAAACCAGATAGATGAGGTAAACCAGTATGAAAGAAGAGATACCTTAATTATCAGTGGACCCGTATTGCCTCCTGAAAACTCTAATGAAAATAGTGCTGAAGTAATAATAAGAGTCATTAAAGACAACCTTCACCTCAATGTAACCCCTTCAGATATAAATGTGGCGCATCGCTTAGGTGCTAAGCGAGCACAGAACATAACTAGGCCAATTATTGTTAAGCTACACAGTAGACAAAAGAAAGCAGAAATAATGAATGCCTGTATAACGGTTAGACCAAAACTTTATATCAATGAGAGCCTCACAGCTAAACGCCGATCACTCTTCAAGATAATATGGGAAATCAGGAAACAGCACAGGGATATGTTCCAACAATGTTACACTCAAGAAGGAAAGATTTGTGTTAAACTTAAAATATCAACTCAAAAGCATATCATAACAACAGATGAGACCTTGAATGAATTCCTAGATAAGTACCCAATACTTAAGCAACCCACAACCTAGGAACATCAAAATCAAGTACTACAAGGCAAATATCTCCTACTGATATGTGACAATCATTTGTATGTAATATTATGTATGTATGTATGCATGACTTATCAATGTTCTTTCCTACTCACTCAACTTTCATCACTTCTATTTAAGTCTACCCTGATCTTTTTTACTTACACTAACCCTTTTCCTTTCTATTATTCACTTCTTCTCCCTTCTACTCATCCTAACCCTGTTCCTTCGCCCCAACCTGTTTCCTTCCTACACATCCTGACCCTCTTTTTTCTACTCTTCCCAACTCTGTTTCTTTTCTACTCATTTTAACCCTATTCTTTTCTACACTCCCCAACTCCTACCCTGTTCCTCTCTACTCTTCATAACCCTGTTTCCTTCTGCTCTCTCCAACCCTGTTCTACTCTATTCTCTCCAACCCTGTTCCAATCATGTTTCATTTGCTCATTCTAACCCCGTTTCTCACTACTCACTACTACTCACTACTACTCACTACTCACTACTACTCACTACTCACTACTACTCACTACTCACTACTACTCACTACTACTCACTACTACTCACTAATCACTACTACTCACTACTCACTCCAATACTGTTCATATTTACTCATTCCAACACTGTTCCTGACTACTCACTCTAAACCTGTTTCTATCTGCTGACTCCATTCCTGTTCTAGCCATTCCTTACCTCAACTTTATTCCTTTCTCCAACTACCATATCTTACCATTGCTTCATATGAATTCTCTACCAATTACTAGTTTTGATAACACGGTCTTGATTTATTTAGTTTCCTTTCACTTGATTCCTATAGTATTCACTGAGATATCTTGTCCAATATAATAGATTTATAAAAGCTGCACCTGGAGAGCCATGAACTAAGTCTTGATTTTAGTAAATCTTTCTTATTACATTTTGCTGTCTGAGTTTATTTATATATATTTTTTTTATTTATTTATTTATTTTTTTTTTTTTTTATTTATTTTTTTTTTAGCCATACTGTACAATATACATATTATGGAAAATTTATATAAATCACTTTATAGTGATAGCATCCATGATACAAATACACCTGCATCTACTTTTGATATTAACGTAATAAGCAAAATAAATGGACAATCAGACATTGGCTCTCTGTCTAGATACTACAATATTAATGAGTACATCTCTGAAGTAAAATATAAAGATGATGAATACATTAACATCGTACACATGAACATTAGATCAATCCATAAGAACTTTGATGTATTCAAAACATTCCTAAATAGTCTCCCAAAGCCTCCAGATGTTATTGCACTCACCGAAACTTGGTTACGAGATTCTTCAAAACACTTGTATTCTCTTGATGGTTATGTCTCACATAATCTCGTGAGAACAAATAGAGAACATGGTGGCATAACAATCTTTATTAAGGATATTTTTTCTTTTGAATTAATCGAAGAATACTGCTTTATAAATGATGATATAGAAATCTGTACAGTTAAAGTCAAAATAATAAATACCTCATATGTTATGTCAGTTGTCTACAGGCCCCATAGTAAGCATTTAGCAGTTAATGAATTCACAACTATTATCAGTCAGATATTATCAAATGACATATTCAGATGTAGTAAAAGTATCCTACTTGGTGATCTTAATATCAACCTTCTAGAACACTCAACTCATCTTCCTACAAATACTTTTCTTAATTCAATGCAAGCCCTAAATTATTTTCCCCATATTTCTCGCCCAACAAGATTCCCAGACAATCCTGATCTTGGTCAACCCTCCTTACTTGATCAGATCTGGACAAACTTTACTCCACCATCTTCTTCTGGCATCATCCATTTCAACCTGACTGATCATTTGCCTATATTTATTAATATAACTTTAAATTTTACTTTAGACTATAAACATAAAATCACCTTTAGAATATTCAATGGTACAAATCATAACCTTTTTACAAATGAATTATCTAAAGTAGACTGGGATGAGATCTTATCTTCTCACAATACAAATGAAAACTTTAATGCCTTTCATGATAAGATCAATACATTATATAATGAATGCTTCCATATAAAAACAAAATTCATTTCTACTAAAAGACTACAAAACCCTTGGATCTCTAGTGGTTTACTTAATTCTATAAAGTATAAATGTACGCTTTTTAAAAACTATAAATTGGGTTTGGTATCACATTCCTTTTATAAAAACTACCGTAACCATGTTACAAAACTTGTTAAAGATGCAAAGTCTAACTATTATCAAAATTTTTTTTGTAATTTCAGAAATGATACCAAAAAAATATGGAAAACAATAAATCAGATTAGAAATACTTCTAACTTGAAGCACGACAAAACAACCCTACAGTATAATAACTCAACTTTAGATAAGCCCCTTGACATAGCTGAGGCGTTTAATAACTACTTTTGCAGCATTGCCCCAGAACTAAGTGATAAACTACCTAACTCTCACATAAACCCAACCCATTATCTAAAAGCTAATTTTCAAAATTCTATGCTGTTGCCTGCAATATCTACTTATGATACCATAAATATTATAAAATCACTAAAAAATAAAAACTCTAGTATAAATGAGATTTCAGTTAAAGTACTAAAACAAAATTCTGATATATTTTCCATACCGTTGACCACCCTCTTTAACCACTCTATCTCAACAGGGACTTTCCCTTATATATTAAAAAAAGCTAGAGTCATTCCTATCCCGAAAACTGGCCCGAGTAATTATCCTAAAAACTACCGCCCAATCTCAAACCTCAGTATTTTCTCAAAAATCTTTGAATCCCTGATGAAAAATTTCCTGATAAGCTATCTAGAAAAAAATAAGATCCTAAATCAAACACAATTTGGATTTAGACGCAATCATAACACTTTCCAAGCACTAAATCTCTTTTCTTCAGACATTTACTCAGCTCTCGACAACAAGCTATCAGTCCTGTCTGTATTCATTGACTTTTCCAAGGCTTTTGATACTGTAAATCATAAAATTCTTTTAGACAAATTATATCATTATGGCATTTGTGGTCCCATCCACTCATGGTTTACAGATTACCTAACCAACAGAACCCAACAAACTGTATTTGAAGGTGAATTTTCCACATTAAAAAACAATCACCTTGGAGTTCCTCAAGGCAGTATCCTAGGCCCAATTCTTTTTTTGCTTTACATAAATGACATATCTGATATATTTACACACTCCAAAACCATCTTATTTGCTGACGACATGACACTTTACTTACCCGGTCCTCACCCAGAACAATTGATTACAACAGTAAATACAGAACTACATCAGTTATACCGATGGTGCATATCCAATAGACTTACCATTAATACCGATAAAACATACTTTATGTTGTTTTCATTAAAAAAATATCACCATCTACCTCCACTCCAGATCAATAATAATAATATCTCAAGATCCTCACACATTAAATTCCTTGGTGTAACCTATGACGATTCCATGACCTTTAAACTTCACATTGAAAATCTCACCCTACGAATATCCAGACATATTGCCTTACTCCATCAGAGTAAAGACTTAATGCCTCCATACGTACTGAAGTGTATTTATTATGCTCACATCTACCCACTACTTGCCTATTGCAATCCAATATGGTGCACCACTTATCCTACCTATCTGATACCACTTCAACTCCAACTTAAAAAAATTGTTAGAATAATCACAAATAGCACGTACTTAGAACATACACGACTCCTGTTTAAACAAACTCAGTTGCTAAGACTAGAGGACATAACAAAAATGGCTATATCCATTCAAATGTATAAAAAAATGTATTCTATGCAAAACGATGCCCCCATCCATAATCATGATACACGTCACTGTGGCCAACTACGTCCTCCTCCCCATCGCATCTCAAAGTACCGTCAATCTACATTATACTTAGGACCTGTTTACTGGAACGATATCCCTCCTAACATTAGAAATTCACCATCTGTAGCTACCTTCAAAAACAAACTAAAACAACACATAATAAGTAACTACTAATAAATACTAATTAATGTTGACTCCCATCACTGTACCCAACTCCTTGTATGTGGCCATGTCTATAAATTATAACTTATTATATTTATCATTATTGTATACGCACTATGCATCATGTATTAAATTCATAATAATTATCTAAATTATTTTTTCATTATATTAAATTGTGTACTCTATTACTTGTTCCATTCTTTATGCCAATAGATCAATATCTATATGCAGACCCCCAATGTATGTATTACTTTTTTATATGTATATATATATATATATGTATGTATGTGTGTGTATGTATGTGTATGTATATATGTATATATATGTATATATGTATATATATATATGTATGTATATATATATATATATATATATGTATATGTATATATATATATATATATATATATATATATATATATATATATATATATATATATATATATATATATATATATATATGTGTGTATATATATATATATATATATATATGTGTATATATGTATATATATATATGTATATATATATATATGTATATATGTATATATATATATATATATGTATGTATATATATATATATGTGTATATGTATATATGTATATATATGTTACTTTTCTTTAATTTCTTTCATTATTGTTTACATACACAGGTGTATGATCGTTTATGCAGATGTATGTATCACTAAATTTACTCACTGCTGTATAAGAAAATGTATGTTGATATCTATTTAATCTTATAAATACCCTTAGAATCCTATGCAACATTTAAAATTATTCTGTACAACATTTAAGTACTTACTGTGTATTGTACCTTATATTAAGTCCAGTTTTGTTAGCTTAGGTTTAGTTATATTATAGTTTTAGTTTTGCCTGAAAAGCTTACGCTTAAAAAAAGGCTAGCCATAATAAAAAATTTATGGAATATAAATATACAATGTATGAAATGGCTATAAATAAATGTTCAAATGTTCAAATGTTCAAATGCTCTCTCTCTCTCTCTCTCTCTCTCTCTCTCCCTCTCCCTCTCCCTCTCCCTCTCCCTCTCCCTCTCCCTCTCCCTCTCCCTCTCCCTCTCCCTCTCCCTCGTGTGTGTGTGTATAGAGTACAGCAGGCGGGCGACCACCATCAGTACCTATGAACGAGATTCCAGGAAAGATGTTAACGGGGAGGGAGGCGGCTCGCTCACCGACGCCTGAGGAGGAGAGAGTACATGGGTGAGGCAAAGCGACACGAATGGAGCACCAAATGAGACGGTAATAGCACATCCTACGTGGGGAAGGAGGCGGCGGGGATGGAGGTGGGGGGTCATTTACCTGTCCTGTGAGGCTTATACAGCGAGGCCTGGACGTGACTCGCTTCCTTAAATTCACTTCCCGGAGAGAGTCGATGCGTGAGAGACAGACCCATATTACTTAACTACAGAACCTTGACGAACAGACCATGGCACTTATTCAGAAACTCGTAGGGATGATTGTTCCTTACAGGTTGTTAGCGGAAGGGAAAAGGTTTATTTGAGAATCTGATCGTATGAAAAGTTCTTATTTTACGTTCATATCGCCCCGGCTCATCTGAGTGGAGACCGCCTACACTTAGAGAGAGAGAAAAAAAAAAATACGACTGACCAGGAGTGAGAATCCAGTGCCGGAGGGGAGACTACCTGCCCATCCACTCAGGAGGAATTTCAGGTGCACTGCCCGCTGTTGTATGAATGGACGGGCACTCTTTCCTGCGCTAGTTTCCATTACGGCAGCTGAACAGTTACGTGGAGTACACTATGATCATTAAAACGGAACACAAGAACATAGAAACACAAAACATAGGCACAAGAACATAAAGGAAGCTCCAACAAGTCAGTAGGCCTACAAGGGTAGCCCCTATATAAAACAACTACTTGTATCCACCGCTAGGTAATCTTTTAAGGCTCTATGTTGACTCAGCAACAACCTGATTACTGAGTCTTTTCCAGTCATCTACCACTTACATGAAAAGATATGGGAGCTGCAAGCCTACACGAGACACTCCTTATGTAGTATATGTACAATACAAATTTACAGTTATCTGACTGACCTGCCTTCTTCTACCATGGTGAAGTGGGTGTCAAGGCCTTTAGTAAATATTGCAGACTGAGGATCATCACCAAGTTGTCTTTTTTCTTTTTTTTAACTCAATACAATAGCTCAATGTTTGACACACATACCGAATTTCGAGGATAAAAATTGAACTCCAAGACTTACGCCTCAAATTAGTCATCAAAAGTTTAAGTTTCCTGGAAGGTTATTTTTCATCACTCATCTACTCCTCTCTACTGTGCACAAAGGCAGTTAACAACATTTAGGGGTTGCCACGTTTTTCAGGTTATGCAGGACTGCCGTCAAAGTACAAAACAGCATTACCTCCAAGACTTATGAGGAACCCGGATGGAGGTGCAAACGACTCCTCTCTGATTAAGTAACGTGTGGAATCTGATTGGAAAAAAAAAAAAAGGAATGTGTTGTATTTTACAGAACTGAAAGTGGCTCGCATGCTGGAAATACTGTGATTACTTTTTTTTTTTTCTATTGGTTCTCGACTAAGACAACAAAATAATAACTTTCTCCACACCGGTGCCGGCCAGGGGTCAGGCAGGTGAAAGTCTTTCAGGTGGTGGGTGCAGTGCCAGGGGCCACGCGTGCCCTCTGCCACCAAGCGGGGCGTGGCCTACACTGTGCCAACACTCAATACAAAAAGCGCACCTACACATTTTCTATTTTATCAAATGCCTGTACATCACAATGCAATGAAAAACTATTACCAGTACATTGACCTGGGCCAGTGTTTCCAGAGTAAAATGGACAAACATTACAAAAAATTTCCCCTTCTTTGCCTCGTGCACGGTTTTTATTCATTTCATTATTTTGCCGTAAGAGAGAGAAATGTAAAGAAAGAAAAAAGAAAAGGGTGCATCATCAACGTCAGGTGTGTAATGCAAACAAGTCAGGTGAAGCAAGTGATGGGAAGGCACAAAGGCGTGACCTCGGGACCACCACTGGGCGCGGGGCTGAGCGTCACGACCTGGGGCAGCGGGAAGTATTTTTTCTTGGCTATTTACGTCATAAACCAAAGGAAATAGTTATCCTCACCACTACTTCCTTCAGAACACTCCTGACATTATAACCATGTCATTTAATCTATCCAGCATGCATTTCCTTTCTTTTTCCTTATGTATTACTCGTGCAGCCAAATGATCCACTTCTTGCATCGCCTCAAATCCATTCATTAATCAATCATTTATTCACTAACATCTGGGAGCCGCCGCTGTATTCAAATGTAAAGGTACACTCGGCAAAACTTTCCAGCAACCTGCATTACTCTTCACTCTGCTTCCTGGGACTCGCACTTTCAACAGAGAAGTGAAAGGTCACCGACAGAACACACTGAGACTTCCGCTTGTGCTTCTCTTTGTATTTAAGGAGCGACGCTACTCTGTTATTCCTTCCATTTTTCCCGCCTCAGATCATTAATATACTTCCTCCTTTACGTACACAGGTAAACTCTGGAACTATGACTGTTTTATCATCCTAAAACAAGAGCTATTTTAAAATGGGAGGAGTATCAAAACACAGCAAGAATTAAACTGAGCAACTTTACTGAAACGCTTTTTCTATATACTTTTTTTTGTATATTGTATTATTTTTTATAACTGCATATAGTGTGAGTTTGCTTTTTTTTTAATCTATCAACATTTACCAGATTTCAATAAAGTTCAAATGTTTTCTTTATGTTCTTTGTCTTCGCTTCGTGATGAATAATAAATAAATAAATAAAATACATAAAAGTTGTCTATTTATTCATTTATCTTTATTCATTTATTTCAGTTACTCATTTATTTACTTATTCATTGATTTATTAACTTATTACTTTTTTTCTATTTTCCGCACCCCTTGGTCAGCCTCCTCTACTCGTAACAAAAAAGGCGGGCATAACAACACAAAGGGGATCGAGGCGGTGGCCGGAGCATCATCGCCTGGGTGTATCTAGAGCACGCACGACTTGCAACTCTTCACCTGCCCTCAGACGGAACTCCTGGCACGAGGCTCCTAACCCTCAACATTCCCACTGTTACTGTTGCACGCCATGGTACTGACTGACATGACACTAACACCTCTTCCTTCTGAATCATGTCTCTATTTTTTATCTTTTTTTTTTTTTTTATTTCTAATTTTTCATCGAAGAATGTGGTAATATGGTAACTTCTACACACACACACCGGGGAGAGAGAGAGAGAGAGAGAGAGAGAGAGAGAGAGAGAGAGAGAGAGAGAGAGAGAGAGAGAGAGAGAGAGAGAGAGAGAGAGAGAGAGAGAGAGAGAGAGAGAGAGAGAGAGAGAGAGAGAGAGAGAGAGAGAGAGAGAGAGAGAGAGAGAGAGAGAGAGAGAGAGAGAGAGAGAGAGAGAGAGAGAGAGAGAGAGAGAGAGAGAGAGAGAGAGAGAGAGAGAGAGAGAGAGAGAGAGAGAGAGAGAGAGAGAGAGAGAGAGAGAGAGAGAGAGAGAGAGAGAGAGAGAGAGAGAGAGAGAGAGAGAGAGAGAGAGAGAGAGAGAGAGAGAGAGAGAGAGAGAGAGAGAGAGAGAGAGAGAGAGAGAGAGAGAGAGAGAGAGAGAGAGAGAGAGAGAGAGAGAGAGAGAGAGAGAGAGAGAGAGAGAGAGAGAGAGAGAGAGAGAGAGAGAGAGAGAGAGAGAGAGAGAGAGAGAGAGAGAGAGAGAGAGAGAGAGAGAGAGAGAGAGAGAGAGAGAGAGAGAGAGAGAGAGAGAGAGAGAGAGAGAGAGAGAGAGAGAGAGAGAGAGAGAGAGAGAGAGAGAGAGAGAGAGAGAGAGAGAGAGAGAGAGAGAGAGAGATACCAAACTAATCTAAATCTAAGAACACATGAGTATACGCAGTCACGTGCATAGTTCAGCCAGCCCCTTAGCAAGCACGTCACCAGCTGCCACAGTTGACGCAGGAATCACAGGTGTAGCCTTTGCCCTCACCGCGGGGAACATTAACCCAGTAACCCGGCAAATTAGGGTTTTTCTTTTCTTTGAAGTGCACTTTCCCAGGTTCAACTTCCGTATGTTTTCACTGGAGCCGCTGATTGTTGCTTCCGAAGAGCGACACAGACTCCGCTTTCACCGCCACCTGATGACTCAATAAGCAGTTCTGAGTACGGGGAAGAGTAGACAAGATCGTAGCAGGCGAAGTAAAGAGAATGAAGTAGGAGGAGTACGTTGTGTAAATATTCATTTGAAACTACCAGCTTTTCAAAACGGGATGAAAGTGAATTGCCAAAAGATTGTCGCTTTTACGCAAATTAATACAACAGTTTTGCTGTAGTGATCAAATTTGTCTGTGTCAAGCGTTAAGAAAAGTCTGTGGAGTTGAGCGGGGTAACTGCCGGCACAAGACAGGGTGATGAGGAGCAGGCAAGCCACGTGCAGGTAGCGGAACAATGCACGTCTCACCAACAGGTCTTCTTTGTTCTATCTGAGGAAGACCTGTGTACGAAATGTTAAAGAAAATGATATGCACAGTACTTCCTTAGCCTGAGTTTCCGTACAACTTAATACAGTAACATTTTGTCACAGTTCTCATAATAAGAACCTATGTTCTTTTACTTTTCGTGTTATTGTTTCGACTCTGAGATTTTGCAAATACATTTTGCAATATTTTCGAGCAGCAATGTAAGACTCACACACTCATTCGCTCCATTTTGGTGTTTTCACAGTACCTGGCAATAACTATAATCATAACATTCATAATATTTAAACAATTATCATCCTTCATAATTGTAAACATCATTAAATAGTTAATCAAATATACAGTCTCGTACTGTGAACAGACATTTCGCGTATTCACAAGTCGCATTATAACTGTAAAGTTCCAGCTTTTTAAAGAATCTCAGAAAAGCTTGGGGAGAAAGCAGTTCTTTCCTACTGAGCTGCTGAACATAAAAAGGAAAAAATAATATTCCCCACGAGTGTCTTGCGTTATTCCTCGGCTCCTTTCCTCTATGGCTCGAGTGGCAATGAGTTCATAACCGCAAATGAGTGCATTGTGGCTCACACTCTCAAAAACATGGGCCGTTTAGCACTACCCCATGCTGATCACCTGACAGCAGGTGCCGCGTCAGGAAAGGCACGGAAGACGGTCTGGGTTTCGCGAAGCCTGATCCTTATGTATAAAACACGTAAAATGTAACCAACGCTCATCGCGGCCTTTACGGTCACTGAGCATGCTCCTATGTTTGCTGTGGAAGCGGCAATTCATTTTTACTTTTTTTTTTTTTTTTTTTTTTTTTTTTTTTTTTGCAGCCACACGACGCGACTCTGTTTACAGTATGTAGGACACCGCAGGCCACGGATGGAAGAGCAACACAGAGAGAAAAAAAAGTTTACATTTAACTGTTATCAGCGAAGAATCTTACTGAAGCCACAAATGAAGAGAAGCAAGTTGTTATCAGAGAATAGTCTTACAAATACAAAGAAATAAGGAAATAAAGAGTTCGTGTTCGGGTGGTTTTAGAGTACAGCCTTACAAAAAAGAAAGGAAAGAACGAAAGAAAAGAAAAAAAAGGAAGGAAGGCAGAAAGAAAACAAATGGAGCTAACCCCCAAGTGTTATCACCAAAAAAAATTGATATCAAGATACTTGTATTACAAAAGTGTTACACAGACAGATAAAAAAAAAAAAAAGAGTAAACAAAATAAAGTGCTAACGTCCACGTGTCACGGTGAGAGTCCAGCTTCGAAAATGTTTGCAGGAAAAATAAATAAATAAAATTAAAAAATAAATAAATAAAAAACTTGGTGGGAACTTCCAACGTCCGGTGTTCCAGTCCTTTCCTCTGTCTGGTAAGTGCGACGCGACTCTACTCTTTCACTCAGTTGCAATGAAGTTTCTCGTTACATTATGACACCTCGAACTTAACGCCAGATGTAACCCCCGTACAGCTTATGATACAATTGTGATCCCGACTCTTGTTGGCCCGAGCAACATTATATTGTACACGTTGTGGTGAAACCTGTCACTGATGCAGGTCAAATGACGAAGTGATGTGCCACATATCTTGACCACGCTAATCCTTTACTGAGCACTGATATCTGAGAATTGGCATCGGAGAGATCTTAATGGTGAAAAAGAAACGAAACAGAACTTGCATTTTTGTGCAGCATATATCACATATATCAAGAAACACTATTCTATTAATCTAGCAAAAAAAAATTAAGAAAACGACATCACGTGAGTGAATTGCCGTAATCTCTGGATCTTGCATATGATTAAAACGAAGCAAAGAATGAAAGATGTTCTCCCAGGTGTTATATTGAAAATAATTTTTGTTATTTTGTTTATTCATAACACTGCTTTGCCTCGCAGGTTCTCACAAAAGTAAAAGTGATTCACGGTGACTACACATTTGCGTGGGACTGCAGCAGGAGTGTCTGTCTTGGTGCTGCCGTGACATCTTGTGACAGACTCTTTCTCGCAAGTTCCTCATTAACCTTGATTTGTTCCCAAGGGGAGAGAATGGCATCCTTGGTTTCCTAATGCTGGCTTGACAACTGCCAATTGACCAATGTTCCCCCAAAGCACGAAGATCGTCTTATTCCGGTACTGACGCAATGACTTATCTCATTCGCACGTTTTTTTTTTTCCCCTCCTGCTTCATCATTCTGGAAGGAATTATTCTTAAAATTCTTTGACATTATATTTTGATACTTCTGAGCTCCGTAGACTGGACCGGAAAGAAGCTAACGTTCCTTCCTTAGCCATACTTTCGTTATTCGGAACGTGACTGCCCCAGGGGTCTGAGATCGATTCCCGCAGCTCACGGTCCGATGAGTATGTGTTCCGCCTCGACCTGCGCACCGGCCGTAGCACGTACTGTTTACCTGGTGTCAAGGGAAGGGCCGCCGACAGATCGCGCTTCGCCATCCAACTTGCCTACTCAATCAACCAGTAAATCCCCAATGAGTCCAAATCCCCCAACCTGCGCCACGCCCCTGACCCGCCACTGAGCGTTGCCAGGCGTTACATCACTCCACCAGAATAACGTCATCATATAGTGTGTGTGTGTGTGTGTGTGTGTGTGTGTGTGTGTGTGTGTGTGTGTGTGTGTGTGTGTGTGTGTGTGTGTGTGTGTGTGTGTGTGTGTGTGTGTGTGTGTGTGTGTGTGTGTGTGTGTGTGTGTGTTTGCTCAGGTTCAGACTTCCACTAATTATTTGATCTGCTACATATAATAACTGATAAATTTTTCCTCGTTACACTCTCTCTCTCTCTCTCTCTCTCTCTCTCTCTCTCTCTCTCTCTCTCTCTCTCTCTCTCTCTCTCTCTCTCTCTCTCTCTCTCTCTCTCTCTCTCTCTCTCTCTCTTCAACTTGAGTCTACTTCAAAAGGAGGAATATCAAGACACCTCAGGAACCATACCTACTTGCAAAGTGTTTTGATTCTTTTGTAGTATTTTATTTTATTTCTTTTTTCTTTTTTCGGTGCGGCAATTTGAGCGAGATTGTGTCACTCGGCCGGTCTACTGGACTTGTATTAATAAGAAAAAACGAGCAATTCACTTCAAGCATTTTCTCGTGAAAAGTCCTTTTTTTTCATATAGGAATGTTACACGTATGATCACACTCGAGTCACGATACAGATACATTATGGTTACTAAAAATAGTGGGTGTGCAGTGCCTTCATGGCCATACCTCTCTTGACACATCGGATAATGACACCCACAGTTACCTATTAACGTGGATGTAAACCTCAGTCAGTTCACGCCGTGCCACGGGTGCGCCCTAAGCATGACTGGAACGAGCTGTCATCATGCCAACGCCGGCGGCAGATGAGTAGGCAAACAGGTATCATTACTAATGACTTATTGAGGAAGTGGTCCCCAGACGTTTATAGGAAGTTATTCTGTTGCGTATTATTCATAACAGTAACAGTTATACCTACACACAGGCATATCATTACTGGCGAGAAGTGATACATGAGTGTGAGGGGTCGTCACGGAGGGGCGGAGGAAACAGTAGTGAGCTGCGTGGTGTGTGTGTGTGTGTGTGTGTGTGTTGTCGAGACAGTGAACTGTCTGGTAGTGGTGATGGGCGGTGCACACTCATTGTTACTCCCCACCTGCAGCAATCAGGGGGCTCCCCTCCTCCACACCCACGCCCCTGGTGGCGGGTAGAGAGGGCAACCAGTACCTCCTCAGGCCGCTAAACACACCCACTTTTCCGTGAACTTCACTGCACTGTTTCCCGGCAGGCTGCGCCACGGGGTGCCGGCAGGTGGCCGGCGTCTCGCTGTGTAGAGACTAGAAAGTGTATCACGAAGCCTCGGACCGTGGCGGGCAGGTGGGCCTTGTTTGGCCTCACGCCAAGCAGACCACCGCCCGGCCCGCTACGCCAACTTACACCTCTCACACGTTTTCCCTTTCTTTCCAGACTCACACAGGTAAGGACCGTGCTGGCTCCCACCCCGGGCAACAGGACAGCTTGTGATCACCAATGCGTGCGTTGCCAGAACATGTCACCTTATTGATTTCATACAGTTTTCTTTTTGGGCACAGCTGCGTAACATAATCCATTTCCGGTCATTCGCAACATCTCTACGAACACACAAATTCAACACATGCACACACAAAAGGAGCAGGATCTCTAGCCTCGTATTCCAAGCAGACCTAGTCTTCTATCATGTACCCACACTGCTATGTACAAGGACACTCGCCCAAACCAACTCCCCACGGCCGGGACTTGAAACAGAGACTCCTGGATGCGAGCCAAAAAATACTGACCACAAGACCAGCAGGTTGTTAATACATCCTGAGGGCAGCCGTGGCCCTGAAGCTGCTAGTCTTGTGAAGGACATCCCATAAGATTCGTTACGTTTTGTTCTTTTTTGCACCGGAAGACTAACAGACAGGTAGGACGTCTGGTGCAAGTTACGTTTTGCGGCGCTACTGGGAAGGCAGGGGGCACTCAAAGATAATTCTGCTGAAGGGAAGAGAAAGGAAGAGATGGAAAGGGAAAAGAAGAGAAGAGAAGAGAAGAGATGGAAAGAAAGAGAAGAAAAGAAAAGAAAAGAAAAGAAAAGAAAAGAGAAGAGAAGAGAAGAGAAGAGAAGAGAAGAGAAGAGAAGAGAAGAGAAGAGAAGAGGAGAGGAGAGGAGAGGAGAGGAGAGGAGAGGAGAGGAGAGGAGAGAAAGAAAGGGAAGGGAAGGGAAAGGAAGGGAAGGAAAGGGAAAGGAAAGGAAAGGAAATGAAAGGAAAGGAAAGGAAAGGAAAGGAAAGAGAAAAAGAGACAGAAAGGGAAGGGAAGACAATGAAAGACAAGTGAAAAAAAAAAAGATGGAATGAGAGATGAGAAGGAAGGGAAATGAAGATGAAAGATACGAACAGGTAGAAAGGAAAGAGATGGGAAGGAAATAAGACGAAGAAAAGAAGGAAGGAAGGGAGGATAGGGACGAGAAATGGGAGGGACGAAGATAGAGGGAGGGAGAAAAAGTGCAACAAAAAGAGGTGAGCCAAGTGGAGCAAAAAAAAAAGGGGATGAGATGAGGGGAGGGAAGGGGAGGGGGAGCGAGGGGGAGAGGGAGCGAAGGGGAGGAGGGAAGGGAAGAGAAGAAATAGGAAGACAAGAAGCGGGGGAGTGGAAGGACTGGAAAAGGCGGAGAGGGGCGGAAAGGGGTGTGGCAGAGTTGAAACACACACACACACACACACACACACACACACACACACACACACACACACACACACACACACACACACACACACACACACACGGAGAGAGAGAGAGAGAGAGAGAGAGAGAGAGAGAGAGAGAGAGAGAGAGAGAGAAGAGAGAGAGAGAGAGAGAGAGAGAGAGAGAGAGAGAGAGAGAGAGAGAGAGAGAGAGAGAGAGACTATAGTACTACACCATTCCTCCTCCTCCTCTTCCTCCTCTTGGTGTCAGGCGGGTGAAGCGATAAGAAGAACGTGCAAGGGTGTGTCCTACCTCGCTGGGTCGGGTATGTACACTTGCTATACCAGAGGCGGTGGCTTGTCCTTGAAAGCAACTACGACCGCCTTACCGCCCACTCATCTTTGTCCTTTTCTGCCGCGGAGGGAGGGAGGGTGTGGCGCGCAGGGTCAACGGCGACGAAAATGGAAAATGAAGACGGATGAGAGCCTTATAGCAGTGACCGGCCAGTGGGATGAGCAGAGCAGCCAGGCGTCAAGGAGCGTGGGTGAAAGGTCACAGGAAAAAAGAGCCTGGGGAAGTTGGTTTCTCTCATACCGTCCAGGTCGAGGGTCAAGGATTGCAGTGACTTGCCGGGAGGGAGTCTAAAGGGCAGACGTGAGGGACAGGCCACAGTGGTAGACGTACGACGCATTAGTAAAAGTGAGTCAGGCTTAGGTAAAAGTGGAAACTGAATGGTGTAAGAGGAGGTTCGTGGAGTTGAATGTCTTGTAATGGCGCAGCGGAACTAAGATGATGGTAGATGTGTATTTAAATGCGTGAGTGTGGTGCAATGGAACTAATGCGATATAGTGGTTCAGACAGAGGAGATAGGTGTATATGATTAAGGTTGAGCTGCTTAGTTTGATTGTACACTCCACAAAAGAGAAATTAACTACGATTATTCTTGGATTTCATAACTTTATCGTGTGTTGTTGTATAATTAACATATGACTGGTTCAGATTTATTGAAGGCTGACAAATAGGCGTACATGATGTGGCAGAACTACTTGGCTTTGTTAACCATACACTCCAGGAAGACAGCTCATAAAAGGTCGTTGGTTTTCAAGAGTAGTAGAAATAACACTATATAATGGTTTACATTTAATGAAAATATATATAAGTATGCAGGATGTGGCTGAGCGCTTTCGTTTTATTTGACTAAACACTTAGGGAAAAATTACCTAAGATTCTTGAATTCAGGCCTTCATCGTGTGTCTAATAGCGTAACTGGCATAACAACTGGTTCAGACTCAATGAAGACGGATGGCTATACGTACATAAGGTGATTACAACTGTGTGCTTTCTTTGATAACTGTACACGTAAGAATAAGAAATTATCAAAGGGTCAAATGATCAAGTAAGCTTACCTTCCACTCACCACCTGCAAAGAACACTAATCTCTACGATCTTCTGAATATGCGTTACAGTCTTCTACCCGATAAGGTTCTTCAGGGAATGCGTCGTGTAATAACATGGGGTAGGATTGCTGGATCTCACGAATTTAATGTGAGTGGCGCTTGTTTAACTAATGTAATATGGGGATTCAATTATACTGATTTGTGTAGGTTAGGCTAGTTTAGCTTAGGTTGGATTTGGTTGTTTGGGGTTCTCGGCGTTGGTAACTGTAAAGTGGGAAAAATAAATAAATACTTCAATCTCAGTCCTGTTAAGATGAGGGAGTAAATTTCAACGTGTGTGACTCCGTACAGTTATGATCCATCAGCCGCTGGTCCAATCTGCAGACAGACAATACCGGGTGACTTTTTGCGACAGGTCCCTCACAGTCACGTGTCGTAATCTTGCCGACGCACCTGAACCGAGGGGCAAGAATACAGCTTATCTGGCATGCAACTGTTCTAAGAGGAGCACAGGATGCATGAGGAAGACAATATTAATATTTTCACGTTCATCTCTTCATAACGTAACATTTCTTTACGTTCGGTTATATCATGTTACATTACGTTGTTAGTTTATGTTAAGGCTATTTTATTTCATTTTACAAGATCCTGTGATGCTGAACATTTCGCCCAATACGGATATCAGCTAAATCTAGATTACATAGGGTAAGTTATTCTGTTTAATATAATAAGACTTACATGATACTGAAAAGGTTGTAGTTGATACTAACACAAACATCATTTAGATTACGTCGAGTTAAGGTTATTCTGCATTACTTCACAGGATGCTACATAAGGCTGGAGACGCGTTAGTTGTCACGAACACGGATCAGGTTTAGATTAACATAGGATAGGCTGAGGTTATCCTGTGTCACAGTAGAGGACAGTAGGGGAAAGTGTGAGCTGCTGCGAACACAAATCATGTTTAGATCCAGATAGACCAGGCTTACTCTTCCACTTTACAGAACGCTACATGATGCTGAAAACTTGTTAGCTGGTGCGGACACGAGCCACTGGTTACGACAAACACACACTCACTCCGGGCTACAGCATCATGAAGCAGCCACACACAGTCGCACACAGCCACGCACTGCTGCACCTATTCATCACCACGCCACGAAAACACGCCATTAACCACACTGACCCTCTGATCGATAATGCACGTACACACTCACAAACACGCAGTCATACCTACACATATATATACTATTTCCTTCCATACCTGACCGTGACTCCGTGGCCTGAATTCTGAAGCTTTTTACTCTCTCATCATGATTATTTTCAAGGGCCACAGAGATGATAAGTTAAATTTTTAAGGGTATGTCTTTTTAATGTAGATATATTGTTAATCTGTCTCTAGAACCGTAAAAACATCCTTAAAAGCCCGTGTAGCTATAATTAGAGCCTTTTGAATGTAGTGGAAGTGCAGCGTATGTGTCTCAGATTAAGTCCCGCGTGCGAGATCCCGTTAGCACTAGTCATCAGTGTGTTGGTCCTGCTGCCACACTTGGGCTAATTCGTCATTGCATCAAGGTTCGCCGTGTCCTCCACACCCTGCTGGACATGACACACAGGGGAGTAACGGGACGCGACGCACGGCCACCAGGTTACATTAAGGTACAATGAGGGTGATTGTAGGTGGACGGCAGGTGTTGTGCGACGAATCGTAGCAATCACTTCCTTAAAGAGACTATCAAGGCACAAGGACTCTCTCCCTCTCTCTCTCTCTCTGAAGGACTTGAAAGTTTTGTGTGGGAGGAAGGCGTGTCTGCACTCTGTTGTCTCGCTCAACAAGAATATCAAAACCAGCAGCAAAAAACAAAAACTACAAGAAAAACAAAACAATAACTATTATAACGATTACTACTACTACTACTACTACTACTACTAATAATAATAATAATAATAATAATAATAATAATAATAATAATATTTCCATCACCACCACCAACACCAATACCGTAAATGACAGGTAATAATATTAGCAACAAAAACAACAACAGTAATAATAGTAATATCATCATCATCATCATCATCATCATCATCATCATCATCATCACCACCACCACCACCACCACCACCACCACAAGCCCATCATCATCTAGAGCAGGGAAGCAGTGAACTCATTATGCCAACTCCAGCCAGACAGTTTCTCACATACCTCTTCTGTGAGCTGCTCAAACACTACATAATCACGCTAACTTGACTGGAATTTTGGTGTGACAAAAAAGCCTTGAAGAACATCCTTTATAAACAACTTCTATCCGTGTCAGCACAGAAAACGCTTTATGTTTGTCATCCCACAGTATAACAGCGCGAATGAATCACCATCATTATCACGATCACCTGTATTACTAAGCTGCTAACAACAGTTATAAGCCTACTTCGGCCTTTAACTCCATTATAACTATTCTTACTTCAACTACTAATTTTCCTCCTCCTCCTCCTCCTCCTCCTCGTACTTCTACTACTACTACTACTACTACTACTACTACTACTACTACTATTGCTGCTTCTACTCCTCCTCATCCTCTTCCTCCTTCTCTTAGTGTATGGAACACGTCACATGCGGGCTGTGTTGCCAGAGGCGCGGCGGGAGGTAGGCAGCTGCGGGTCTCCCTCCTCTTCGCACGCATGGGCAGTGACACAATTAATGCAGGCAGGTTACTGTTGGTAGATCCTATTGAAATACTGTAAACAATTTCACGTGGCGTGACGGGAAAAAAGACAGACACACCTGCCACAACATAACAAGTCTATACTCGCATTCTGTACAGCAAGGGGAGGGGGAGGGTGATGCTGAGAAACGGTGGACAGGCCTCACTGCCTCACGCGTAAGACTTTCTCTTTCCACAAAACGGCGTGAATGACGTTGGTGTGATCCAGACGGGTGCCTGTACCGGCGTGGAGACACCGCAAGATGTGAGGTGCGTGCACGTCACCGTGTCTGTGGCAAGCTGTTGGAAATCCAAACCCATTAAACACAAAAATGCAATTCATATGCAATGCTTCGCTATAGAAATAAAAATTACAAGCAGAAGATATCCAATATCATTTGTGGACCGTGAAAATAAATCAATGAAATAAAAACGAAAAACAAAAAAATTTTTAATATGTCATGTGACCGGCGTTTCTTTCCAACGCTGGCAGCTCAGATATCAGGAAGATACAAGAAGCCTCTCTGCATACACGGCGGCGTGCGGCAAATGTCACTCTCCCACAAGACGGGAGCCGCGGTGCTGGAGCGGCAGCGAGCAAAACCACATTTACTCCTACGAGTATACTGACTTCCACATAACACCTCAAGGCCGCAGGACACATAATTCTTTAGTTAAACATGACCAACACCTCACAACAGTGACACCAGTCAGTCCTCAGTCCCGCCGCAGCCTCGGTAGGGGCAACCAATCTTTGTTATGGATCGTATTCCACACAATACTGGTATAGATCTCCCACAGAGATCACTGGGAAAGAAGATAAAAAAAAAAAATCGCCTGATGCGCGTGACGTGTAACATTCTCGTGCATGTTCCCCGTGACGACCATCTTTCCTGCACCCTCACTCTTCTTCCATTTTCCTTCCATATCTCCACACTCATCTACTCTTCATATTTTGTTTCTCTAACTTATCGATCTTCCTCTTCTTTTTCTCCGTTTACGCTTCAATTTTTTTTTTTTCTTCATCTTAACGTACCTCAACAAATTTCCACGCACTCATTCATTCATCATATTTTCTCCTCACTTTTCCTCGATCCTCTCCCTGCCTCCCCATCTACCACAAGTGACTCTTCCTTTTGTTACTTAAGCACCTCATCAGAGCTTCCACACCTGCCTCGGAAGCAATTTGTCGCCTCGCTGCACAACACTCCAGGCTGATCTAACACAAAAGATAGCTAACATTATGACAACTTTATCCATTCCACTGTGACAGACAAAATTCCTTCGTTTTTCACCTTCCTTTCAAGGCTATGGGTTCGTCACCACAAAAAACTAATCAGATCTTCCTGGAGGCTGAGACAGGGCGGCTTCTGTTGTCCCGTTTAAGCCTTACACTCACCGCCGTTTGAGAAAAAATGCAAAGATACGGTTTTATTTTTACTGGCGATTATCTTGTACCCGCATACGTGACCCTGAGAACATGAACTCACAGTGGTGGAAAAGAAAACCAGTCCTGTGTGTTCATTTCACGTATCTAATATTGATTTGATAGTGTGTATTAGTTTTATTTCCTCTGACGACCGCCTTCAGGCAGTACTGCATGCGCGTGACCCTGAGAACGTGATATTCTGATGGTGGAGAAATGAAACCCGTCTTTCAATGTACTTAGTAGTGAGAAAAACGATATCATTTTTACCCTCTTGAAGATAACCTTATACATACATACAGGCATACGTACATGAAACCCCCCCTAATAAAAAAGAGCTTGCAATAGTGGAAAAGCAAACCATGCTCTTGCACATGTTTTCTTTGTACGTATTGAACACAGAAAAATAAAATATAAACATTAGCACCTATCTGATACATTATGTCTGCCTCTGAGAACATAATCATACAATCTTCTAATGAAAGAGGAATAAGCGTATATGTTTTCTATGTATGTTAGGAAATGAAAAAAAAAACACTCACACCGATGCACATTACCAGCAACGTACATCAATTAACTTACACTCGCTTGAGGCCTGTTGGAATGCTGTTGTGGATTCACTAAGTACAACACCAGCCACGCCAAACCAGATTGTGAAACATCAACTAACTGTCTCTCCACGTCAACAGCAAACACAAGGAAAAAAAGTCCATTCGAGGCCACAAACACTGTAGGCAATTAGATTTCACAGTTTTGTTGTCCAGGGACTTCCCCGTGACTCTCCTCTGCCCTCTGTCCCTTACTCTTAGGCCTCTCTCCGTCCCTCAGTCCTCAGTGCCGCTTCTGACTGTTCCCTAAAACTCGCTACGCTCTGATGTTATGTATAAGTAAACACAATGCATTAGTCAATCAATAAATGAATGAATGAATAAATAAAGTCTATCAATCAATCAGTGTGTGTGTGTGTGTGTGTGTGTGTGTGTGTGTGTGTGTGTGTGTGTGTGTGTGTGTGTGTGTGTGTGTGTGTGTGTGTGTGTGTGTGTGTGTGTGTGTGTGTGTGTGTGTGTGTGTGTGTGTGTGTGTGTGTGTGTGTGTTTATGTGTGTGTGTGAGGTAAGTGGTGCAGTCGTGCCAAGATGAAGTGTTAATGTGCCACCAAGTATGAAGCAGAAAGATCAAGGAGTCACAGCCACAGCCAGGTAACGCAGGCATGCGGTGAAGGTGAACCGTACGTGTGATCTCAGGAGCCACGAGTACCTTACAAATCCACGTTATATTAACCTATTTAACTCTTTACTGGACGTGTTTTCCTGCGTGTGTATGTGTGTGTGTTGCGCCACTCTTGTTAACGAGCAACGCATCTTCCTTTTACGAGAGTTCTTTGTCCATCGTACAGACACACCCAAGGACTCATGTGGCAGGAGACTGAGTTGGAAAAAGGCAGTGGTCTGTGGGTATATACCTAGTTGGCGGTAGATGAAGAATTGGTAGTAAGCAGAAGAGAGTTGATGGGTGGCTAGGGAGCGAGAGACGGGCTGTGGACAGGTGGGTAGCAGAATCAAGGTTAGATGGATGGGTAGATAGGAAACTGCGGACGAAATAGGTGGTGTTTCTGCCAGATGGTCAAAGGAACTAGTAATTAGAAGAAAACTGGCGAGGTCATGGAAGCCAAAAAAGCTCGGCATGTTATTTGTCAGGTTACGGTTTGGCAATTAGAGTACGCATCACGCATTCCACCTCTGAAAAATGTCATGTTTCTTGACGCTTGTGTAACAGTGCCTCGCAGCGAGACACCCTGGCACTACACACACACACACACACACACACACACACACAACGTTCCAATCTTTACGCCTTCCCATTCCGTCTCAGTCTTGTCCTGTCTCCCGGCGCGCCTGTGAGCAAAACAAAGTTGAGCAAAACAACTTCTTTGGGAGAGTAATTTAAGAGTGACCCACACATGTTATGATGCCTCGGGTTCCCTCTCTCCTCCCTCCGTAGGGCAAGACTCACCGTGAGCCACCATTCCTCTAATGACTCTAATAAGCAGCAGGAAGCCGCAACCATGTTTTTACCTCTGAAGTAACTGGGTCATTTTAACATTTAACATTGTAAAGACACGAAAACTGTCAAATAATTACAATTTCGTTTTTTTCCCACGGAATGATTTCATTACACAGAGCGTGCTTCATGCATTGCGCAAGATTGCCACGAGGTTGTCGAGTTATAAAAAAGAGAAAACAAATAAAACAGTAAAATAATAATTGAAAGATAACATAAAGGTGTGTGTGTGTGAGTGGGTGGGTGTGTGTGTATGAAAGATCGTAACGTGGAATAGTCTGGTATTTCCTCCGTGAAGTGAAAGGCAACTAAATGTAACACAGGCAAACACCTCAGAAAAATCAAACAAAAATGTTGTCCTTTACTCGAAACATGACCTATGAAGAATCTCTCTCTCTCTCTCTCTCTCTCTCTCTCTCTCTCCTCTCTCTCTCTCTCTCTCTCTCTCTCTCTCTCTCTCTCTCTCTCTCTCTCTCTCTCTCTCTCTTGGGCGTTGCAGGACAGGCGCGCAGGACCAGTATAGTCTGACCTACAATCATGTAATTACACATCTCACGCAGCGCACCG
>NC_087164.1:10294922-10297422 GCF_035594125.1 Scylla paramamosain
GTCTTTATAACATCAGATGCTGAGGCTGTGCAGCGTGAAACAGGTTAGGAGGAAAAAAAAATTATAGAACAAAGAAAAATTACTTATGTGACCTGAGCATGCAATAAAAAACTAATGGCATGTTGTTAAAACTCGACTTGATATATGGTTCATTACTTTCATCACTTTAAACATGAATACAAAGACGCTTCATCTAACTACATTTATGCCCAGACCTCAGCATGACGAGAATGAAGGCTGTGCAGTGCGGCAGGACTCGTGTGCAAGGCAGGCTAGTGCTCACAGGGCTGCGGTGTTCTATTTATTCTATTTATTTTTTCATGTAAGAGGGGTTCTGACCGAGGGCAACAAAAAGGGTAAGAAAGGTCCATTGAAGGTACCAGTCCCAGCAGTGGAATTCTGTTTATTCTATTTTATTTCATTTATTTTCATACGTAAAAGTGGTTCTGTTTAAGGGCAATAAAAAGAGGCATAAAGAAGGTCCACTGAAGGTACCAGACCCAAAAAATAGAGTCAAAAGAATTATCCAAAGTTATGAGAAGTGTCATGAAATCACCCTCCCTCATTAAGTTATAAGTACTACCCCCTTCACTGTCTGTTTATCCTCGGTCTCTGTCTCCGTGCGTGAAGTCTTACCTGCAGTCCTTGTCCCTGTAAAAAAATAAATAAATAATAATAATAATAATAATAATAATAGTAATAATAATAATCAAAATATAAGAGAAAAAAAAAACATTCCTTATCAGTCTTCGGTGGGAAAAATTAACCAGCAAATTAAATAGTAAAAATTAACGCAAGAAAACTTCCTAAGTAATTCTTGCCAGCCTTAACTTCCACTGCGATGCCCTCCAGTGTGTTCAATAAAGGCAGACATCAGACCAAATGCACAGAGGTTGGTAAACAAACACAAGCTGATAGATAGATGACCAGTGTGACATACATTGATATATTCCGCTAATATTCCCTAACTGAGTGTACTTGGTGTGATGTATTTATTGCCTAACTATCTTTACTCCTTAACCACTGGGAGGCTTTATTCATTTATTCATTTGTTTATTTATTTTATTCTTTTTTTTTTTTTTGTCTGTAGTGGAATAATGTTGACAGATGATAATGATGATGGTGATGAGGTTGTTAATAATAATGATAACAGAACTGAACAGCAATAAAGAAAAAAAAAAAGCTTGCATTCTGAAACCTTTTTTGGCAGAACTGAGGGTAAAGGAATAACTCGTCTAATTATCACAAGTGCTTTCCTTTTCACCTTGATAGTGCAAAACCTTTACTAAACATTCCCACACTCGTGAAAGCATCCTTGGAAAAAAATAAATTCAATAACTTTCACTTGTATCCGTTAGAATTTGCGGAGATAAGCCACTGGAACGTTAGGGAATGTGGCCCAGAAACAAAGAAAGTTATTACAACATCAGGCGTACCACCACCACCACCACCAATGCCACCGCCGCCGCCACCGCCGCCGCCCTCACCACCACAAGAAGAAGAAGAAAAAGAAGAAGAAGAAGAAGAAAAGAAGAAGGCAATGGCGGTGACGAAGAACGAAAACAAGAAAGAGAAAGGAAGAACAAGAAGAACAAGAAGAACAAGAAGATGAACAAGAGGAAGAACAAGAATTAGGCAACGACGGCGACGAGGAAGAACGAGAACAAGAAAGAGAGAAAGAGAAAGGAAGAAGAAGAAGAAGAAGAAGAAGAAGAAGAAGAAGAAGAAGAAGAAGAAGAAGAAGAAGAAGAAGAAGAAGAAGAAGAAGAAGAAGAAGAAGAAGAAGAAGAAGAAGAAGAAGAAGAAGAAGAAGAAGAAGAAGAAGAAGAAGAAGAAGAAGAAGAAGAAGAAGAAGAAGAAGAAGAAGAAGAAGAAGAAGAAGAAGAAGAAGAAGAAGAAGAAGAAGAAGAAGAAGAAGAAGAAGAAAAAGAAGCCAACGGCAGAAATGCAGAACAACAACAACAACAACAACAACAACAACAACAACAACAACATTATCATCATCATCATCTTCATCATCATCATCATCATCATCTCTCCCCCTGCTACGTGACATTGGCCACAAACATGATCCTGATGTACGACTCCAATATAACAAGCTGATCAGTGGGAGCAAACAGGTACCAGGCACCGCACAAAGGTTATCAGAGGTGCACCACATACACACCTCACCGCCACTTGGAGACACATGAGTAACACAAGAATGGAAGCCTGCCAGTCTCGTCTCGGCCTCCTGCAAGATCCGGTTTCTCCCACGGGTTGCTCATACAGATGATAAAAGCTTTCTTTAAGTGAACACGTACCTTAAGAGCAATCTAAAGGCGGCATCGCGACAAAGGGAATAACAAATGTACACAGCATGACTCCAGTGCCGGCCAAGGTGAAAGTAGAGTAGAGTGGACATGCTGCGGCACAACGCTCGGCTGGGTGTGGTTCCTGGGCCTGGCATGCTCCACGGAAAGGAGGAAGGGCATCGGCTGGGCACCCAGGGAAAGGAGAG
>NC_087164.1:10302422-10334922 GCF_035594125.1 Scylla paramamosain
GCCCTCTACATACGCGACTTACAAGAAAAACTCGGGCTATTACCTGCTGCTTATTATTTTTTACACATTATCAGCTGTGTATACCATTTCAGCTGATCGCCACACACCTCCTCTTGTGTGCGTGCTGTGGTAACGAAAGTAGCGAAGGTGTCATAACTTCACGTAAGTAGGAAAGCGACAACCTGGTATTCACTAGTAACGTGTGATGATAATACGACCTTGCTTGCGTCCGGCCGGTGACTCCTTGGTTCAGCCTGATCTCTCTCCTGTCAGTTTGTTATGCGAAGCAGTGGTGGATCCTGCCATTAAGCAAGAAAGTAATGCATAATGATGAACTGCAAAAATATCCAGTACTGAGAGCAAATATTGTAAAGGCTGTGAGGAAACTTTTATGGTGTAGAAATAGCGACGACTGTGTGCGGCTGAGCTCAAGGCGCCGCATGGACGTCACAACTAATCAACATACACTGTTCTGGTGGGAAAGACGCGCATGTAAGATGTTGATGCACTTTATGTGATAGCTGGCAAAATACTTTCACATAAAACAGCTTCAACACACAAACAAACTGTCCATTAACCTTTCCCGTCATCAGGGCTCCAGTCAAGCGGAACAGGTGCCCTCAAAAGACACCAAGACAGCCATGCCATCTGCCTGCACCAACCAAAAAAAGTGGGTCTTCATTGCAAAACTGTAGCCTAACGGTGCACATGGGCTTAAATGGAAACCAATAGTCGTAGGTTAGAATCCTGGCTGCAGTAAATGACCTCTAGCCAAGCCAACCATCTATCAACGCTGGGAGGATGGATAAACGAGAACTTAGACTCACACCCACGAAAATTCCCTGTCTACAGTTTGCACAATGCAGCGCTCCTACCCATTACACGTGGAACAGTACCTCGCCCGGGGAAGTGTTGCTGCCACACCCACGCAAGATGGTACGAGGCAGTTATGTGTGTGCGCCTAATGACTGGTATGAACCAATAGTATTACTGAGTAGAGGGGAGGGGGGTAGTAACTGCAATAGTGAAAGTAAAAGGAAACGCGTTAGTGTTATATTACATTCATGTGGAAGAACAAGGTACAGGCTAAGTACAAGTATGCTGCTGCTCAGACTCACGCCGGAATCGAAACTTGGGATTTAATGTTTGGGAACTCTTGCCTCACTTTTGGGAGGATCGACAGTTGAGCGCTTTTCGTTGTCTCAGTTTTGTGCACCTAGTTATAAATAAATTAGATATATAAGCAAAAAAATGTCATATCGCACACTTGCCAACTTTACATCTAGGAGGAGTTTCATCTCTATGTACAGAAATCTAAGTCAGAAACACTGATGCCGACTAAACTAGACGCACACAAGGTTCACAAAATGGTACGACAATTATAATGATGTAAGGCCGATTTATGCATTAATACTGATTAACGACTATACCACTCTGGCAGATGAAGCTTTCTTTGTGACACTGTTTATTTCATTGTTACAAACGTCATCAGTTCCTATTACTGTCGTCACTACATTTTTATTACAGAATAAGTTGGGAGCTGTTCGTGGAGGTCCAGTTGGGTTAGGTTATAAAAATACATTGTAAGGATAATGACGTATGTGACAATGAAGTGTATCAACTTGACGCAGTACCAGAAAAATTAGTTACATCCACAAGAATGAAATGGATGCGCTTCTATGGGAATTCCTTTGAGAATAATTACTTGCTCGCCAGACTACGCATTACGGGACCCGGAGCCGCCTGGAGTGAGAGAAGGCCATCAGTCATGCTCAGGGAAGCGGGGAGCACCAACACTCAGCCGCCGCCCTTTGTGTAGGTGCAGCCACTCACTATACGACAAACATATAGTGTTTACGAACTAAGTTTACAGTATAGCTATTACATCACGTGAAGATCAGCTATCACTAAATGACAAGCATGCAGTGTTTACAAAGCTCACTTACAGTATAAATATTACATCACGTGAAGATCAGCTAAGCCTTTGGGGCACGTAATGTTAGGTTAGATTACGTTTTGTTAATTTAGGCTAAGTTATATTAGCTACCACTAAACAACAAGCATACAGTGTTTACAAAGCCCACTCATAGTATAACTATTACATCACGTGAAGATCAGCTAAGCCTTTGGGGCACGTAATGTTTAAGTCAGATTACGTTTGGTTGATTTAGGCGAAGTTAGATTAGCCAACAACCTACCCTAGCACATTCCAGAATTAACAAGGGTGGTTAATTTTCAGATGATCCAAATGATTTCTTGAAGTAGGTACACGGGAAATCAATACTAAAGGTAACACTAAACTCGTGTATAAAATCAGTGTAAATATTCTAGAAACTAATTGTCTCCTGCTCCCTTATCACCTTGGAAAGTAGCTTGGAAACTAACTCAATTGTATCAAGTCCTGGAGTGGCCTCTCTTTACGTGTCTCCTCTTGTACTCAGCGTTCTATCAGCCTTTTTTTTTCATGTTACACTACACACAACAAACAGGAAATTTCTTTACCTCAAGAGAGGCAGCTTTCCCTCAGCAGCACAATTCTGGAAGCTTATTCACCAAAGTTAGGCAAACGTGCTTATACATGAGTTAATTTAAACGCATTTCACCCACCAGCGTTGATAATGTGTTTTCCTTCTGGACAGGGAAAGCCAATGTTAAGAAGTACTCAGAAGGACGGAGGGCGGACAACGAACAGCACGCAGGCAATTAACACATGGAGCGAGGGAGCTGCCACCAAGACCAACAGTAAATTTAACACTGAGGATTTCAAATAAAAGCTTGGGGACAAAATTTATGGTTAATATCTCTTGTAACCAAAGCCTTGCAATTTCTACACTACAAGAAAATCCAAGCACACCGAGAATTGCACCCTTAAAATCTTTACCTTCAAGTTTTTTAGGACACTCAATACTGGCATTTACTAAACATATTTGATGCTGCAGGTAGCACTAAGAGTTTAATCACTAGGACTCCGTTACTTAGCAGAGCCACAATAAGCCAAGGTCAAGGCCATGTGTTGATATCACTCAATCTGACCAAACTTAATCACCACTGACTATAAGCAAACTTCAAACAAACACTTCTGGAACATACGAAGAAACACATCACGTCTCGATCACCACACCAGCATTAGCACCTGTAATAATGTACCTTAGTCCTCACATAACTCTGTCAAGCTAAAGATCGTGGTTGTGAGAATAAAACTTGCGTCACTCTCGCTCCTTTAAGTTGAGAATGTTGGCGACCTCGAAGGAGTGGTGTGGGAAGCGGCCTTCTGGTTCCTGCCTGACCACCGCCACTACACGACGCGTCCCTCTCTCACACCCACAGCCACACCGCGCCTCGCATCACTACCCACGACCCTCTTCCTTTCTCTACATCCCTCGTGCACTGCCGCCACACAGCCAGCCTCCCGTCATGACCTACCCGGCACATCCTTCACCGAGCCCCCTCTCACGACCCTCTGCCCTCCACGCTTTTTCTTTCGTTACAATGGATTTGCTAGTGGATTTCATGGGGGTTTCAGACCGCAACAGAGGTTTATATCCTTATTAGGCTGGATGATTTCACAACCCCCAAGCAATACCAGGAAAAACTTACTTCAGTATAAAAAGAGGGAAAGTTATAATCAGCAGCCACTATTGTTTGTGGGGAGGGTATTATATGCTAATTGAAGTGGTAATGTTTCTGCTTTACTGCGTGTATGGGAAGCTGGCCAAGGACACAAACATGAAAAAAAAGTTCGCTTGATTGTGGCCTCCCAGCAATAAATAACAAAATAAACAAATTATTAAATAAATGAACAAACATATATACGTACATACCGGAGAGAGAGAGAGAGAGAGAGAGAGAGAGAGAGAGAGAGAGAGAGAGAGAGAGAGAGAGAGAGAGAGAGAGAGAGAGAGAGAAACAAAGAAAAGTAAAATAAAATAGAAAAAAGTAAATGAATATAATAAAACAAAACAAAAACAAAATTTAATAAAGAAAATAAATAAATGAATCTGTCAACTTAGTTCCGATTTATTACAGTGATTTATTACAGAACATAATCCCACCTGTAAATTTGCCTGCAGTATTTCCTCATGACCAGCCCACCACCATATTCTCGCCTCACCCAGTCCCCCTCCATGACCCTCTTCTGCTTTCCTCACCCCCCGATTTCTTTATTACCTTCCCGCTCTCCCAGCCTCTTCATGACCCGTCCGGCCCATCCTGGCTAGCCTCACCTCATCACCTTCACGACCACTCTCAGCCAAGCATCACAGAATCATTTCCGAGGCACTCAAGGACGTTTGCTCCAAAGACATTACTTATTCACTACTGGTTGGTTAATTTCTCTTCCCAACTATTTGTAAGAGGCAGGAGAGGTGTTTCTTTGGTTAGGTTAATGTTGAGTTACTTATTCATTACTGACTGGCTGACTTTCTTTTCCAGCTGGTTATTCGTAAGATAATAGGGAGTTACTTAATAGGTTTGGTTAGGTTAGATTAAGGCGGGTTAAGTTAGGTTAGGTAAGGTAAGGTAAGGTAAGGTAAGGTAAGGTAAGGTAAGGTTAGGTTAGGTTAGGTTAGGTTAGGTTAGGTTAGGTTAGGTTAGGTTAGATTAGATTATATTAGGCCAAATTGGGGAAGGTAAGATTATGTTAGGTAAGGTTAGGTTAGGACTTATTCATTACTGATTGGCTAATTTTCCTTACCAAGTGGGTACTCGTTAAAGGCTTGGAAGTTGTTTGTTCAGCAAGTATTGAACAGGAAGGGTAGAATTACTTGAGCGAAATCAAAGGAATAACAAACAGTAGCAGACTTGTTGGTTATTGTTATGCTGTTTGTGATAAGTTACACTGTTATATTCTGAAATTTCCTTAGCATACATGTACTATCTGATATCTGAAAAAAAATAATAATAATAATAATATATTCGAGTACAATTATCTATAAAACACCTAAGAAGAACAAACATTAGCAGACATGTTGGTTTTTGCAGTGTTGTCTGTGGTAAGCTGCAGTGTTGTCTGTGGTGAGCTACACTGTCATAATCTGAAGTCTCCTTAGTTTGGAAGTTTTTGGATACATGTCTGAAAATTTAATGTGTTAGAACAAAATTTCTTACAAAGGGAACACGAAGGAAGAACAAACCGTAGCAGACCTGTTCATCCTTACGAGGTAGTCTGTAATTAGCTACTGTTTATAATTGAAGGCTCCTTTGCATAGATGAGTTTTGACATGTGGACATCAGGAAAATCAATGTCCGGGAAGAAATACCAGGAACATGAAGAACAAAGAGCAGCAAACATGTTAACCCTTATAATGTGGTTTTTAATAAGCGACAGTGTATAATGTAAACACTCCTAAGCATGGATGCGTTTGGATACGTGGGAGGTACGAGTATAACAGTAAAATGAATGTGTTCCTGCTCGTGAAAAAAAATAACCGGAAGAAGCAACAGTTTGATAGCGACAGGAAGTGATCGCCACACAGTGTTCCAGGAGGGACGCTAAAGACCAGGAGGTACTGCTGCCGGGGATGTTTTCCTCCTCATAAAAGTTCTCCAGAAAAAAAAAAAAAAAAACGTTAATGATCGAGTCGTGATGTTTTTTTTGTAATCACACCGCTGGGTCGCTGTACTTTCCCCGTGATGAAGCGATCCGATGTAAAGGCAAAAGATGTTAAATAAAAATCATACGCGAGTTCTTCTGTCTTCGTAATAAAGAAAGGGAGCCATGATGAAAGAAAAAAAATACTTATGACGTCAAAATATCTACGAAATATACTTGGTGTCATCAGTTGATTTATTTTTTCATCTTTTTACTTCCAAAAGCTCAGTACTCGACTCAAAAGCGGTAATCCTGCTCCTCTATAGCCTCATACACATAACACTCACATTATCATCTGTCACTGTGATTATTGGGTTTATCTGTTCATGATTTTACTTCCACGAGCCTAGTACTCAATTCAAAAGCGTGTTTCCTGTTCCTCTCCAGCCTCTGCGGTTCTCATACCTACCCTCTTCATCTCGCCAGGAACACATCTCGCCTCCTATCACTGCTCTTCATCTTCCCTTCCCCCACACAACTCCACTCGACTATAAAACGCCATTACGCGAAGGATGAACAAAGCAACGTCTGGAATCGGCCATATGAGTATGAATAAGAGAAAAATCGGAGACAGCACCGTGGTAAACTCGGTTTCACACTTGGCCATCGCGTCCTTCTTTTGTTCATTATACTGTACGTACCCAATACTACTTCTCTCGACCAAGGAAGGTGTGGACGTATAGAGGGAAGAAACAAGACGAAGTAGCGCGGCGCAGGGAAACTATAGTACGTGCTGGTAAACACCGTGTGAAAGATATGACCGCAGAATCACTCCCTGTCATCCTTTAAGAGTCCCACCAGCACCAGAGACCCTGTCTGTGGTAGTGAGGTTTTTATGATGAGAAGAGTGACATGTTAAGTTGTCTGCAGAGGAATGGAGTGTAGAGAGGGAAAAGTATAGGATGAGAGAGAGAGAGAGAGAGAGAGAGAGAGAGAGAGAGAGAGAGAGAGAGAGAGAGAGAGAGAGAGAGAGAGAGAGAGAGAGAGAGAGAGAGAGAGAGAGAGAGAGAGAGAGACCATCAAACAAACAACAAAGATACAAAGAGATACAGACAGAAACAGAAACAGCCAAAAACAACAAAGCAAACTCAGAAACAAAGCAAGTCAGAGCAAAACAAGACAAAGAGGAAGCGACAATCGAAGGTGAAGGAGTTGTCGCGGAGCCAAGACGAGCCACAGGTGAGCGGCTCCCGGGGCAGGACAGGGAAGGTCGTTCACCCAGATGCCCGGGGGCGGCGGAGGGCGGCGGAGGGCGGTGGCAGGGATGGGGGTGAGTTTCCGAGAGCCCGCCCACCCGCCCGCCCGCCGATTTACTGTACCCGCCTGTCTCCCTGCTATCAGTGCCCGGCCCCCGCGTGATGCTTCCCCGCTTCCCTTGCCCCGCGCACCCAGCCACTCCCAGCCACCACAGCCATTAGCGCCGCGGTAATAGCAGTGGTTATGATAAGTGATGTTTCTTACGGGTGATTACAAGAGGTTCCATTACGCTACTAACGCTGCTCTGGTGGTTTTTACTTGGGACTGGAGAAATGTTAGTTGTTTTTTCTTTTCTTTTTTTATACAAGGGAATGCAGAGAATAATAATGCATTCCATTACGTTATTAGCATTACACTGATGGGTTTTTAGAAGGCACTGAAGAGACATACAGGATTTCATTAACCAATTACCATTTGACTGATGTTTGTTTGTTTTTTATAGAAGGGAATGCAGACAATGACAAGACATTCCATTAAACTATTAGCAATACACCGGTGGTTTTCACAAATCAATGAGGAGATTTACAGGAGGATTCCATTAAGCAATTAGCGTTTGATTGATGTTTTTGTCTCTTTTTCTACAAGGGACTGCAGAGAATAATAAGTCCTTCCACTATTAATATTAACAATACGCTGATTTTTTTGTTTCTTTTTTTTGTAAGGCACTGAAGAAGAAATAAAGTTCTAGGGATTCCAAACAACAAATCTCGCTATTTCACTGCAGTGCATTACAGTGCAATACACCAAATACACTATCAGAAGGAAACTAACTACAATATGACTGGAAAAAAAAGCTTCCTTAATTTCTATTATTTCCTTAGTGTTACACATGCTTCATGTTAAGTCTCTGCCACCAGCCTCACAGGACCTTGTGAGGCGACATGGCTGGCGACTACAGGGTCTTATTGGGTAGTTTGGCTTTAATGCATACATCGCCCTGCATTACAACAAACGAACTACAGCATCATAGAGAAACTACAACATGAAAGGCTGGAAGAAAAAGTAATCAATGGCTACTACTGTTGGTGGTGGAATAAACACTTAGTGGTATGGTAATGTGAGTAGTGACACCTCGTAATTCTGGATTCTCTCTCTCTCTCTCTCTCTCTCTCTCTCTCTCTCTCTCTCTCTCTCTCTCTCTCTCTCTCTCTCTCTCTCTCTCTCTCTCTCGTCGCAGTTTTGGATATTCCTTTTGAACAGTTCTCTTTTGGGACGGGGTCTTCATTTTTTGTGTTGCCCTTGACCAGAACCCCTTTTGACTAAGAAAAAATGTAAGGTCCAATCGTTGTGCAGTATATGGTGGTGGCAAGGTTAACAGGACGCTGTAAATTTAAGACAATGAGTGTTCTTGGATACCTTGGGTGATGGTGATGAGTGACAGTGGTGAACGACCCAGAGTACTGCCTTGAAGAACCACTCACCTCCTGTCTGATCCTCGCTTGTTCCCCACAGCGTATAAGGGCATCGGTGTTTTGTCACGAGGTGTCTAATTGGCAAGCGTCCCTAAGAAGACCAGGCGGTGGTGTCTAACATATGTGTTGCCTGACACTATTGGCATTATTGATGAAAAAAGACTGCCTGGGGTTAAACTCAAATAACTCCCACTAATCCACAAATCTCCGTAGAGAATTATTTATAAGTCAGAGCCATATGAACGTGTTACTGCGCAGTGTTACTGCGACGCCAAAATAAATAAATACATCTGTGAAATCAAATCAATCAACTTTAGAACTTAAATGAGGGTAAAAAAATTGGATGTTGCGCGGAATTATGAATTTTTCTGAGTATGAGAGAGAGAGAGAGAGAGAGAGAGAGAGAGAGAGAGACGCCCGACGATTGGCTTCTCCGGGCCTCGAGGGAAGCACGGGGCAAGAGGGAATGTCTGGTGGAAGTGCATGTGTGCGTCCGTGACCGAGCAGCGCCACTACCTTACTATTTATGATCACGAGGTTTGTTGTCTTGGCGCGACGAACAGGTTTTTGGTGCGTGTTGCGGTGGTGTCGCGGGAGCTGCGGGCTGTGGGGTTGCGTGTGGCCCAATACCAATAATTGTGATGAAAGCTGAGAGTCTCCGCACACTTATCAAATACGAGGTTGATCCGTGACATGTGAAGTGGTTCGGGTGGACAGCCGTGTGACGCTGATCACGTGACACGGCAAGAGGATTCGTGTTTACAGAGATGCGTGGATGGAAGGGAACTGCCACCGCACCGTGACTTGATCTATGATTTCACGGTAGTCTGGAATTGCTACCCTCGCAGCTTAGGATTGGGGGTGTAACTTGTTTGTGGTTTTGAATGGTCAGTATTACGTATTTTGTTCATCACTTTGCTGCTGATGATGATGGGCAAATACGGCTGTTTGTTAGTCCCTTTAACACACGAAAGGTTGAAGGCGTGTGGATAAAACTTTTCCATTGTCGGTGCAAACTTTACCTTCGTCCATTCCACTAGAGATTAGCGTCTTTTTCATCGAACATGCATCACGGAATTACATCCAGTGGCCAAAAGTCACTGAGCTGATGGAAAAGCTTATCAAAAGACACCGTTACAAAGGCGTCTGAAATTCTCACAGCTGCACCCACGCTAGGGTGTTGTACGTGTATGTACGACTATGGTTAGGTTAGGTTGGTTTGGTTAGGTTAGGTTAGGTTAAGTTTGGTTAGATTAGGTTAAGTCAGGATAGGTTAGGTTAGGTTAGGATAGGTTAGGTTAGGTTAGGATAGGTTAGGTTAGGTTGTTAGGTTAGGTTAGGTTAGGTTAAGTTAGTCAGGTTAGGTTAGGTTAGGTTACGTTACGTTAGGTTAGGTTAGGTTAAGTTAGGTTAGGTTAAGTTAGCCAGGTTAGGTTAGGTTAGGTAAGGTTAAGTTAGTCAGGTATTTCTTCCTCAACTGAAACTTTTTTTAACACGCTGGAGACGCTAACCAACGGGACAATCAATTCCCACTAGAGCTTCCGTTATTTATCGCGTGAGTTCGTTCCAAACCCACCACCGAGCACATCCCATCCATTGTACAGACGCTGGCTTCATGTCACTTAAGAGCTGCGTTTTAGATTGGCGATCTCGCATTCTGGCCAATTACTTGCTGCTGTAAGAGACCCTGCGCTGCTACCACTCAGGACAGGGAGAACATTTTGCTGTTTTTATAATAGTAACGGGAAAAAAATAACATAAAAAAAAAAAAAAACTACTGTACCGTCAGGAAGGGTTAACTGACAGGCTGATGGGTGACTGTAGATAACAAAACAGCTCCGTTGACAGATAGACAGAAAGACATTAATCTTTTCTGACAAATGTCCCAGCCTTCTTTCCTCGTCTGAGGCGAATGTAACTGTTACTTCCTTTTGCGGCGCCGAGCAGCTCTGAGACAATGGGCAGGCGTGGCGCGGGGCTGGGGAGGCTGCGTCACCTTCCTTATGGTTGTCCTAATTAACCTCGCAGACAAATTAGGTCTTATTAATAATAATTTATTATATACGATAAGTAATACGTACTTAGTGACAACATGTAAAATCCGTGTGAGGAAAAAGAGAGGGGGGGGGGAAAGAAACTGGATATTGGAGCGCGGCCTTGAGGCACCACATTATGACGTGTATAGTACGTGTCTGCCTGCTGCTCTCGTGTAGGGGGTGGCGAGGGAGGGAGTAGCAAGCGGCCCTGAAGCTGTCTTATTTTGTATGACATGATTGTGACCACTTTATCTTGCTGCTGCTAATGTGGTTATTGTTGTTGTTCGTCGTTGTAGTGATGGTGGTGGTGGTGGCGGTGAATTTATTATAACAATGCACACTTATAAATCTGTAAATACTATCACGTACACTACTAACAATATAGATACTTATTCATTTCCTCGGCTGAATTACTATATGCATAATCACAGTTTCCAATGGTAGTAATTTCTGACGCAGTACACATTATTACTACTGTGAGACTCAATTGGAATAGTCGGCTTGGTTCCATTCGGCCTTGCGGGGAAAGTCGAGTCCGGTACCTCAACCCGCCCATTGGGGAAACTCATGGCAGGTGAAACTCGCACTAGGGAAGTGGGGAGGGGAGGGGACCGGTGTGTGGGGATACGAGGAGGGATGGACCTGGCGTGTGATGTTGGGATGTGAGGATGTGAGGGGACAAGTGTTAGGGTAAGGGGAAGGGGGAAGGAGTGACGTGTAGGATATGGAGTGTTGGGATGTGGGATGTGAAGGACTTGGATATAGGGAGGAGTCGCGTGTGTGGTGTGGATGTGGAGTACCGGGGTGTGGAGAAAGGAGGAAGAGGAGATGTATTGGATGTGGAAACCTGTGTATTGTGGGATCGTGTGGTACAGGAATACGAGTGATGCAAGGGAGTGGGGTGTAGAACTGTACTGAGTGTATACGAGGTGGGGGTGTGGGGCGCGGGTACAAGTAACTGGAATACGGAGAGGCAGGGTGCTGTCATACACTGGATTCCGAGGTGCTGGGGTGCTTAGACAATGGTGAATGGGCGAAGGGGTGTTGTGGTCGTTACTCCGTTAGGAAGTGGACGAGGCTTAATAAGACGGTGCCTCGCCAGCCAATCAGTGTATGCTCGTGACTGACTGACTGGCCCGCGAGCTCCACCACCACGCTGCTCACAGGCCACGTCCACAAAAAAAAAGTCGTCTGCACTAAAGTACCTAAATCAAGTGGAATTTCACGAAGGTTTTTATGATCCACCTTGATTATTGCGATGATTTAGACAATAAGCTGAAAAACACAAAATGATCAGCGGACTTGAAAACAATCACGTCCTTTTACCGGTTGGGAAATAGAAAAAAAATGGCGATGGTACTTCATACTTTTTTTTTCTTTTCTTTTTTTTTCAGACAAGCTCTTTCCACATCACAACCGCAAGACATGAGATACGACGCGCACCTGACATCATTAGGTCCCGGAATGTCAAGCCTGTGCAGGTGAGCCTCGCCATAAACAGAACCACAACACAATCAGTTTCTTAGCCGCAGGTAGACAGCAAAACCCGGTAATAAAAATAGCTATCCAGTTTGTTAACACAGGAACACCAGGAATCAATCGAAGGTAACAAACACTATCAATTTAATAAAAAAAAAAACACGCTAATGAAAGGCAGAGGAGTTAAGGTTTCAATGTATTCGTATGCATGACCACGATGTACAGCCTTCCCATTTAATCCCCGTTTGCTTGAGTGCCGGGGGAAAGTAGCGTAGCAGATGTGGCGGCGAGGAATGCCAGGCGTGAGGGGGTGGAGGCGAGTCGGTGAGGCAGGCTTGGGCGGGGAGTGGAGGGACGATCGAGCAAGTAGCGGTTCCCCAAGTCCAGCGGCCAGTGGTAGCCTTGGCAACACCACCCCGGCCTGAGCAACTTCACCACCCTACCGTCTCTGAACATTCCAGGATAAATGATGACTGATACACGGTTTGGCGGCGCAGTGTTCAGGGTCATATTCAGCAGCGCGATCAAAAGGATTCAGCAAAATCAATGTAAAAAAAGAAGAGAGGAGATAAGAAAGTATTGATAATAATATGCACAGTACGGCATTTCGCGGAGGGATGGCATTAATCTTATTTAATTATTTGTTTAGCCGCATGAGCCAAAGGACTCAGCAAAAACAATGTAAAAATGAACAGACACCAAGAAAGTATTGATGGCTAATGATATGTACAGTAAGATGCTTAATGGATAGATACCTACACTACTCGTTGCATATTTTTTTTTTTTTTTGCCGCACCAACAAGAAGACTCAGCAAAAAAAAAACAATACGAAAATGAAGAAGTAAGAAAGCATTGATCGTAACATGTTTTATGGACACAGGGTAACATTCCTCTTATTGCATCATAGCCATCACCACGTAGCTTATCAAGACACACTACACCACTCGATAATAACAAGTAACGTAACTGAATCCTAACCGTAAGCTCAATCTACCCGTGTCTTTCTCTCACCTACCTTCATTATCTCAAGTGTAACCGCTCCACCACTGAACACTAAAGCTTGACGTGTATTATCTTATCATCATCAGAAGGGAAGGACATGAGAGAGGTACCGAGTGTGACCCGCCATGGTGAGTTCACGTAAATCTGGGTTTGCTTATAATACGAGTAACATCAGGAAGGGAAAGCTCCGGATGTTGCAATTACTATGCCTCTGCTTGTACTGTGTGTGTGTCTGCGTGAAACACGATAATGCTGGCAGGGGTTGGGGGTAGGGGTGTTCTCTAGTTTGTAAGGAGACACACACACACACACAGTCAGCCCCTTTCTCTCTCTCTCTCTCTCTCTCTCTCTCTCTCTCTCTCTCTCTCTCTCTCTCTCTCTCTCTCTCTCTCTCTCTCTCTCTCTCTCTCTCTCTTATTCGCTTTAATATGTATTCTGTTTGTAAGTCTGGAAAATAAATGTATTTTTTGTAAAGAATTTACTACTACTACTACTACTACTACTACTACTACAACTACTACTACTACTACTACTACTACTATTACTACTACTACTACTACTACTACTACTACTACTACTACGACTTTCTGTGTGTGTGTGTGTGTGTGTGTGTGTGTGTGTGTGTGTGTGTGTGTGTGTGTGTGTGTGTGTGTGTGTGTGTGTGTGTGTGTGTGTGTGTGTGTGTGTGTGTATTTTTTTCGTCCATGAGCGGAAACAGCAGGGGAGCCTTTTTTCGCGTGACAGTCACCACACAATGGCTTCATTCTGTCACTTTTTCTCGAGTGCACATATGTGGCCTGAGCAGACTTTCCACACTAATGGCATTGCTGCATTGTGTCACTCTTGGTGTGTACGTACGTCTCACACACACACACACACACACACACACACACACACACACACACACACACACACACACACACACACACACACACACACACACACACCTAGTCCACGGGTCAGGTCACGTCACGCACAATGACGAGAACCTGCAGCCTTTCATTTACTGGTTGGTGATCACACAATGGATAATTTCCCGCGTTGAGGAACACGCCTGCACTCACCACTTCACGACTCGAGGCTATTGGCATGCTCATATCATTCCTGCTCGCTCGCTATGAGGCAGTCCGCGAGGTCAGGCAGTCACGGAGGAGCCCACCTACTGACAGGTTTCCTCAGGCTGACCCCTCATGGCCGAAGCCCCTCTCTACCCCCTCCCTCGCCACTAACTGCACCACACAAAGTACTCACGCGGCCAGCTGGTCAAGGCTCCACCACACGCTGAGATCCCTAAGGCCGGTGAGGAGCATAGGAAGCTTACCTGCAACAAAGATAAGGACATGTGGTGATTTCAACACTTGTACTCAAGGACTATAATGTTTCACCAACTCTGGTATAGTAATTTTACCACTTGAGGACACAGGAATATGATAATACTGGGGTTTATTGATGCTCTCACTGTTTAGTCTACGTATTCCCTTCTTGTACTTAAATGTGAGGAAAAGTAACTCTTATTTTTGCCATATCCCTTTAATTATAAGATACACACACACACACACACACACACACACACACACACACACACACACACACACACACACTTGAACAGGTAAACCAACAAAATAGAAAAGATGCAAAAAAGTAGCAAGTAAGTGAACTAAGAAAGGTTCAGTCGGAATAAACAAGAAAAGAAAGAAATAAAGACAATGAAAAAAGAACGAAAGAAAAGAAGCAAAGATAAAAAAAAATACATGGTAAAAAAATATATATATATTTATACTACACCAGCAAGCAGCGGATCAAGAAACCACAGCAAAAAAAAAAAAGAAAAAAAAAAGCATTGGAGATAACAGAAAAGATAGATATTCTTTCATTACTTTCTCATCAGCAGCTTTTTAACTCAGGGATATTTGAAACAAGGAATATTCACAAACATAACAATACATTATAAAGTATTAGAAGGGACATGACAAGCTTGATTTTTAATCCTGTAAAAACACAATCAAGTAAACACACACACACACACACACACACACACACACACACACACACACACACACACACACACACACACACACAAGCGTCGGAAGTTCCCAGGAATCTTGATACACACGAACGGTGCTGAAAAGTGAGAAAATTGTGTCTCGTAGTGGTCGTTCATCATATCAAATGGGCTACTGACCGCTCGTCAAGGCCACTGGGTTATGGACTCAGCAACAAGGTGGTGGTGGTGGTGCTGGTAGTAGTAGTAGTAGTAGTAGTAGTAGTAGTAGTAGTAGTAGTAGTAGTAGTAGTAGTAGTAGTAGTAGTAGTAGTAGTAGTAGTAGTAGTAGTAGTTTTTTTTCTTATATTTGTTCAATAAATAACACACACTTGCGAGAGAGAGAGAGAGAGAGAGAGAGAGAGAGAGAGAGAGAGAGAGAGAGAGAGAGAGAGAGAGAGTTACCGCTTGCGGGGACGGGGGGGGGAGGAAGTGAAGAAGTGAAGATGAGATGGCAGAGGTGGGAGAGTGGGTCGTGAGGATGGAGATGACGATGTTTACACTAAAAGATGCTGACTTATGGGATAGGGCCATAATGAAACCCTTGTGATGGTCGGGTGTTGTGGTGCTCGCGACACCCCTACCGGCAGAAGGGTGATCGACCTGCGTTCTACACTCGTCGCCCACGCTCATTCACAAAGCCCCCAGTACGTAAGTGTACAAGAGATTAAGTGTGCTGTAGACCGGGAGTAAAGACACTGATCCCAGCTCCTGATTCAGCCACTTGATACCCAAACAAACGGAGGAGACTTCACAAAAACAGACAACAAAAACCACACCACTAACTACAAAACATCCCATCATCCCATTATATGTACAGCAGTGAGCTCTTTTCCCACCTGTCATCCCGTGGGGACCTGTGTTGGAGCGGAGTCACCCCTGCACTCATCACTCAGCCTTGCTCTCACTCCTCCCTCACTCCTTCACCCGTGACAGCCGTATTTCGGAATGCCTCCACCTCTTCCTCTCACCCCTGACCCCCAGGTAACAGTGCCGGAGGGTTCGTGGGTGCTCAGTCTTCACAAACCCACGCCGATCCACCCTTTCATCCATCCACCACACGTACACATCCACCCATCATACTTATACACACACACTTCTAGATCTACAAGCCTCAGCGTATAACAGATACAAGATGGAATGCAGATGATATGAAACTGCGCCTTTAGAAAGTTAGAAAATCATGCCAACACACACACACACACACACACACACACACACACACACACACACACACACACACACACCTACCAACTGTTATACTCGTACGTTCTTTTAGATGTAGTGAAAGACGAGATTCAACGTATGGTAAATGCAAGAAGACTCGAGTGAGATACATAGGCAGTACTGTATCCTATTAATTCATAAAAAAAAATGGTAACACACCCAATATAGCCAGCATACTCACACACACTTGAATAGGAGAAAACTAAGACTGAAAGTAAGGTGAACGCATGACGGGGACACAGTAGGATAGGAAGGTACTGTGCCCTAGAAGTTAATAAAACCATATCACTACATCCATTCATTGCCATCAACATATTTCCACAAGTAGGAAAACAAGACGCATCGTAAAGCAAATGCAACACGAGTGAGATATCCTACCGTGCCCTACAAGTTAATAAACACATACATACCACTCTATTCATTCAAAGCCACCAACATACCCACACACACACTTCTAAATATAGGAAAGCAGGACAACATAAGGCGTATTGTACGTTCTCTTAGTTGACAAAAATTTCACATAACCAGTACACATCCAAAGCCACCAGCATATTCATACACGCTTCTAAGCACAGGAGGAGAGGGATGAGAGACGAGGACTGGAATAAGACAGAAGGATAGTAATTTGTCCTGGAAGTTACCAAAAAAACATGCTAACAGATCTACTACACACATCTGAAGCCAAGAGGAAACTCATACACACTTCTAAGTAAAGAAAAATAGGAAGAAAAGGACACAAGTAGGACAGAAGGATGGTACTGTCCTAAAACTCGATAAAAACTTAACATACCCAGTACAAGCTTTCGAAACCACTAGCATGCTTATACACGCTTCTAAATATAAGCCACCGGGGCAGCGTATAGCGGATGCAGGTACTCAAGTAGAATAGGAGGATGGTTCTGTGCCCAACAAAGCGATAACAACGTGGTAACAGTTAAGTCTCGTGTGAATGCAAGCCTCAAACACTAATTCCCTCCTTCCGTCTTTCCTTCCCTTCTCTCTCCCTCCCTCCCTCTCTCCCCCCGGCACTCCCAGCACCGCACAATTTAGCACGCAAGAGGTGTGAAAGGGGAACCGGAATACCGTGGCGTCTGTTAAGTGAGAGTCAAACTTCTCTTCCTCTTCCTCAACTCACATATCCCGAAACATTAAGGCAAAACAAGGAGTCTCATCCCTAGAACTGACGGTACACACGAAAGAATAATATCAATATGTTTAGGATATCTGTAGTTATGATAAGGGTTGTAATTCTAAGGCCATCGTTATAACCCACCAGAGGGCTGATTATACATTACTGACATCACAAAGTTAATAGAAAGTTTGAACATAACATTATGGAAGCTATAAGAATCCAATAGGCCTAAAGGTGGTAGTTTCTGTATTATCATTCCTGTCCACAAATTCTATTCTCAGCAGAACTACCTAATGACTGCACTAACTGAAAACTGAGTCTATTCCACGTTATTTGAGAAACTGTTAGCATATATTTAGGGGATATTCATGTCCTTCCTTTCTTTATCAAGTTGTCTTTCACTACATCAATTCCAACCAGCTTGACTCTCTTCATTGAAATCATGAGACGAACCTTTCACCTATGCAGGTAACGCACTTTACATACACCTGCCCTGCTCACCTTCCCGGCCTCCTGTTATGGCCATGCCGGAAAAAACGTGCTTTGTGTTCACCTTCTTGACTCACTCTTGTGTTAAGAGTATTCCATATAAGTTTAGTTCTGGAGCAAGTCCAGACACGCGCCAAGACTAAACGCAGAATTCTCGGGTGTTGTTCCCCAGGGTGGCGTTACCTCAAGGAGCATCGTGTCATAGAAGTACATGATGACCACCTATAGAAGCGTAGAAGCGAGTCCCGAAGTGCGTTGAAATCACTTAGGGAATGCTGGGAACGAACTAAGTGGAATGCAGTACGTTAAAATATCCAGGCTTTTTTTTTTTTTAAGTGTTTTAGGAAGAGTGACTTTGCTAGTATAAGCCCAATTTTATTAGTTTTCATTATCATTGGCTTCATGTTATTGGTAATACATCTGAAGAATAAGTAAAATAAATTATCGAGTACTTTTCTCCTCCTTTATAATTTCTAAAACGGAATTCTTCGTTTAGTAAGCAACAATCGGAAGCTTCACTTTAAGCCATTCATTCCTGCAGACAATGCCCGAACTCTACAGTATCATCTACCGTTTGTCAGAATAAATAAAGATAACATTAGAATAAACCGTTATTCAGATTAATTTTAATTTCTTCATTACGTAAGATACCATAAATTTAATAAAGCCATATATTGGTACCTAGAATCTAATAAACCATTTCACTGCTGGACATTAATTTCCATAATCCCACGTAACTTTTAAACACACTCTTGTACTATAGTGTCTTTTCTGTCGCCAAGAAAGAATGTAAACAGCTTTCTATTCCCTCTTATTTCTGTGTACTTACAATCTTTTTTTCCACTGATCTGAATGTTAAAGAATGGCCATATAATTAAAAGGTTCAAATAGACGTTATGGTACTGGAAGAGCATTCGGTTATTTTCAGGAGCCTCCGTCCAGCATCACCATCCCACATCCTGCCTCACTCCCCCCTCAAACATTCCCTCCCTGCACACTTTTTCTTTCCTCAGACAGTCTTCAAACAACTTTGTTTTTGTTAACCAGAGGTGAAGTTAACAACATGACAGCGCTGAATCTTAATGGACTTTGCCGGAGTCGTGTGTGTTGGGGAGGAGAGGTGTGTGTGTGTGTGTGTGTGTGTGTGTGTGTGTGTGTGTGTGTGTGTGTGTGTGTGTGTGTGTGTGTGTGTGTGTGTGTGTGTGTGTGTGTGTGTGTGTGTGTGTGTGTGTGTGTGTGTGTGTGTGTGTGTGTGCATAACATTTCTTCAAAATACAGCGACTTTTGATCATTATCTTCTTCCTATTTAAATTTCCTACTCAACACACATGTGTGCGTGTGTGTATATATATATATATATATATATATATATATATATATATATATATATATATATATATATATATATATATATATATATATATATATATATATATATATATATATATATATATACACGTGCGCGCGCTTGCAGAAAAACGTAACTCGACAGACTTGATTAACAGAAGTTGCTGAATTATTCCTGTGTCTCCCTGGACTTGCTCTGGGGACAAGATACCATCATGCACAGATGTTTCACCATGCATTAATTATCTGGCGCTCAATAAAACCATGTCCCCATTATTCTTGTGATCATTCTCCTCCCCGAAGCAATGTAGGACCCCAAGAAGATAAGGGGAGCTGTGAGAAGTCAGTCGGCCCACACGTGGCAGTTCCTGTATAAAGCACACATATCTATATCCACCTATCATCCCTACACGTGTACTTATTTAATATATTATAGCGTCTTACTAACTCGACACTAACAACCCAAGTAAGGAGTCTTCCTTTTTTTCTATATTTTATCCCACCAAAACCTGACGCTATCTAAAGACCTGTGATCTGTTATTCTCATACATGTGCTTGTATATAAGCAAGATCAATGGATTCTAAGGAAAATGCTAAAAAAACAAAGGACTTTCTATACGGATACTCATTGTTGCCAGCGACTTCAAACGTTGGTAGTTCTAACAAGACTATCTGCTTCATCGCATGTGGTGAACAAACAATATGACTGTTCTGTTACTCCACTTCATAAATCTACGGGAGCAGAAAAAACAGGCCACGTATCTGCAACAAATGAACCACAAGGCACGTCTTTAAATCCCTGTTTGTCATTTTAACCATACAAGTGCCCAATTATCTCAGATTTAATAAGTACTTACAATATAGTACAAATATTGGCATATGTTAACTTCTTTTTACGAGTTAATTTGAAAATATCCATCACTGCTTTCTGGTCAGCCCTGGATGGATAAACCGACTGCTGCGAGGAGTTCAATAAACTTCCTTGACCTGCTGGCTGAGCTTTTTCTGAGCCGTCACTTGGGACTCGCCATCAAGGTGTTTGGAGCTTCCCTAAGGATGATGGCAGGAAGCTCTTTTACCGACCAAGAAACTGTGTCGGATGTTTGAAGCTACACCCTGCACGTCCCTAATTCGTGATATCTGCCAGCTGCCACAAGACCACAACCACCTCACCAGTATCCCCCGGCAAGGTTTCGTGTCAAGAATAACAGACACACGGCGGCGCAGAACTCGTAGCGCCATCCAAGAAAAATATATCTGACGACAGCTTACAGTTGAAAGCCTGCGCGAACCCATTATATACAGTGTATGATAGATGATTCAGGTGATGAGACAGCAGCCCTGCAACACCCCGCGGCGCCTGACAACCACAAGTTAGCTACACAAGCACATCACACCAACACAAATGTCTACAACCTGTCATTTAACCATTTAACATTCCACGCAATGATGGGCAGCACAAGGCGTGGGCCAGGACTGCACTGTGTACTGGTAGCACTAGTAAAGCAAGGACTGAACAGCGCCTCCCTCATAAACTTGGCTGCGGTCTCGTCGCCACAGAGCTGCGGTCGCCCGAGAACTGGGTTACCTTGCCCCTGAACCTCGCCGACTCTCCCGGAGCCGCTGCCTTCCGGTAAAGTGGCGCCAAGGACCTCTCTCTCTCTCACACACACACACACACACACACACACACACACACACACACACACACACACACACACACAAGCAATGCATGGCGGCTGAGTCAGCGACACCCAAGCTGCAACCACACAGGTCTCAGATACCCGAGGCCAGGGAAAGAACGTGTTCCACCTCCTTTCATTTGCTTTATTCTAAAGAAGACAATAGTGGTCCTGAGACACCAGACGATAAGTGACCGCTGTTCCAAGCGATTCATGGAAGGAAAAACTTGTTCCTTGAATGTTATGCGGCGAGACACGAATGGAAGGTCACCTGTGAGGCAGTCAACTCAAATAGAGCATGGGCCAATGGCAACACGGATACTTGTTATGAAAGCTTCATACTAAAAGCAATGACCCAAAATGTGTCGGTCCAGCAATGATGCTTGTCAAGTCTACCACAGGCTACAACGAGAGCTGCCTTCAGTCACGCCAGCCAGTAATGGAATGGAAATGAGGTAATTACGCACATGTCACGACCTATAGTTAGTCTGGAGAGTTCACTCAAAAGGAGAATATCGAAAAAACGTCATTCGGCGCCAAACACAGTGCAGCCTGACAGCCTTGGAGAGGACCAAGAGTGGCTTAACCTTGAGGCGCAATTCATCCGTCAGACTTCCCACAGAAACATGTTAGTGCCATCACCGGCTGGGGCGAGGGGGGATGGAAGAGTAAGCACCTACCCTATGCCTAACGTTATCCTCGAGGAGAACTTGAGAGTAAAACTTAAATGGTAGTACATGAACTACACAACTGCAGCCCACATGGAAAAAAATCATAATCACCAATATGTGTTATGTTTCACACAGACTCGAGCACTTTTAGATGAGCAAAGCATACGAGTACGCTGACACAGAACCAGCCACCCGCGACGTTTGGATGGCTCTGTCAGCCTCAAGGGAGGGAGAGCGTACTGTACACTGCGTGGAAGGAAGGAGCGATAGTAATAGGGAATACCTGAAGGGAAACAATGCAACACTTCACACAGACTTAATGTGTGGGTGTTTCAGTTCTGAGCGGTGAAGGCCAAGGCTGCCAGCACGCCGCGCAGTGTGGATCGCGGCCAGGGAGGCAAGGAGCAGCAGCAGAAGCGGCCGGAAGTAAGAAGCGTTTGTTGAGAAAGTTTGTGACTCAGGAGAGTAGCGGGGACGCGGCTGTGTCTACTTTCCCTGCCACCACCGCTGACGTGTGCTGCCTGCGGGAGGAGGCAGCCCACCTGCCGGACCCTCCACTAGGACACGTCTGGCGGGATTCTATGGTGGTGGTGGTGGTGGTGAGTAGTGAGCGTTGATGATGATGATGATGATGATGATGATGATGATGATGATGATGATGATGATGATGATGATGATGATGATGGGTAGTAAGGGATTACTTTTTTTCACATCCTAACTGAGTGTATGTATGTATGTAGTCTCCAATCCTATGACCTGTGTTGCACTCTCTTCTTCCTAAACATACACGTAGAGCAAAGTATTGTACTGAAATAGACAATGAAGGACCTAAATCACTCAGAGATCGTTATCCCTTGTAATGCCTTTGTATGCATCATCTTGCAAGCATAGTAGCGTAGATGCCACATGTATAACTTATATGTGTATGGAATATGCATGTTTATGAATGTGTACCTGTGTGTGTCTTCATGTGGCTTATGGACCCTTTATTCATGCCTTCCCGTGTGTGTAGGTGTGGGTGAGTGTATGCCTGCTTGTCCGTCCGTCTGTGTATTTGTCTGTATTCCTGATGGTGTGCGTTCAAGAGATGGAACTAAGATATGCATGAATTCTTGTTTACGTAAAAGTCTGCCTGTCTGAAATAAGAAATAAACGTTAAGCCACACGTGTACACAAGAAACCAGACCTCTCGGATGCATCACAGCCCTGGATCACGGGAAAGGTCTCTCCTGCGGGTAAACAACACTTGAATGTATCAGTCTATACCACCATAACCCACTATACAAATAAAACATACAACGAGAGCAACATCTCACTATTAGGCAACGCTTGGTTGTCTACGGAGCTGGTAGTGTAAGAAGAGAAACAAATTCCAGGTATGACTTTAGAACATTTTTATTTTGCTTTGTTTTTTCCAAGTGAGAGACTGACTGAGGGCACAAAAAATGGAATGAGACGCAAGTTGAATAACACAAAATACCACACTATATAGACTCCCTCAGGCACATGGCAGAAGCAAATCACACTAGACATGCGGTACCCTCAAGAAACTGACCAAGAGTACAAAACTGAAGATAATATTGGATTAAATAACACACAAACCATCGTATTACAACTCCCCGGAATAACGACAGAAGAAAGTCACTCTGCACCGGTGTTATCTCCCTCCTGACGTGCCTAAAAATAAAACTGCCGACGCTGTGAAGACCAGACGTGCTCAGTGAATACAGGCAGATAAAAAATAGAGGCAAAGAAGCTTCAGACGCAAGAACGTCGTTTCGTTATCACACCGGGTTATAAGTTCCGAGTCAAGTTTTGCGTAAATCTAGTAGTAATGCAATGAGAGAGAGAGAGAGAGAGAGAGAGAGAGAGAGAGAGAGAGAGAGAGAGAGAGAGAGAGAGAGAGAGAGAGAGAGAGAGAGAGAGAGAGCACAACTTTCTCTCAGCGGACTCGGTCAGGATCAGCGTCTTGTAAACGGGACGCGTCTAGCATTATACTCAGGTACACACACATTCCTCGGCTCCCTCCTCCGCGCCACCCTACACACACTTTCAAGCCTGTGCCCTACATTGACTGCAAGTACTCCATCCTCCCCAGCTGAGACACGGAATTAGGAGCATAATCTAGGTACCCTCCACATTTCTTACCCTATATTACTCGTTATTTTATTTAGTTATCGTTTTTTTTTTTTCTTCTTTCACTAGTAATTATAATGGTGATTTTCTTTTACAGGAAATAAGTAATCGTTCCGAGCCAGGACATGACATTCCAATTATGAATTTCCGAGTTTCTATTGCTATATCATTCATTGTTATCTAATTTCTTTAATAATCCTTTGCAATGACCTTACTTTCCTATTACGAAACTGTTCCAAGGCCCAACATCAATTTGCTTTACCCTTATCTTGCATGCTCCTGTCGCTACGTTATCCATCATTATCTAACCGTAGCTCTTAATCCGTATAGAGACGTACTCGTTGTGTTAAAAAAAATAGACTTGCCTCAGATCTAGACATGAAATTATGACTTTCTAACGCTTTGTAGACGCTTATCAGTATAATCTCGAATCTGCTATTGGATTTCTTTTTTTTTTTTTAATTAAGAAACCGGCATCTTCAGTGGGTATTTTTTTTCTCAGTGTAGTTGCCAGTGGCCAGAGCGCCTCTTACATAAAAATGGATTAATTTCTATCCCAGCATAATCTTTAGTTACTTCAGTCTGTTTTCGTAATCCGTATTGGTGACCTTACTGCTTCTTCATCTTTTTGACTTCCAACTCTTCTCCTCACGCATAATACTAGTGCAAGTTTACTCGTAGACCATCATCATCAGGGACACCTCTGACGGCATAACGAGTGATCAAACAGTTAAAACCTCTTAATTCCTGTGGTCTTATTCTGGCTCAGTAAAATCCCTCGACTAGAACACAAGTCATTTCTGCACCCGTCTGATTAATAAGAGAATCACACATTACTTACACACACTCTTCAGATATCGACTTTCAGCACAGGTTAGGAATGTGACAGAGGACTCGTGGTTAGTCCCTCAGAACCACACCAACGGTTTGATTTATTTTTGACATTACTAGATCAAATTAACTTCATGGTTTTCCTCTGTAATAAGGGATTAAAAATATTATCTAACTTCTCACTTATTACAATTATATCTATATTGACTATATTCTGACTAAATAAAATGTAGAAGTGAATGGGTTAGCACTACACCGTAAATATTCAGGCAAGGTTCGCTATATTGCAGTGGGAGGTAACGTTCAGGTGACGACCAGCTGTGTATATCCTAGAACCACAAAAAAAAAGTAACTGTAAATATGTGCCACAATCTTATTTTTTTTCTTAAACCAAGAATGTAACAGCATTTCCTCCTTTGTATTCCTTGAACTCCTTCAAGAGGGAGGTTTCAGGACACTCGTCTTCCACTTTTCGATGATCCTTTTGACTTTTTTGGGGACTGGCACCCTAGTGAGATTTTTTTTCTCTTTTTTACGTTTTCTGTTATCCTTGGCCAGTGTCCCTCTTACATGAAAAATAAATAAGTCCAAGAATGATCAGTCTACAGTTGAGCAACAAACGTAACAATTTCCTGAAACCTTACTAAATTACATGTAGGTGTATGTACGTTTGGATCAGCTGGCGGTATCTAAACACGTCCTGACCAGCACACCCACAGCACTGACCGCTCCTCCACGCCCTCCGCAGGAACACTCAGCACAACCACCACAGACCAGAAGTGCAGGAAGTAAGACACTCGACCGACTTATTAAAATATTCAGGTTAATCTTGGCAAACTGTCATCTCAATAACAATAATAACCTAGTGACTTCTTGAGTGACTTAGCAGAAGTGTTCATTACCAATTAAGGGACACTGTGGAAACTTTAGTGAAGGGAAAAGCAACAGACCCAAATTAATTTCCTCGGTGACATTGTTATAGAGAAGCGTTTAGACAATTAAAGGGTGACTGACCCAATGACTGGCAAATATTGGCGCCGTAACAACGAGGTCATAAGGCGCCGGGCAATTAAAGGAGGTTACAGAAAGCCTCGAAAAGGGAAAGCATTATGACCTCAAATCCACTTCCTTATTCGAGATATTGCTGTTGATATTCTACAGAGGTGTCATTGCTGCCAATTAAAGGAGGTTACAGAAAGCTTGTGAAGGGGAAAGCAGCGGTGGCAGAAGCGACAGCGGCGGCGGCGGCGGCGGAGGTGGCAGCAGCATCATCGCGACACCCTCAGCTCTCTCCCTCCCTCCAGGACCGAGCGTGGCCAGGGGCGGCGAGCGGCGGCGGCGACCACATACCAGCTAACACAGTGGCCTACATCTGACTCCCTCCCGCGAACCCACCCACCCACCACCCACCGCTCATCGCCCGCCCCCAGCCAATCCACCCGCCCATCCATCCATTCACTCATCCTCCTCCTCCTGCTCCTCCTATCCATCCACCTGCTCGCCACACGCTCCATGTACAGCCCACACACCCACCGCATATCCTTCTCCCATCCACATGCTTGCCACACGCCCCACGTACATCTAACATACGCATCACCCACACTCCTATCCACTCATCCACCTATGCACTCATCCGCCTCTTGTCCCATTCAGCCATTCATCCGCCCCGGCCGTGACCAGCCAGTGAAGGTTACGGAAAAGGAAAAAATGGGGGATGTCTGCTTTTATTTCCCGTCGTGCCAGTATTTCTTGTTGCGAGAGAGAGAGAGAGAGAGAGAGAGAGAGAGAGAGAGAGAGAGAGAGAGAGAGAGAGAGAGAGAGACCTAGACAGTGACTTCAATCAACAACAGTGTGTGTGTGTGTGTGTGTGTGTGTGTGTGTGTGTGTGTGTGTGTGTGTGTGTGTGTGTGTGTGTGTGTGTGTGTGTGTGTGTGTGTGTGTGTGTGTGTGTGTGTGTGTGTGTGTTCATCCAACAATTTTTATGATTCTCTTTATCTTTACCACAAACTCGAGAGAGAGAGAGAGAGAGAGAGAGAGAGAGAGAGAGAGAGAGAGAGAGAGAGAGAGAGAGAGAGATCCAGACAGTAAATTCAACCAACAATACATTTTTCTCCCCTCACCCCCAACACCGCCACATCTTTGCCACACACCCTCCACGCCCCTCTCGCCACTCCTCTGCATTGTATATCCCAGTGCAAGTGACGTCAGCCCCAAAAAGCCTCGACGACACCCTGAGTTCCTCGCCCACACGCCGGTGCAGTGTAGGGAGGGAGCACCATTGATTCCTGAGGGGACGGCGAGTGGAGAAACTTGTGCACAGGTGGAGTGGTGACAGGCACGTTAGACAAGGGACATTTATAACCTGTGTTTTGATTGGTAGGAATGTGTTTGTTCTTGTTGTTTTCTTGTGAATGTTGTTGTTGTTGTTGTTGTTGTTGTTATTGTTGTTATTGTTGTTGTTGTTGTTGTTGTTGTTGTTGTTATTTTCTGGTCTGTTTTTTTGTGTGTTAAGATATCTAAGGCTCTATGAAATATTATTATTATTAGTAGTAGTAGTAAAGGTAGTAGTAGTAGTAGTAGTAGTAGTAGTAGTAGTAGTAGTAGTAGTAGTAGTAGTAGTAGCAGTATCATTATTATTACTATTATTATTCCTACTACTACTATTTTTTTACTCCTAGGCTGTAGCAGTGGTGCTGTCGCAAAGGGGAGGCGGCGGTTAAGGAAGTGGTTTCTGTATACCATTGTGACATGTTTCGTTTTTAGAGCAAGTTACAAATTTAACTTACGAAAGAAAAAAAAAGATAGGATGGAATCTCTCAAACAGACTTGGTAACAACGGTTGTGTGTGTGTGTGTGTGTGTGTGTGTGTGTGTGTGTGTGTGTGTGTGTGTGTGTGTGTGTGTGTGTGTGTGTGTGTGTGTGTGTGTGTGTGTGTGTGTGTGTGTGTGTGTGTGTGTGAGAATAGTTATATATACACACAGGGAGGGGGCTGTTAACCCTTCACCCACGTGGGGCCAACTCAAATATCTTGGCAGAGGTTTCAAAGTTTCAACAGAAGCTCTTGGAACAGAGGGTAAATTTAGAGCACTTCAAACAGACTGGGATAGAGATGTAAGGAAGAAACAGTTGATCACGACTAACTTAAAATACTGTCAGTAGATTATGAAGTTAAAATATAAGGTTATGGAAAATTTAGTAACCACTGAATAACTAGATAACGTTGTGATACCCCATCATAATAAGTAAATATTCAAACACTGTGTACTTTAAATATACCGCCAGAAGGCCTCACGTTAAAACAAGAGCCTGTGGAATGTTAGCTGAATCAAATAACAAGACAAAGATAACAAGGTTAAATTATGGGAAGTAAAAAGTTCAGGCTTATCACAATAAGAGATCCGACTGTGGCTCCATCATTAGCGGGACTCCTCTTCCTCTGGGATCCGCAGCAGGCCCATTGTAACCCTGCCGTCTACATCAGCCTCCTAGATTTCGAGATAATCTGTGACGCTGATAAATGAGTCAGCAGCTAAATATGGCGCTAATTAGGACCACTTAAGAATATGATATATTTCAAGACGTCCATTACAGGGAACGGATATACAATTCCATACCAGCATGTTTAGTATGTATATTTTCAAGAACCAGATCCTTTAATAACTACTCCAATGTATGGTCATTTGCTTAAGATAAAAGAACAGTAAGTGAGGAGGAGGAGGATGGATCTGAGTGTGGCTGGGAGGAGAGGAGTCAGGTGGATGGGGTAGTATAGGACAGACAGGTAGACATACAAACAGAGGAGAAATAAGACTGAAAAATAAGTGTTATATGGTTTTGTGAAGACTATATTGTAAAGAAGAAAACGAAGAAAAAAAAGAAGAAAAAAAAAGAATGGGGAAGAGAAGGAGGATTCTCACGCGTGTTTTTCTCAATGATGGTGCACAACATTCGTTAAACTATCCTCAGAATCATGAAAACACTCCCACAACCACTTCCACTGGAGCCTGCTGGAAGTAGTTAAAACATCAAAACATTTGCAGAAGCGTTCTCAGATTTTAGGATTCAGCCACTGGGCAAAGTTTCACAAGCACCAACACGTCAAGCGATTCTGGCAGCGAGTGACGTTGGCAGACAAAGTTTCAGTCACCAGCTAGTTTTCTAAGCCTCGAGATATGTAATTTGTATGCAACTCGCGAATTTGCAGCCGTAATTCACAGCAAGGGAATTCACTTCTGTTAGAAAGATGTAAACCTACAGTAGATAAGTGGAACAAACAACAAAATCCAAGAAAGAGATAACACGAGACTGGTTCACAAAATAGAGCAGTAGAACAGATAGTGGATAGTGGAATGGACTTGGCAGCAGTGCAGTTAGAGTGAATAAAGGAGAAAGCTTTACGTAGTTAGACTTATGTATGAAGAGGATGACAGGGAGAAGTACTAGATCCGCAGCAGCTGCCCTGTGTGAGCCATCTGCTGGCATTCTGCAGTTTTCTTGTGTTGTGTTGAAATATAAAAACTAAAATAAGAATGTGTTTGGTACAGAAAGACTGATACAGGTGGTAGTTGGCGTCAGGTTAAGAAGAGCGATGCGCTGGTAAGTAGGATGGTAAAATAAGGTAAATAATACAGAAATAACATAAACAAGTGGCCAAGAATAGTACTTCCTGGAACACTCGTGGATCGATCAATCAATCAGTCACTTAAACACTCAATCATATCGTTAAATACAACAACGATGACGACGAATGAACAAACAGATTATCTCGCTTGCAACGAGGAAAAGTAAGGGATGAATGGAAGTATGGAGAAGTGAAAACATGTAGATACTAAAAACTACAAATAAACACAAAAGATATGAAATAGATGGAAAGACTGAAAGACTAATTCACCAATACAAACACCCATCTTTCTTTACAGAGTGACAGCGATACAGACAACCTGACTTACAAACAACACAAGGGAAGCTACTTAAAACTTGCAATTTCACTCAATGCAATAAACAACTACGTCACGAGGAATCTGGCATTAATGAAGAAAGAAATAAACAATAAAAATGTGGGAAGATGCGGACCACTGACTACTATGACCCTAATAACGCTCATAAACAAAAGCTAAATAAAGAATTGGACGGAACAAAAAACCTGCCTTCCTCAGCCTGCGACACTGCATTAATTAAGGGATGTGAAAATGTCACGACCATGACTCTGCTGTGGACTTTGTGAAGAGACGAGAAGCGCTCACTCAGAACTGCGGCTGAGAATGATAGTCACTCATATAAAAAGAGATAAATATAAACATTAGCATCCCTCTCTTCCTCCGTTAGCCGCAAACGTCTCCCGGAGAAAGAAAACGGGTTGCTGTTGCTGCCCATGCTACACAAACAGACAAGCATACAAAAAAGCGCATCTTAACCGCTGCCTGACTCCAAGTAGACAACAGCAGGCAGAGTAGTGCTTAAAAAGTTGGGTAATTTAAAACAGATGACTCCATTTTCCTTCATCTATCCACCCATCCTTAGCTGCAGGCGTGGATCCCCTGGTCGGCGCCCCTTTCCTCCAACCTCAAGATCTACAAGCGTATCAGTAACTGAACACAAGAGTCAACATTGGTCTTTCCTCTCCTTTCTCTTATCTCCCCATCTCCTTTGTGCCTTGAGTAATGTCCTTGGTCGGTGCTCCCTATTTCCTCCCTCCTCACTGCCTAAGGGGGTGTTCGTAACAAAACAAAGATTTCTCAACACTGCTCTTTCTCTTTCTCAGTCTATCTGTAAGGAATGACTTGGGTGATGTTTTTGACAGGCACCTCCTTCCTCCATCCCGACTGCCTGAAGGGACTGGTAACAAAACAAGAGTTCCCAGCACTGCTCTTTCACTTCCTCCATTCATCTTTGGTAACTAAAGTAGATGGTGAATGGAATAGCACCCCCCCTCCTCTTTCTCTCTTCCCATCTCTCTTTTCACAACGGTTGCTTATCTAACAAAATGGCTCTCAGCATTACTCCTTCATTCCTTTCGTTATATCCTCAATGACTGGCCTGGCTGGTACTTTTGAGTGGCGAAATACGAGCATGATTCCGTTGTTCCTGCGCCGCGAGTCAATCAATTAGTCAGTCAGTCAGTCAGTCAGTCAGTCAGTCAGTCAGTCAGTTCCTTCCTTCCTCATCTCAGCTTGACGAGTGGGAAGGCGGCTGGGCATTTGGCAAAGTATATCAGCTACACAAAACTACAAAAAAAAAAAAAAAAATAGCCCTTGTTTATGTACACTTTTGGGTGGGCAGTAGGCCTCAGCAGCGGTCCTCATTCTCCTCCTTTTTCCTCTCCCATAGCCTCAGGTGTTATGAGGGATGCACTTAGCGACGTTCTATCATCCCTTTCCTAACTCCCTTCCTCCCTCTTCCCTTCCTATCCGCTCCCCACCACACCCTTCCTCTTTAATCACAGAATTCCAGCCTGGCTTAAATTTATATAACTACCTGTCTCCATTCATCACCTCGACCGTAGGCCATTACACTCCTCTCTCTCTCTCTCTCTCTCTCTCTCTCTCTCTCTCTCTCTCTCTCTCTCTCTCTCTCTCTCTCTCTCTCTCTCTCTCTCGCTCTCTCTCTCTCTCTCTCATGTTTTCTCCAGTCAGACTCACACATGAATCAAGTAATTCATCTTTTGTGGCTGGGTAGAAATTGCCAGGTTCCCACGAGTCAAATGTTAAGATTAATGACCTTCCCGTGTAGCCTGTAGACACGATAGAGAAGAAATAAATAAAGTAATCCCAGCATAACAGTTCATTATTTACCTGGGCGTATGATAAGATATTTCTACTGTTGTACCGTAAAATCAAATATAATACTGCGAGGCTGGAGAGGTTGTAGGGTATTAAAGGATAAACCGACAACTCCTGCTTTTCTCTCCGTCCACAGAGCGAGACTTAGACACATGAAGCTAATTACTACAGAGCTGTGGAATAGCAGAAGGCCATCAGTGGGGAGATGAGTGCTCGGACGGATGGGTGAAGTTAAGAATAGGAAAGTATTAGAGAAAAGGAATCGCTACAAGGGTATATCAGAACTGGACTCCTACTTCCACTACTACTACTACTACTACATGATTTCCAGCCCCCATCATCATCATCTTCCAGGATATATCACCATCAATAAATAACAGGACAGCCAGCACTTTAGCCATTATTTTCCGGTAGGGGTTGTCCATAAATCATGAGAGCAAGGCAAGGAATAGTAGTGGCAATACCCATAAGCATCATTCCTTAGGCCGACGGTTCCCTATCATATATAAATCCCCCTTCTTGCTTCTAACACACCCGCACTCCTCCTCCCTCCCACCACGACCAGAACTGTACAATATAATCAGGATAACCAGCGCCGAATATAATTATGATATTACTTTTGGACGTCTGTTTCTATTACATGGCTGGGCAAGTGAGGGTGGCTCTCCGTCCTACTGATACGAAACTGAAAGGGGAGAAATATTCATGGTAACACTCATACGCCTCACCAATGAAGTGATCGACATAATGAGCAAAGTTTTCAGCCGCGACTAGCTAAGGTGTGGTAGTTCATGGTTATAGAAGTAAGGTCATTAGACATCCTAATAACATGGGACTGAAAAAGATTATATATATACTTCATACAATTCATCTTTTCTCGTCCGATCAGCACCACACAGGTAGGACTAAAGCCGCGACTGAACAAAGTGGGGCATTTCAGGGTTAGAAAATTGGTTAATTAGCCGTAATATTACTAAGTATGAGACAGAAAGGCAATATTTCATACAGTTCGCTCCTCTTCGTGCGATCCACACCACACACACAGGACAAAGCCGTGACTGGCTCAAGTGGGGCATTTCAAGTGTCAGGAAAATTAGGTTATTAGGCGTCCATTTACTATAAGACAGAGGCTGAACCTCGTACAGTTCGTTCCTCCTCGTGTGATTAACATCACATGACGGTATTTCAAGATTAGAAAAATTAGAAAATTGTTCATCATATCAAAACATGTAAAAGAGAGAGAGAGAGAGAGAGAGAGAGAGAGAGAGAGAGAGAGAGAGAGAGAGAGAGAGAGAGAGAGAGAGAGAGAGAGAGAGAGAGAGAGAGAGAGAGAGAGAGAGAGAGAGAGAGAATCTGTATATACGTAGTTTCCTCGTCCGGTAAAGATTT